>NW_004524692.1:1614370-1630127 GCF_000260255.1 Octodon degus | reverse complement strand
GAGGAGGAGGAGGAAGAAGAAGAAGAAGAAGAAGAAGAAGAAGAAGAAGAAGAAGAAGAAGAAGAAGAAGAAGAAGAAGAAGAAGAAGAAGAAGAAAGAGAGAGACAGAGAAAGAAGAAAGAAAGAAAGAAAGAAAGAAGAAAGAAAGAAAGAAAGAAAGAAAGAAAGAAAGAAAGAAAGAAAAAGAGGAAGAAGAAGAACACTGAAATCAGCACTCTTTGGTGTTCAATATTCCTCTCTGCAAGGGCAATGGGTCTTGATGACTAACTGCCTGAGTGAGGAGATCACATTTCCTAGCGGCTGCTGCAGGGTCCAGGGTCCTCATTAGCAGAAAAAGCTGAAGTCTACCTGTTGTCTCTCATCTCAGCTTGTGCCCTGTTAGGACTTATCAAGATCTCCTTTGTTCAGTTCATAGGTGATCATTATTTCAGAACCAGAGATAGGAAAGCAGTAGATTTTATGTGATGAGCTGCTGAGATAAATGTTAATTAGTTTTCAATTTCCATGCGGTACCCTGCTGACAGGAAGATTAGTTAAGCCACTTAAAGGCAATAGATGACTGTTCCAAAATTGGGATTGGGGACAAAGACCTGTGATGACAAGGGCTGGGAGAGTGGACATGGAGAAGCCAACACATGATACATTAAGAAAGGAAATGGGGATGGAACCACATAAGCCTCCATGTGATCTCAGAGTTGAAAGTTATTAGGAAGCTGGGTGTGGTGGTACATGCCTTCAATTCTGGCACTGGGGAGGCTAAGGCAGGAGGATCACTGAAAGTTTCAGGTCAACCAGGGTTGCACAATAAGTCCAAAATAAGACTAAGCTATCCAGAAGGACCTTTTCTCAAAACAAGCAAACAGAAGAAAATCATTAAGAAAAGCCAATTTGGGGATAGGAAAAAAGTAGGGATAAAAAGAGAACTATATGCCAAGCATTTTTATTACACAATTTTGAGAGAATATATATAATTGAGATCAAAACCTAAAAACTGGCCCATGTGTAATGGCATAACTATTGAACTTAGACTCCTATGCCAAATCCAGTGTGGATCCTGTTTCATTTTAGCCCTGTCCAGAAGGCTGGGACAGGTTCTTATTTCCTCTGTTAGTAGGGGAAGTTATTTAAATGAGCAAACACAAAAGCACAGAAAGAAGATAAAGGCCCAAGAGTTTAGTCAGTTTTTTTTTCTCCTACATAATATAGAAACTGTCATAGATTTGGTCATGGAGAATTCGGCTACCCTTTTATGTCTCCAAATTACCTGTTTGGACAAAGCTCATAAGCTCCCTGAGCCTCCACTTCAACTTTTAGAAAAGGACAGTAATAGGAATATACACTTCATCAAGCTGTATTAAGACAAAAGGAAATAATGTGCACCAGACGTTTTGTGCTAAGCCTGCTCAGCATAAGTATTTAGCATGTGCTAAGTGTTGCCTGCTCACCACAAACTCTGGGTTCCTCAGTCCTATTGATGATTGATCTACTCATTTCTAAAGCCCTGGTGTCACTCTTGGTGCCTTGAAAAAATGCAACCAGGAGCCAAGGCTCGCCAGACAAAACTCAATTCTGTAGCAGACAGACCACCACCAGATGCCAATGTCCCTCTCAGCAGACCTCCCAGTCAGCTCCCTGTGCCTGGAGGGAGAAAGCACAGAGCCTGATGACAGCACAGCCCTTTCTTTTTTTCAACATAGATGTTGAGACACACCTTCTAGGTATCCTTTTTGTTTCAATCCATTGCAGTGGAATACATGAAAATATCCCAAGAAGATGTTGCGATTGACATTGACTTGCTCCCCACAGTGTTCCCTCCTGTATGGTCTTGTCTTAGAACACTTAATGCAGCGCTATTCTTGAACAACGGTGCTTAAAAGGCAGACTCAATGATTTGAGATAATATACTGTATATAGCAGGCAATCTCTTTCCACCAGCAATATGATTTCCCCCAGAAAGTTCTGGGCATAAACTAGCTTTGTCAGTTTCCGAAGTAGCTGAAAAATGAAGGAAAAAGACTGGGGTGGGGCTGCTTCTGTCCTGGGCAGAGCAGGAGCAATACCACACACTAGTACTATGGAGTCAGATAAATGCAACCCCTGCATGTCCCAGGTTAGCCAGGCATATGCTGATACATGAAACCCGAGACAATTTTTACTCAACATACCTCTAGGTTAATGGCTTTAGTATCATTCCAGATGAGGGCCTATTGTGCTTTCAGAATATTTGTTTCCAAAGTCTGGGATCAGTACATATTTGTAAGTAAGAAAACATAGAAAAGTTTCATTACAAAGTACAAAGCAAAAACTAAAAGGGAAAGGAAGGGGAATGCAGTTCAGCAAATAATCAGAAAAATTAGCAGATGTTACTAGAAATGGTGAGAAAAAAATCCTTCATAATTTTTAAATGCTAAATTTTGTAACTGTTTCTAATGGTAAAATTTATAAATAAGCAAAAATAAGTATAAACCTCAGGGTAGGAACACTTCATTTTTACAGGAACAAGATGGTATCTGGAAATATTCTCTTTATTTCTTTATTTTTAACACAAAGAATAAAAAGCACATGATGCAGTTAAAGGTGGATTGACAGTGACATTTCATTAATGGTTTGACTAAAGCAATTTCTTTCTTTCTCACAGTCCCCAAACAGGAAACCACAACAGAAAGTAGTTTCCCTTATAATTCTGTTGCTGAAACATCCATTAAAGATAAATAGTCATCCATAATTATATATATTTAATTTGGTAGATATTTCTTGCAGAAAAGAAACTTTATGTTATTTTCGAACTCAACCTCTTTTTTTCCCATTTTTCTGTTCTTTTGTGAAGGGAGAAGGCACTGTGACTGCATAATGATCTATCAAGTCAATACTCCCGGGGCTATATATCACACACTACAATGCAACCTCATTAGACTGTTCCGGCATTACCTGGTGATCTCTACACAACATTTAAATGCAAAAGTCTATCTCAAACTCAAGAGGTCTGGTCCACACAACACAATTATCTGGAAAATTCTTGCTGAATGCCCTCATTATCCTGAATTATGTGGGTATTAGGTATGTTGGTGCAATTGTGGAAATAAATGAAGACCATCAAAGTAAGAACAAACAAAGCCTATTTATTCAGAGCTTGGTAGCAAGGGGGTTGACTGCCAACACATACATGCAGCAGAGACTCAGAGACTTTATACTGGAAGAAAAGAAAGGATTCAGGTCTACCCCAAGCACACTGGAAGCTATGAAAACCATAACCACATCAACTGGATTAAAGCACCCTATGTGACCCTATCTAGTGGACCCTAAGCTGGAAAAGGAGGTAAAAATTAGAAAAAGATGTTTAAGTCCCAGCCATCTGGGGCCAGTTGCTAGAGAGGTTACTGTCTGGCTTCCTGAACTAAATTTCTGTACATTTGAGGCTGAGTTCCTAGACTAATTCATACAGTTAATATACTGACTTCCTCAATAGAGTTCCATGCTTATTACACAACCCCAGCAATTCCATTTGAAAATTCAGCTTCTGCTCATTCATTTCCTGTAATATAGAGACATATCTGGAAGAAAGTCCTTGAAAGAAATGCAGTTACCTCCATTTTAGCTGAACTTGGTGCTATTCGAACATAGTGATGTGTACAGAGCTGCCTAGGATGTTCCTTATCCCTTCAAATGGCTGTAAGCAAAGCAAATCAGTCCAGCCAAAGTGCTAATGTGTAGACTTAGAAACAAAGATGGTGAGGCAGTGTTTCTCCTGACCCCCATAGCTCCCAAAGAAAACATGTACAAGCCAGGGGAGGTGGGATACAGAGCATTTCTCCAAACTGTTGGCTAAGTTAGAACCATGGGACAACAGACTATCACTTTGCAGGGCATAAAAGATCACACATCACAGCTGAAGCACCAAACCCAGACCAGCACTTACTACCTCAGTGTGTCATGCACATTACTCTTTCTGCATATGTTTCTGCCTGCATATTGCACAGCTGATTTTGGGCCTCCTACCCAGCCCAGCTCATGGCACTCAGGTACTTCCTAACATTCTCATAGTCCCTCATCCTCAAGCCACTTCCTTAACAAATTAATAAAATCTGGGTTCAGTCCAGGATCAAGGTCTTTTGTTCCGGCACCTTCTTAGCCAACCCCAGCTGCCCCCCACTTCTTGATTCCCCACCATTTGGATACATAACTGTGTCTTTATTTAGTCAATGATAGTCAATGATTGCACTAGAAATGATAGATTGGAATTAACTTTTTTTTTCTTTTCGGAACCGGGGATTGAACTCAGACCCTTATGCTTGCCAGGCAAGCACTTATTCTGCTAAGCTATCTCCAGGATTCCAATAACTTTTCCGCAGGATTGCAAACACAAACTTCTGGGATTATGACAAGAACCAGGTAATGTGTACGACACACTGAGGTAGTAAGTGCTGTTCTGTGTTTGGTGCTTCAGCTGTGACATGGATCTTTTATGCCCTGGGAAGTGATAGTTGTCTCGTGGTTTAATCTGAGCCAACAGTTTGGAGAACTGCTGTGCATCCTACCTCCCCTGGCTTACACACATTTTCTTTGGGAACCAGCTGCTCAAAGATCAGAAAGAAAGAACATCCCAAGCAGAGGAGCTAGATGGGCAAAAGTCCAACATGGGGAAAACCTGGCATGTTCGAAGTCTTACAAGGCCACTAGTAGAGTGAGCTAGACAGAGTTGTAGGAAAGGAAAGGATAGAAATAAACAAAGATAAGAGAACATGTAGCCATTTATAATCTTAAAAGATTGTCTTCTTATTCTAAAAATGATGAAACACTATTAGAGAGATTTTATATACCAGAAAACTGCCATTTACAGATTTTAAATGATCTCTCAAAGTATTGCTGAAGGATAGGTAGGAGAGAGTCAAGAGAACCAATTAGGAGACTGACAACAGATGGTGTTGGCATAGACTGAGGTATAACAATTGAGGCAGAGAAGTGTGTGGGCAGGAACACAGTTTAGACATAAGGAGAGTCACAGGACTACCAAAAAATTGGATGTGCAGCAAGAAGGATGCCAAGAAATCCTAGATTTCAGTTTGACCAGTTAGGTAGATACTAATAATATTTAATGAGATGGGGACAGAGCAGGGTTTAGAGAAGGGAATGAAGCTTTCTGTTTGAGCCAAGTTAACATTCCTTTTGTCCTAGAAGGAAAGCCAGGGAAAACTAATTAAAAGCATTAAATGTGTTGTTAAGAACAACACATGGACAAGAAAGGCCTCCACAGAAGCTTTGAAGACTCCTTTGTCTCCAGAAGTTATAAAGCAAACAGGCAGAGTACAAGCACCACTGTGTACCACAGTGGTGCACACTGAGCAGTGCCGAGTAGTCACCACCCAAGCCTCCTAGGCTAAGCATCCTGTAGGGAAGAACTCGAACCATGAGCAGTAGAATATGGATGTCTGGACAGGCATAGATAAAGCTGAGAACTCTGAATTTCTGAAGTCCCTAAACTTCTTTTGGCAGAGATGGAAGCTTCTCCCCTAAATCACTCTTCTGTGAATATAATCCTTTCCATTGCTGTGCCTGGGATGCTTGCATCCCAAGCTGATACCAATTCTTCTCAGGACTTTTCCTTTGCCACTTCTGATGGTCTCCAAGCCAATAACTTCCATTATACTAGTGAAAGCCATGCTCTGTGAGGGGACAACTGATATGCAACTTGATATTCCATCCAAGAGGAATTACAGGAGTTTCTCAGACAGGAGCACTGGAGAATGAGCATGGGTTTTAACAGCATGAAATCAAGAAAAATAAACATTTACTGAAGCACACTGACCTCATTTATGGATGAATTAATCAAAAGTCTTGGATTTAATACTTTGGCTGATTAAAATCTCTAATAAATGATGGCCTTGAATTAATAAGAACAAGACACTAGAACTTTAAGAATATTCTATACAGAAATAGGTTTGATGGAGCTGGAGAGATAGCTCAGTGGTCTAAGCACCTGCTTGGCAAGCTGAAGGGCCTGAGCTTAATCCCCAGTACTGCATGCCATCCTGGCCCCAGAACTAGGTATGATGTTGTATGCCTGTAATCTCAGTGCTGGAGAGGCTGAGATAGGAGGATCGCTTGCTATGTAGTGAGACCCTGTATTAAGAACAACAACAAAAAGAAATACTTTTGAAGGCTCGGTGAATGGAAATGTTGGACTGAATGCTTTGTTGCACTCCTCTCAGATATTTCCTCCATACATCAACCTCCACAAGGACCCAGTGGATCCTCCTCTCACCAAGAACTAAGAAACACACATGAAAGTGCACCAGCATCCTCTGTAGGGCATAGACATTTGTAGAGGATGAGGAATACATTTGAATTATCTGATCATAATGGGACCCTACACTAGTAAATCCAAGTAATATCACACAGATTAGGAAAGCAGTTACTATCAGAGGCCACAAAGACAAAATCGTAATCAGACTATTTTAATGCACAATGATGATGGATTACGCACAGTGTCTCCAGTGATAATTTAGATACCCTCCTCTAGAATCTTTCCCCAGAGAATTCAAGACACCGTACCACAGCAGTAGTGATGTTTATAACAGCACAATTTGCAATAGCTGAATCTGGGAAGCAGCATGCATACCATCAACCGATGACTAGATCATGGTATCTGTATCTACTGGAATACGACTTGTCTATAAAGAATGACATATCTGAGACTTTTGTAGGCAAACGGATGCATATGGAAAACATAACAGTGAATCAAATAAACCAGACGCACAAGATTAGATACCAGGTGGTATCTCTCATTTGAGCGAGGCAAAGTACAAACAATGAAAATAATGAAGGATGGGTGGAAGGAGACATGGGGATAGATTCCTAGCAGTAGAAAATGGGTCCAAGGGAATAAGGGGGAGGAATGAGGAGGACAGGAAGGAGAAATACGTAGAATAAAGATGGGTCACGTAGAGGAACTTAGTAACCTCAATGAATGTAAGTATTATATGTCATAGCATGGGCTAAGATTAATAATATATACAAGAATAAAAATTGAGATAGGAAAAGTAGAGGAGGAAGGAGGGAGGTGAGGGAAGGAGAAGAAAATCTAAAAAGGAAAGAAGCTTTAGTATGTACATGTACTCATTCCCCTAAGATGATTGCAAACTACGTGAACTGTAAACATGTACTAAAACATTTTAAGTTAAAAAAAGAAATAATATAGATATACTATCTTCTAAAATTCTCAACCTATGCAAGAGAAAATTTGTAGATCTGATATGCAGAAACTTAACTTATATTCTGATTACAGTTTTCACAAACTCTTACTAAGTTTCTGGAATTACAACTATTGCTAGGCCCACACCCCCTTTACTGAGGAGGCAGCCAGAGTCATTAGAGCTTGGACCATGAAAACTATCTACAAGTATATGTCATGCCATTTATACACAGTGAATCAATCTTCTACCAATCTTTCAGCGCATGTATCTGAGCTGTTTACCAAAATGTGTTGGAAGAAAGAAGAGATAGTAATATATTTTCTGGGGCTTTAGATAGTGGCTTTGGCCTCATGTTGATCCTCAGAGACTAAAATTGCCACTATGGTCTCTTCAGAAAAATGGAGATGAGAGAATAAATTTTTGACCTAAGATCACCTTAGAGTAGGCTTCATTCTGGTGTTATTCCACTGGTCTCTGACCACATCAGCAAAATATTTACTAAAAGTTCCTCTACACATTTTCCCTCTTCATGAAGTGAAACCATTAAATTACAAAGGGATAAGTAGAAGTCCTTTAAAATGACATCCCTCCACCTCCACCAAGAGAACAAAACCTGGGAAAACTACGAAGAATAGAATCCCTGTCCAAGAATTGAGAGGATTAGCTGTAGAAATATCTTCCAAATCCTTAGTAAAAATGCTTGTTTGGTGCAAGAGACAAAAGAGTTGCTGAAAATGGCAGTACATAATTGAAAACATAATTATGTTGTTACATTCACAACTGCAACTCCAGATGATGTGTAATTACCAGAGCTTATCAACAGTATCCCTCATAGCAGGTACAAAATTATTGTCACGAGGTATTAGTCAGCTTTCCTTTCACTGAGATGCAATATCCAATTCCCACAACATAAAGAAGGAAAGGGTTATTTTGGCTCATTTAAGTGGGCTCAGTCTAGGGTTGGCTGGTGAGACAGAGGATTATAACAGAGGAGCTTGGCAGAGGAAAGCTGCTCACATCATGGCAGCAAGAAGGCAGAATACACTTTTCTATGTCACACCCTGGTGACACCCTCTCCAACCAAGGCTCCAAACAATAGACTTTAGATCCATAATATATCTCCTGTGCCCTCCTGAATTTATGTCTATCTCAATATAAAAAATGCATTTAGTCCACATTGAAGAGTTACCAGCATCTTAATGACTCTAGCACTACTGGAACTTGTACTTCGAGCAAAATCCAAAACTAAATTCTCCTCTGAGACTCAAGGGAAATTCTTATCTGGGAACTCCTGTAAAATTCAACAGTGCTGCCAACACACAATAGGAGGGTGTAAATATCCCCATTCCAAAAGAGAAAAATAAAGAGAACTCAACAAAAGCAAGACTGAAAACTAACAGGAGAAAAACAAGTGATCAAATGTTAGAGTTCTGTATGCACCACCCAGGGCAGGTTGTGGTGAATTGTAATCTCCAGAGAACATGAGCAGCCCCAGTCTATGGTTCTCCTGCTTATAGCCCACATAGCTCCTCCACTGAGTTCTGTTCACTTCATGAGTCTTTCCTAAGTAATTTTTTTAAGTCTCTGACATCTCCAAATAAGATCTTTATTGCTCTTTTTGCTATACTATCAGCTTCATGCACTTACCTCTCAGGGGCACACTCTCAAACCTCCCAGGACTTCTTCTGAAATATGAGGGGAAACTCCCATGACCTTACACTCTTGCATGTTATATACCTGAGAAAATACCACCATGTGATGGATGCCAAGGTCTCTTGCCAATGGGAACAGTATCCAGGCCCCTTCAATGATGGATGAAGCAGCTGCTGGGTGCCTGGATGATTGAGCACGTTAAAAAAATAAAAATGGACCAGGGAGATGGCTCAGTGGAATAAGTGCTTCCCTGGTAAGCTCAAGGGCCTGAGTTCAATCCCCGGTTCTGCCAAAAAATAAAAAATAAAAATAAAAACTTGAGGATCCAATCCTTAGGTAGTCCTTCTCGAGCACGGAGGAAAGACTCTTCATGAGTGAGTTTTACAGTCTTGAATCTGATGGAGGATGCTTTGCTGATTTCTAAGATATTCTTAAGGCATCTTCTTATCTCTGTATAAAACACTTGACTTCTTTTTAATGCCACTCTTTCCAGCAACCATGTTCCCCTTTGTTCCAACATTGTAAGTGCTTCCTTTCTGTTAAAAAATATCTACTTTTTGCATCTGTGTTTTGCTCCCGATTTTCAGATTCTGGCTAAAAGTCGGCAACAGTACTCCTGGCACAACTTGAACACTGGGCTGTCTTAAAATTTCTTCCACCTGATGAATTAATTAGTTTATCACCTTTAAATTTACACAAAGTACTAGAACATAGACAAAATTTAGACAAATTATTTACCAAAATGAAATATACATGAAATGTAGTCTTTATTCCCATCTGAAACCTTATGAGCCTGCATGTTATTGTCCGTAATTCTTTTTAAATTTTTTTTGATCTTTTATTTATTTTGTACAGGGTCTTGCAATGTAGCTTGGACTCATAGTGATCATCCTGTCTCAGCCTCACCAGTGCTGGGATTACAGGCATGTACCACCAGGCCTGGTTTTGGTGGCCAGCATAGTGTGCCCAGGGTTCCAATGCCAGCATGTCATGTGGTACTAGGGATCAAACCCAGGTCTTTGCACTTGTCAGGCAGATGCTTAGACTTCTGACCTATCTCACCAGCCCAATATTCCATATTTCTAACAGCACTGATCTTTCAAGATCTAACTAGTATTGTATATTAAGCACTGATTCTAGATAAATTCTAAGTAATCTCTAATATGTATCTCTAAAATTTTCCAAAGTCTTCCTGCAAGACAATCCCAAAGACTTCTCAACCACATAAATACTGTCAAAGCTATGATCTTACTTCACTGTTAAGAATTTTCTATATTATTCAGCTTCCCTAGTAACTGGGACATAATACTCAACATACAATTTAAAGGAGAAGAGATTTTTTAGGCCTACAGTTAGGCATAAATCTGGTCATTTCAGTCCCTGGTCATCTGGCTCCAAAACAGAAATAGCATAGTGGGAGGGCTACACGGAGGAAACACAGAGTGGTCAGGAAGCAGACCAAGAAAAGAGAGGAGTTGGAAATAAGAATATACCCTTCCAGATCATGTGCTCAGGGGGTGCTGGAGAGATAGCTCAGTGGTCTAAGCACCTACCAGATCATGTTCCCAGTGACTTGCTACCTCTGACCATGAGGATTTGAGAGGAAATTTTGAGCCTGAACCACAACACATAGGAAGACGCTTTATTTTCCATTTTAATCAGTAAAAAAAATCAACAGCAATTTGTATTTACTTTACAGTGCCAATAATATAGCTTTCAGTCTTTCCACAGAGCTATGACAACTCTTTTGCTTGGCTATAATTGTCCTGGTATTTCATAGAACATTCCACTGGATATTAATGTAAGCTACTTAGAATTAGCCAGCATGGAATAGCAAGCATAGTAGATTTCTTGTCAAACCACATGTATACCAGTGTGTAGGAATTAAACTCTAAAAAATTCTGAAGTCCTGCCACACCAGAAAGTTTCTCAACATCCAATAGTTTTCCTGAGCACACTGGGATATCTTTTAAAAAGTGACATGCTAATGATTACATTTCTAGCACCTATCATTAAGCCGAAGCACAATGAAGACCCAAACGTCCTGAAATACTGTTCAGTCTCATTTACCAAGTAACCCACGAATGTTTCAGTTCTGAAAAAAAGTCTCAGAACAAGAAAGAACTCTGGCAGTTTAAAGCTACCTGTAAGATGCACTTCTCCCTAAGTTTCTATGACACAAAAGACTCATTTGTATCAGAAATTTTTGTTAGGTATAGTATGAGTTCTCTGGAAGAAGATAAGAATATCAACAGTATAAATTTGCTATGGTTCACATAGACACACATAGCACATATAAGGACATTCTCCCCTCAGTCATGATCTGTTCTGCATATGAAATTAGCTTACTTGCAGAAACTGAGTGCTTGATGAGGTCACCAAGTGACCATATCACCTGAACTCTCCATAATGAACTGGATGCTGTCTTCAGAAACATAACACTGGAAATATACAGAAGCATCAAATTATAAGAGAGAACATTATATAAAATATTGAACTCCAAATGATCAAAAGGACACAGGTAAGTTGCACAAAGCCACAATTATTATGGAACCTTCCCACACTGTGTTTCATTGCTTCTCCAACACCTATGGTTTCATGTGGTATTCCTTATGGCCTATTAGTAGGCTACCAAAAAGTATTTATCTAATTTATATGTGACATATACCTTGTGAATCAAAAGGCTTTTTATATGGTAATGCTGCTTTTTTATATGGTAAGGAGAAATTCTGTAATAGAATAGAGTTTTTACAGTACATTCTCTCGCACACTTTGTATGAGAGGAAAGATGCCTGAGTTATATATCTATGCTAATTCATGGGCAGTGATTAATGGATTGGCTGACTGACCAGGGTTTTATAAAGGACAAAATTGGAAAATTGATGACAAGGTGTGTATAAATTGAACTCTGAGACTAGAGAATGAAGAAATTATTCTAACAAGTGTGCACTAGAGGGCATCTAGAGTTGGAGATACTGCAAAAACAAAAAATGAAATAAAGTGATCCTCTTTGAAGAGGCCATTGAAGCTTGTTCTCCAGCAATCCCAGTGCTTATTTCATGGATCCTCATAAAAAGTGGCTATGGAAGTATGGATGAAATCTCAACAGTATGAGGTTTCTCCATCAAAGTAAGCCTAGGTGTCATCACAACTCAGTGAATCATCTGCCAACAGCAGAGGCCCACGCCAAGCCCCTGTATGGCACCATGTCCCAGAGGGACCTGACAGCTTACAGGCTTGTTGCATTGGACCGTGCCTGTTGCCCTCTCAGGGATAAGTACTATTCAGCTTTTCTTACCTGAGATGTTTCTGTCAACATCATTTTCAGAAGACTTAAGGTTTTCTCACTCATCACCTTAATATCTTATGTGGTAGTGGCAATTATATATTTTATAAAACAACAATGAATTTTTACAACTAAATAATTCAGTGGTTTTTATCACATTCCCTCAACTTTTAGAGGCAACTGACTTAATAGTGTACTGACGTGGAGTACTGAAATTTCAGTCATAATCTCAGATGAGAGACAACACCCTAGACAGAACATCCTGTTCTACAGGATGTGGTGTATGCCTTAAGCCAATGTCATCTCCTCCTGAGCAGAAAGCATGGCTTCAGGAGTCAAGAACAGGAAGTAGAAATCCTTGCTCACTCTTGTGTCGAACAGCCTTCTGGGTGATCTTCTCTTCCTGTTCTCATGAACTTGAGTTGTCTGTGTTTGGAGGTTCTAGTGCACAGTAGATGAAAGCTTCGACCAGGGAACTAGAGCATCCTTCAGATGAACTGGAAGCTGAGTGAGCCTCTACCCTGATCCTTCACACTTGATTATAAACAATGAATAGAGAAAGAGAGGAATCACTTTATTAGATGGGTGACCCATCCCAATTATCAGAGACAAATTTGGTTACTGCTACCCCAAAACAGTAGAAAACCAAAAATACCAATAGCTTTCAAAGAAAAATAAATGATATAGAAAATAGAGAAGTGGAGTTTGAAGAAATTGAAAAGGGACCTAGGAATAGAGGGAAGTTTAGAGTGAAAATTAAAAAAAAATCAAGATACAATATGCATATCCACCAGTTCTCCACAATTCGTGTATTTATTTTGTATCACAAACATATACTAATAAAAAATCTTTCTACAAAAGGGGATTCAGTGGACTACTTCCCAGTACTTCTTTCCCCATGACCTTCGTCATTGGAAACCCTGGCAAAGACTTGACATCACTAATTCAGACACTACAGAAATTCAGGTTGCAGTATTCCTATGTCATAAAGAATCCTGTTTGGCCGAGATATTGACAAAGAGTAAAGAAATAGACATTTATAACGAAGGAAAGCCATTACAAATATCAGCTCAAACCTCTTGATACTCCAGAGGCAGAGATCATAACAGATTGTTGTGTTACTTAAAACCATTTTCTTTCTCATATTCTCTTACACACTTAAACTCTACAAGTAGAGTGCTAGCATTTGTTTTTGCATTCCTAGGTATTGAACCCAGGCTCTTTGCACTGAGCTATATTTTCCACCTTTTTTCATGTTTGTTTGTTTGACAAGGTCTCACTAAGTTGCCAAGTTGCTCAGGTTTGACTCAACCTTGAGATTTTCCTGCTCCTGTCTCCTAGTGTTAGAATTACAGGCATGCATTACCCTGCCTAGATTTGGTTGATGTTTTGTTTCAAGGAGGATGTGACTAATCTGATGTCTCACCATGATTATAAAGTTGCCAATGGACTTTCTAAATTCTCTCTTTAGGATATTAAAGAGCAAAGGGAAAGACTTGCTAATTATTGTCTATTACTGACTGAACTGGTACCCGCCTTGGCCTTCCCTTCTCTTTCCCACAGCAGTTTGATCTGCATATATCACACCCAACAGACTTTTCCAACCTCTGGCTTCAACTCTTTGGGGATTTAATGAAGGAAAGTGGAGAGGGTGTGGTATTGGGTTATGTAAATTATAGGTGTCAGTGCTACACTCGGCCTGGGGCACATAGTCTGAATGTAACATAAGGGAGACAGACTTGCTCTCTGTAGCCATTGTTGCCACTACTCATCTCATTTACTCTTGCTGTTTTGTTGTTTTCTGCCACCATGAACTGCTGCCCTCTTCCATATACAACTCTACCTTGGAGCCAGCTGAGGGTGGACTGAAACCTCCACTAACTGTGAGTTAAATAAACCTTTCCTTCTTTAATGTTGAGTGTCGGGTATTTTGTCCCAATAATGAGAGAAAAGTAACTGAGACAAATAGTATTCAATTTCAATCGTAAAAAATACTGTGACTTTCTCCTTGCTCTTAGATCATTCCCTTGGAAAGCCAGCTGCTATGTTACAAAGACACAGTAGAAGCTCTGGAGACAGATATGTAGGAAAGAGCTGAGGCCCCAGCCAACAACTCTGATCATCTAGGAAGATGATCCTGCAATCCAAGCCAACCCTACAGGAGATGGGTATCTGGGATGTACCTACAAGCGAGACCCTTCACCAGAATCACTCACCTAGGCCACTCATAAATTGCTGACTCACAGATGCTAGGAGATAATGCATGTCTAGTGGTTTAAGCCACCAAGTTTAAAGGGCCTATTATGCAAGAATACATACTTGTTATATCTGGGATGCAACTTAGACAATCATTAAGAACAACAGTAGTTCATATATAAGTATATTGGATACTTATTTTAAATCAGCTACTTTGATAAATGTTTCATTTAATCTTCACTTGTTTCCTGTGAAGGAAGTACTATTATTCTCATACACTAATCCCGTCAAAAGGCATATAACCTGCAATGTATTGCATAGATTTAGAGATGTACATATTATCATATTTAATACTTATGAAATCAGAATACTTGTTACAATCAATGCTATCCACAATTCCTGGTAGTCAGGCAACAGTCTGATATGCTGGGTGCATTGTATGTGGCCTCATCCATAGCTGTTCCTATTGTTATTGCTTCAATTAAGATAAAAGTGTTAAGTTATTTGTTGCTTAAGGTAACTCCAAAAGAGGAGAGCGTGGTGATACCCACCTATAATCCTCACTTTTCTTATTACTTCTTTTATTGTTTGGACAAAACACCTAAGGAAGGAGAAGTTAGTTTTGGCTCTTGTTTCAGCCCGTACTGGCCAGCTCCAAGACATGAAGGCAAGGGAAGGACACAGGGGAGGAATAGCTCTTTAGCTCATGGTTTCTAGGAAACAGAAAGTGAAGAAAGCAGATGGGCAGGGAGACACAACCTTCCAGGCCACACACCTGTAGTGACCCACCTCTTTAACCAGATCTCACTGGCTGACAGCACACTTAGCTATAAACATATCAGTGCACTAATCCACTGATGAGTACCATGTCCCCATGATCCAAGCACCTCCAGACCTCCACCTGTGAATGTATAAGGCTTTGGGGAAGCACCCAGATGCAAACCAAAACACTCTGCCCCTGGTCCCCAAAAGTCTCATGCACATTCCTATGCAAAGGGCATTTAGTCCATTCCTGGGAGTTGCCAAAGTCCTAACATTTCCAGCATTGCTGAGAAGTCCCAGTCCAAAGCCTCCTCTAAGACTTAATGAACCCTTTTGGCCATGTGCTCCTCTAAAAAGTAAAGCTAAACATTGTTGACATACAATGGCACAGGGCAAACATTTCCATTTCAAAAAGGAAAATTAGGGGGATAGAAAGAAATCAAATCAAAACAAGACCAAAACCAGCAGGACAAGAACTAAATCCCGGCTCTTTCCAGGCGTCCTCGTGAGAGTGACATCGTCTTTAAACCCTCCGTGGCAATCCCTGACGCACCGCCGTGATGCCCAGGGAAGACAGGGCGACCTGGAAATCCAACTACTTCCTAAAGATCATCCAACTTTTGGATGATTATCCAAAATGCTTCATTGTGGGAGCAGACAATGTGGGCTC
>NW_004524692.1:1575546-1613615 GCF_000260255.1 Octodon degus | reverse complement strand
AGATGAGGATATGGGATTTGGTCTCTTTGATTGATCATCAAAAAGCAAACTATTCAGCCTGCCTAATTGGCAAAACAAGGAATAAAGGCATATTCTCTTTCAAAAAAAAAAAAAAAAAAAAAAAAAAAAGAACTAAATCCCGGAGTTCCATTTTCCAAAACTTGAGGCAAGTTGCAGTGAGATGTGAACTTCAAGGTCTTAAGGTGGCCTCATCCCTGTGGCATAGCCATAGCTATTATGGCCTCTCTATTGGGCTGGCTTTGCTCAGCCTGTGGCTTTCCTCAGACATACCTGGCATCTTCAAATTTCTGACAACTCCACTGTACTTTTGACTTCACTCTCCCAGCTTCAGAAACTGACCTCTCTGGGGCTACATGCCTGACCTCCCAGACTTTATTCTGAAATCTGGGCCAAAGTTTCCCTGACCCCATAACTCTTGCATTCTGTACACCTATAAAACCAGCATCATGTAGATGTGCCACCACCTCAAACAGTAGCTGAATCCCTTGACTCCTCAGGTCTCTAAGTTCCTGGATAGCTGAAGTCTAAGAAGGGAATTCTAGAGAATAATTCACAAGGAAGCCAGCATTGTATAGCACATTGCCCTGGGGCGCTCGTTTTTTTATTTCTTTTTTTAAGAATACAAAATATTTTTAAAAAAGCATTAGAAACAATACAAAATTTCACTAAAGTAATAGGAATTCAACAATGACTGCAGTACTGCTTGATGTTGTCTTCAAATTAGTTGTTTGAGTGACCAGATATAAACTTGTAAAATTGGTTAAAAAACACCAAAAAATTATAAGAAATTGAAAAGAAAACAAAAGAATAAAAAGAAAATGATTTCAAGCATTGACTACTCCCTTCAAAAGACCAGCAGAAATTGTCAGTACAATTATCCAAATTGTCTAGCATACATACCTAAGTATATTTTTTCTCTTCTTTTTTTTGTCCTTGTCCACTTCTCAATTTTTCCTTTTCACTGAACAAATCCTTTCCCTTTCACAGTATCTATTGTGCCCTTTATATTCCATTTACTCTCTCAGGTTCTCATACTATTGAGGCAATACAATGTTTGCACACATGGATCTGATTTATTTCACTTAGCACCATTGTCTCTAGTTGCATCTATTTATCTACAAAAGCCCAAAGCAAAATTTTTCCCTTCAGCAATTTAGGACCTGCCAATGTGAGGGCCTTACTAATTCTTCTTGTGCCTTTAAGGCATTTTTTCTATTGTCCCAATTCAAAGTGCTTGACTTTTTTTTTTTTTTTCAGTACCAGGGTTTGAACTCAGGGCCTTGAGCATGCCAGACAAGTGCTTATCCTACTGAGCTATCTCCCTGAGAACACTGATTTTTAAAACTACATTGAATTTGGGGTACACAACAAGGCATAGGAAACAAAAAACACTTACAAGCATTCTTGATAAAATCAGTTAGACTTTGTGGAGTTGACTTTCCGTCTTATTTTTGTAACTCATCATAGAAGCTGCTCTATATGGCTTTGTACACCGTGCTTATTCAGGAAGGTTGTTCACGACATCTGCAGCAGGTCTTTGAACTTCTGATATCATTTCCTAAGAGAAGCCTTTTTAGGGAACCCCACATATTTGTCTAAGAATTTACTATGTATTTGCTTCATATTCCAATTTGACAATTTAACTTTAAGCAAGATACCTATCAGTCAATTATGTATAGAAAAGTAACTAATTCTTCACTCTGTTATTATAACGTAGAAGGTAGGTCCCAATAAGCGCCCTTTCCCATCAACATTTAGCTGTTGTGTAATGATCTCACCTGGAGAAAATAAGGAAATTACCTGAGGCTTTCCCCACCTCCTCCTGTGCCTGTGTTCTCAAAAGTGCTAGTGACACTGGAACTACTTGATCCTACATCCCCTTAATCTATATGTCTCCTTAGGAAGATAACTGATTGAGAAAAAGGGGAGGAACCAACTCAAGTAGGAGCTGACTCTTCCTCTGGAGCATAAATGCTAGATGTGATGAGGAAGAGAAACTCGGAGAGGAACAAAGGCGCAAGGGGACAGTGTGGCCCCACGGGCCCTGGCATCTTCATCACAGGCCAAGCAACACTGACTGTAGACTTAGGGTACTGGAATATGGCTAGTTTCCTTGTGAAGATAGCTGTAGACAGGCTAGGTAAATGTCCACCATGACCAATCTGCAGCCAAAAAAAAAAAAAAGAAGAAAGGGTCAATCTGTCCCTGTACTCTACTCTACCCAGAATATGCAATTATCCAGAATTTATCTACTTACTATGATCTGGTCTATCAGGGACTAGAGAAAGGCAAAACAGAGATCTCTGTGTACCGGTGGAGTTCATTTTGCAAGAACGAATATCTCCAGTGAGAGGGTGGGTGGTAGAAACAACAAAAACAGAGAAAATACAGTAGAGTTTCCAGTTTTTCACTGAGACATCTAAATCATACGGCATTCAGCTGTGAACAATCTCTGTGTCCTTATGTCCCCTGGCACAGAATGAAATGGAGTTAGTATGTGACTTGGCTTGTTCTCTCTGTCTCTATCTCTGACTCTATCTCTCTGTCTGTTTCTCTCTGTTTCTCTGTCTCTGTCTCTGTCTCTGTCTGTCTGTCTGTCTGTCTGTCTCTCTCACGCTCTCGCTCTCTTGCTCTCTCATTCTCTCTTCTTTGATTTAAGTGCTATTTCCTTAACATCAGGACATGCACATCACTGCTTTAAGGACTATAAAATAAATGGTGGGCAGATGAAATGTCCCTGCTGTCTCATGGAGCTTCCCAGACAGCGAGGAAATCAGATGTTCATTCAAATATTTTTTTAAACTGTACTTGATAGGAACAACGTCAAAGACCAAACAACTCACCTTGTTCTGGAGAACTATGTGAAAAGAGGTGCAGAAAACTCCTGTGTGAGGAAAAGCCCAAGTAGGAATAATAATGATGATATTAAGAGAGTGACAGCTGGAATCGCAGAGCATCAGTACAAATGGCTGCGTCTTGGAGATGAGCAGAAGAGAGATGGAGGAAAAGAAGTCTCTGAACCTCCTTTCTTTTATACCCTCATCTATCGCTATCTGTGAGAAACACCTGACTCGCACTATCTGGGATTTCTCTCCACAGTCCATATAGTGAATAGTAACCTCATCTATGCTTGGGCTTTGGGTCTGAGTTTTCCTGAGAAGGGAAGATGATTTGGGACCAAGTGGAAGAGTACACGTGCCGGGTTCCTGTCTGGTCCGTCTATCAGAACACGCAGGGGAGGACACCATGGAGGGCTGAGATTTTCAAATCACACTGTCAAGGCAAACTTAGGTTTGTCGTTAATGACTTTGACGTTATTAGGCTAGACAGAGAGATGTCGATGTGAATCATTTTCAGTGCTATTCCATATTCATCATGGACTAAATATAGTAAAGGAAATGGGACTGGCGGGCACAGGCCCCTGGATGGTCACAGAGGATGATTCCTGTGATGGAATTAAATGCCAGCCCAGCTCTTTTGTTCCCCAAAGGGCACAGAAACCCATATTCCTGCCCTGCAACCCCAAGATGAAACCAAGACACATTTGTTAGATTTTTACCCTTCCTTGCCACTAGCCAAATTCAATACCATGCCATGAGGTCAGCCACTTTGGTCTGTGGAGGATGCAGGTCTCGGTGGGGCTGGCTGCCAGCCCCACCCTGTCTTGTCTGTGCCACCATTCAATGCCAAAGCCTGGGGCCAGAATTCTCACTAAAAAAGGATGATTTTTTTTCACCAATATAAAGAAGAATATTGGGAACAGTTGCAAATAAATGAAAGTAAATTAACCTTTTTCTTTGTAACACCATGAAAAGTGTAGGTAGAAAAGTGCATTGGAAAGGGTTATTGTTTCAT
The DNA here is from genome assembly GCF_000260255.1 of Octodon degus. Classification (NCBI taxonomy): domain Eukaryota; kingdom Metazoa; phylum Chordata; class Mammalia; order Rodentia; family Octodontidae; genus Octodon; species Octodon degus. The sequence continues at coordinate 1,609,739 of NW_004524692.1, read as the reverse complement.
TTGTGGAATCCAAAGCTCCAAACTCAGCTGGTGATGCCCAGGATATGAGATATCCAGGTCATAAATTGAACAGTTGACTCTGTAAATCTTTCATTTAGCATTTCCTTCAAATAATGGTAAAATGTATTCATCAATGCGCTTTTAATTTATGAAACTTCAGGCTACAAAATAACATTCAACATAAAACAACTGAACAAAACATCAAAAAGAAAAATACATGTAATCGACCTCCCTAGGATAACTACCATAAAAATTTTGTCTTTCAGCCATGATCTGATTGGCATACAGAGATTGGCATATAATGCATTGCGGCAATTAACTTTAAAATTCTTCAGTATAGACAATGTGATGCATGCATGTATGATTTATATATTCACCTGAGATGATCTAAAAGTATTTACTTATCACAAAGAAAAAAAGTATTATCAAGATCTATATCAGTAGATGTCACCTTTACTGATTTTTTTTTATCTTTACTGATTTTAGAAATTATTTGGGCGTAGGCAAAAGTGGAGCTCAAGTTACCTTTCCTGGGTTGTTCTTTTGTGAACACTGTGTTTCTCAGAGACAAGTATGGCATGACACATGGGAAAGCTGAGGTGAAGCATCATTTTTTTTTTTTTTTTTTGCAGATGGACACACTGGCAAATGGAGGCAGAGGTGCCTAGCAAGTTCTAGCATGTCTTCACTCTCTTCCACTCAGTGTCCAGCGCCTGTTTAACTTTCGGTCCTGCTGAACCCAATCTCCCTCCAGCTTCTTGGAAGCAGACTCCCACAGCCAGGAACACTGAGGCAACTGCTGCCCATTCCTTCCAGTTTCCCCAGTGCAGTCCCACTTTGGGCATAACAGGTTTGCTTTCTTTGATCCCCTTGAAAGTTGTTTTGGTCACCAATACCAGGGCCCTGTTCTCTGATCCTGAAGCTTCCCACCCCATACCTTCAATTCTTAGATGTTTCTTAAAGCTGTGTGAAGTTTCTATAATAAATGCCTTGCCTCATTGAATTCTTAGTCTTTCTGTAGCAAGGTGGCTGCAGCATAATGCTTTTACATATTTGAAGGAAGAAAAGGCAGCATCTGTCCTGTGTCCTTTTTTAAGACTGAAAAAAGCTATTTGCAAACTCTCACAGCAGATTTTTCTTCAAACTTTATTGTACCAAGTACCCATGACTTAGTGCAGTCACAAGACAGAGGAATAATTGACTTGAACTAGTTCCAACAACTTTTTGGTGCTGAGGAAGGATACAGAAGTGTCAGGGAGGAGGGGGCCGGGGAGATGGCTTAGTGGAATAAGAGCTTCCCTGGCAAGCGAAAGGGCCTGAGTTCAATCCCTGGTTCCGCGGAGGAGGAGGAGGAGGAGGAGGAGGAGGAGGAGGAGGAGGAGTCTGGGACTTGCCAGATAGCTCATGGATTAAAGCAGGGACTGGAGTTCAATCCCTGGTTCCACGAAGAAGGAGAAGGAGGAGGAGGAGGAGGAGGAGGAGGAGGAGGAGGAGTCTGGGACTTGCCAGATAGCTCATGGATTAAAGCAGGGACTGGAGTTCAATCCCTGGTTCCACGAAGAAGGAGAAGGAGGAGGAGGAGGAGGAGGAGGAGGAGGAGTCTGGGACTTGCTAGATAGCTCATGGATTAAAGCAGGGACTGGGGTCTGATCCCCGGCGTGTCATGCCACCCTTCCCCCCTGCTGTCCAGGTGCACTGAGATGGTGACTGAGACCGGGTGTGGTGGTGTGCACTTGAAATCCCAGCACTTGGGAGGCTGAAAACAGGAGGATCACTACAAGTCCAACCTGTGTAGTGAGACCCTCTAGACCCTGTGCTAAATATATATTTAAAAAAAGAAGTGTCCAAAGCATTTGATTGCATACAAAGCAGAAGGCATTTTGGAGGGGTAAACACAATGAAAAGTCTACAGGAAAAGAAGCAGCAAAGTGGTATGAATTATAAAAATAAAAACCAAAAGTGCACATTTGTCAATCAGAGATTTTGTATCCAGTAGCTACTTTGGATTATTGCATCTTCACAACATGACTCCTTGTTTTACTAATGTAGTTATTCTTGCTACCTCAAAGGATTCTAATTAGACTATTATTGATGTTCCCTTTGATTTTTCTTACTTGTTATATATTGGCAAGTCTCGGGATTGCCTGGTTTATTTTGATTTCTGTGGCATTGGAAATTGAACACAAGGTCCCATTCACACTAGGCAAATGCTTACCTATTTATTGGTCTAAATCTCCAGCTCATGAGATTATTTTATCCTCTCTTACCTACATCTTCTCTTTCATGATGCTGGGGTTCTTCAGCTGTCTTTTAAAAAATTAGTTGGCATATAATAATTGTAAATAGTTATTGGGTACAGTGTAGAATGATCAAATTCAAATAATTACTACATCCACTACCTCAGTTATTTTTCATTTCCTTTTGATGAGAACCCCTGAAACTCTCTGCTCTAGCTACTCTGAATTGTACATTGTTGTCAGCTATAGTCACTGCATGCACAGGATCCTGCTTTTACTGTCTGTAGCTTTGTACCAACTGTCTAGTCTCTGCCATCACTCAATTCTCTATTAACCCGTGGCTGTGTCTATGTATTAACTGCCACAAGCAAGAGTCAGCTATGGGCTTAACACTTGTGGACAGGACTTCCATCTGATAGACTATGGTCCAGTATAATAAGAGAAGAATCAGGTGTTTATTTTTCAAGGAGAATCCTAGAAACAATGCAGAGGTCTTTTTTTTCTAAAATGTACTTAACTTGTCAACTCAGAACAGACTGAATGTCAAGGGCAATGGAGAGTGTAGGGGGAAAATGTTGTGACTCACATATGTGATTTCAATGAATTCTTTATTTTGTTACTATGTCTTGTTCAGCTTTCTAGCCAGTGGGCTGCAGCCCACAGCCCAGTTCCCATGCTACATAAGCTCTAGTTCTGGCCATCGGGTGGTCTCTGGCTTCTCCTTTAGGCAAGGAGTTAGAAGGACTCAGATAGCATTAGCCAATGGGTATGGTTCCCTCTAGGTTCTCAATAACTGGGTGCTCAGAATTCCCCACCCAGGCTGCCCGAGTCTTCTGGGATCTACACAGGCCTCTCCCCTAGGTTTCACAAGGTCACAAGAGGGAGATGAATTGAGAGGCATGGGTAGAGCTTCACCATGCACACAGGTGCACAGGAGTTGCTTGTGATTTCACAGCAGAAATCAGGAGAAATAAAGGGGGCTGTGGGGTCTGGGCATGCCACTTGTTCTGCGGCCCCAGATTCCAGGAGTAACCAGGAGGGCTTGTTGGCCTTGATCCTACTCATGTGTGACACTTGTACTTTCCACATCTTTCTGGGACAAGGGAAGAAGAGGTTTTTATCTCTGTATCACTCAGTTTTCTCTAAATTTCATGCATTCTCAAACAGGACCACATAGAGGTTCAGCCTCCATAATCCCAGGCTCCTAAATTTGAATCTTTTTGAAAGTTGACTTGATCCAATAAGTAAAAATTTCTGCACCAAGAAACTTTGTTTTATGCACAAAACTATTTAAAATGTACTTTAATAGCAAAACTGAAGTCCCTTAAGACTACACATATAGTGCATATTTGAGAAATGAATTAATTTTATACTTAGAATTGGGTCCCATCCCCAAGACATGTCATTATATATCCAGCTGTTCCAAAATTTGAAAATATTTCACATTGCAAACTTTTTGGTCACAAGCATTTTGAATAAGATATAGTTAACCTGTGTAAGAATCACCTGAATTTATTTCATACATATATATTGCTAACCTTACCAACAGGATCTACTTCAGCAGTTCTGACAAGAAACTCATGCATTTGCTTTTCTAATAATTTCTGGGAAGTTGTTGTTGATCTGTAAGACTACAACAAAGTATCATTGTTGAAGAAGTCTCCTATGTTCTTCTTTGGTAATTAAAATTCCACATCTATTCCCAAGCCCAAAATTCTCTTAAATGCCTTTAAATTTTGTATTTGTGATGTTCTCCTTATTGTTGTGTTTTGTAGCTTTAAAAGTTTTATTTACTGTCATTGCAGTGGCTTCTCTAGAGCAAGAAAAGATAAATATGTATAATCAGTTATATTTTTGCAAAAGTTTTATAGATGTTGAAATTGGAATTTAACTAGGTAATTTATATTTAACTGAAATTAACTTACATGACCTGCCTTTTCTTTCTGCTGGTGACAGATAAATGGAGTGTTGCAGTATTATCATAAAATAATAGTTTTGAATCTAAGACTCCATTTGACCTCTACTTGACCTAATGCACATGGATCTTACTTTCTCCTAACAGCTTCATCTGTAAAATGTCAATATCATAATTATATTTGATTTTCATTTAATAGGAATATTTTGAGGTTAAATGAGAAATTATTTATGAGACATTTCGATGACCTGCATTGCAGTAATTAAGCTCCATATTTATGAAGATCTTGGCTCTGAGTTGCCTCAGACCCAACAGAGACATTGTCTAATTCACCATGCCCTGCCACACGGGAAAGGAGTACACAGGGTAATTGGGAGAGAGTAAGCTCTAAAGTCAGATAAACCTCAGTTTAAATTTGATCTGAGCTACTAGTTATGTGACCTTAAGCGTATTTCCTCTTCTGCAGAAAATGGCATCCTACAAAGGTCTAGCAACTCTATTTAAAAGTACATGCCAGTTGATAAGAAAAACAACAGGATCCTAAAAATTGCATAAAATTCAGCACTTTGCAAAATGATAAAATGTTGCTGATAAATTAACATGTGAAAAGTGTTTAACCTTGCCATTCATTTTTAAAATACAGAAATTAAAACAAGAATTTTTAATTTATTAATTAGAAATTATTTATTTAAATGACAGCACATATTACTACCTGAAAAACATCTACTGTCTATAACCTTGTAACATTAGTACAATAGATGGTACTTCTCTAAGCTACTATGTATGTATCAGGATACTCAAAAATGCTCATATCTATTCATAGAGTAATTGTGTGTGCTACCTCTTATGAAAAATATTCTATACAAAAAAGTGTACAGTGGGCCTGCCCCTTAGCTCAGCTCTTTAAGTGCCTGCTTCAACGAAGCGGTCAGGCTTAGGTTGCTGTGGTTCGATCCCCAGAACTCAAGCCAACCAAACCTGTCCTGAAGGCATTTGGAGAAAAAAAAAAAAAAAAAAAAGAAAAAGTGTACAAAAGTGTAGCTCTATAGTTTATGATTTACTTTGAAATACTCAATAAAGACATCATGAAGGTGCATGTTCTTTTTTTTTTTTTTTTAACCTCTTATTCTCCTCTGCTTAATGTTTGCCTATTTGGCGGGTTCTTTCCATTCTCATTCATGGGACTGTGATCTACTTGCTCCCTCTCTAGAACATCATTTAGTAGTCTGTGTAGGCTTGGCTTTGTCATCATGAAATGCTTTAGTTGTTCTTTGTCATGAAAATATTTCACTTCTCCATTATATTTGAAAGAGAGTTTTACAGGATATATCAGTCTGAGTTGGAATTTGTTGTCTTGCAAGACTTGAAGTACTTTGCTCCATGCTCTTCTTGACTTGATGGTTTGTGAAGAAAAATCTGCCATTATTCTGATGGGTTTTCCTTTAAATGTGATCTGTTTCTTTTCTTTAGCGGCTTTTAGTATACTGTTCCTGTGCTGAATTTCTGGGATCTTGATTATTATGTGTTTGGGTGTGGTTTTCATTGGATTGATATTATTAGGAGTTCTATATGCTTCGGTTACAGGAATGTCAGATTGTTGCCCCCTATTTGGGAAGTTTTTTGCTATTACTTCTGCAAATATTCTTTTTATATTATTTGTATTGACTCCTTTCTTCTCATTGATGCCTATTAGTATCACATTATTCATCTTCGCATCGCCTTGCAGGTATTGAATTATTTTTTCCTGCACCCTAGTTGTTTTAAAGAGATCTTTTCTTACTTTTTCACTAGCTGCAATGGTGTCTTTCAGGTCAGAAAGTCTATTTTCACTTTCACGCAAACGGTTTTGCCAGCTTGTGATTGAGGTTTTAATTTCCTGTATATCACTTTGAGCCTGTTTCGTACATTCTATTTCTTTCCTAAATTGTTTATTCAGGGGTTCCATCATTTTTATATTCTCTTCTATTTTTTAATCAGTGTAGTCTTTAGAAGCATTTAGTACTTCTTTGATTATAGTTACCACTACATTTTTTAGTTCCAAAATTATTTCTGATCTGATTTCTTCTATACCTTTCTGCAGTTGATTCTTTACTGTCAACACTATTATTTCAGCGATATCTGGTGTATGATTTCCAGTTTCCTCAGTGCTAGTGTCTTCTGCATTTGTACTGGGTGGACTCGGGGCCTGAGATTGCATTTTGTTCCTTCTCTTTGTCATTTTGTATACCACTGTCTTCTGACATTTGGTGTAGAGCTTAGATAGAGCTACTACCTTAGCACCAGGTCCGGATCTATGAAGTTCAGATTCCTCCAGGTGGGTGTTGTTTGGATCTGGCTGCTGTGCTCCACTTCTGTCTGCTGCTTTAGAGTTGAACCTTTTGTGTCACTCTGGCAAGATGTTCTGCTCCTGAATCAGCTGGGTAGGTCTTGCCTCTAGCCTCTTTGCAGGGAGTTCTGCTGAAGGGTTCCTCGCTGGGCCTGCACTCTGGGTTGGATGAAGATCTGTGGGCCCTGGGTGGTCTCACTCACTCACAGTGCCTGGTCTCTGGTTCTATTCAGGATCTGGTGGGCCCAGGTCTTCTCACTCACTCGCCACCCTGCTCTCTGGGTTTATTCAGGATCCCGCGGCCCTGGGTTGTCTCACTCACTAGCCGGGCCTGCGCTCTGGGTCTATCGGTGCATGTTCTTTTCAACCTATGTCTCTGAGAATGTCATGATAATACTTAAAGTTCACTTTAAAAAAAAGAAACACATTCTAAAAGGGAACAGACAGAAACAAATGGAACTTTTGATAATTGTATAAGGGGTACTAGAATTCACATTTTGTGCAAATGAATAGCTGGTGGATGATGATGAGTTTTTTTTCTATAGACTTGTTAGCCATGTCTGCTTTGGTATTAAGGAATTTTCTAGCAAATCTTTCCAGTGTTGGCACTTTCTCTAATACAATCTCAAGGACAGCATCAGCTATCAATATACTTAAGTTCTACAAGGTTGCTTCAGGTGAGTAAATAGGACTGCATAGCAATCTCTGATGGTGCTCTAGAGACCTTGTGCTTGTAAGAATTTGAGTTCTTCTTTGTCCTGAAGTTATAAGTAGCCAGTTGTCTTCCTACAAGTGTTCACCTGTGGGTTGCTCAACATCAGCCGTGCAAAACCAATACTCCTGGTACCTTAGGAGTCATGGACACTATGTCTCATTCTCTTTGCATAATTAACTGTTCCACATCCTCTTCTGTTTGGAATCTTCAGAGTGGAAATGGGAGGTAAAGGAGATTCATGGCACATGCTAGAGAAAGAACTCACAGATGAAGTAAATGGCACAGGTGTTGTAAGAGAGGAAAACACATGTCTCCACTCTGAATTTTCAGAGAACCAGGAGAAAAATAGGAGTAGTTGGTAATGGAGGCCATTGACACCCTGTGCAGGTCTTTGAGCATGATCTTGTGACTCAAGTTCTCCGGTAAGTAAACATCTATAGACGAAAAAAGCAACTAGTTCCATGGTCAGAATATTTACAGGAACCTTGCCTATGCTTACCTAGGCACACAACTTTTGGTAAAATTCATATTTGTAAGCTCAGCTAATTTTTCCAAAATCTTGACTGGTGTTATTATACCCCTAGCACACACTTAGAAGTCTTCAATAGGTTGCCCTATGTGGCAGCATCAAGATGGGAATTCAGGTCCTGAGGTACCAAAGACCTTCGACCCTTAGTAGAAAAACGTCCCCTGTACAGCTACTTCCAGGTTCCACCATCATAAAGATCCTGCCACTCATGCCGCTCGCCCTGCTGCAGAGCAGCGCAGCAATGGCCAAAGCCCTTTCCCTCTACCAGGTTATGTGTGTTGGAGACGAGGGCTGGTTACATGGTAGCCACACATATCACAGAGCCAGAATTGGTCTCTGAAGTCACATGTCTCTGTACAGGACAGGCACAACCTGCAAAAGCTATGGGCAGGAAACCCCGAGGCTCCTTCCTTATCCAGCCCCAACAGAAGATCAAGTTGATTGCCAAAGGAAAGAATGTGCCAGGCTCCAGCCTTGTGGTTTGGTTTATAAAGGACCACAGGTTCCCAGTGCTAGACCACCAACTCTGACTACCATGGCGAGGCCCTTCTCTCTTCAACAGCATCCCAGAAAGTAGTCTATAATATTCATTCTTACAGATCAAATAGAGCTTGCTTCTAGGTACATCAGGTCTAAGTTACCACACTCCTGGGACACTGATTTCCTCTCTCTCTCTCTCTCTCTCTATATATATATATATATATATATACACATATATATGTATATATAAATATAAATTATATGCATAATAATATATGATTCAGTATTGTATTGTATAATATAATATTTTAAATATAGATATACAATATATTATTATAAATATACTAATATTTATAAATATTAATTTACTAATATTATATATACCATGTATCAACGAGAGGTTATGTATTGTTCTAGAGATGCTGCATCTAAGTTCCACAGACAGGGTGTTTCACTGCTCTGAAAGCTGAAGTCCTGAGATCCAGCTGTGGGTAGGTCGGCTGCTCTGAGGCCTCTCTCCAGCTCACAGGTGGCAACCTTCCAGCTGCGTGTTCACGTGGTCTTCCCTCCGTGGCTGTCTGCATCTGTCTTAGTTACTTTTCTCATTACTGAGACTAAACACCTGACATCCAAAGTTAAGGGAGAAAATGTTTATTTGGCTAGCAGTTCGTGGGGGTCTCAGTTGGCTCGCTCCACAGCTAGGTGGGCTGGCAGAGGGGCGTCACAGAGGAGAAACAGGTTATAGGGGCAACCGACAGCAAGGCAATAAAGGAACAAAGCAGCAGCAAGTGACAAGTGGTGACAGCAGCTCTCTTTCTGTCCCTTGTATCTCCCAGGCTACCTGCCCTAGGGCCACATTGCAATTACACCCAATGTGGGGCACCCATAGTCCTAGTATTCACACCATGAATCAATCCCCAGTATGTTATACCTTTAATCTCAACGTCACATTCTAGATCCAGCTACCTCCAAAAGACCCTACCTATGACCACACGAGGCTTTGGAAGGACATCTAGACACAAGCAACACCAGCCTCCTCACCTCTGTCTTCCATATCTTTCACCAATCACATTAGATTAAGGCCTGCCTGTATCACTTTATTTTATCTTAATTGGCTCTTTACATAACCTATCTACAAACACAGTCACATTTTGAGGTATTGAGGATTTCCATCTTTACTATATGAATCCTGGGAGATACTGTGACACCCAAATAGTAACCACACATGCATGTAATTCCCAAGAAGCACTTAGTGTTATTTGGCAGTTTACCTCTCCATTTGTCTGACATATGGGAGGTAAGGAATTACCCTTGCCTGAGGCCACTTGTGTCTTAGGCATTTTCTAGTCCTTGCAGTACCCTAAGTTGCAGTACCCTATCCACAACTTACAGCTGGGCAGTTTCAGTTCACAGCTGCAATCTATGATCATGTAGCTCCTGGGCAGAAAGGGCACAGAGGAAAGGGCTGGAGGAAGCTGCTCACCTCAGGGGGGCAGGGAGCAGGGGATAGAGAATCAAGGGAGAGAAATGTGCTCTTCCAAGTCACACACACTTCCAAATCACTAACCCTGTGACTTCAGACCCTTCTTCTTCCACCTGGGCCCCACTGCCTGACTGCACCCTTAGGTATGGATTCATTGTTGGCCTAATCACGCATGAGAATGCTGCCCTCAGGAGCTCATCACTTCCCACACATAGGAGAATTTAGGGAGAGAGATTTTAGACCTAAACCATAGCACCCTGTATTGGGAGAAAATATATTTTACTATCTGAGCCAGGACACATTCCATAGTAAAAGAGGAAGTAGGAAAATAGGAATAAACTAGGAACATCTCCAGATAAAAGAAGACCTAAGGTCTCCATTTCCGAACATCGAGAGCCATGGATTTCTGAAGACGTCCACATGCGGCTGTGCTCCTTAGAGGTGTGGACTGTGTTCACATGCTCCCTGTGTCTCTAGAGGAAAAGAGTGATGGAGGCCCAGGCAGACCACCCTCCCTTCCAGTTGGTAGGTCCAGCCAGTGGGCTGTGCATAGCTGTGCTCTAATTCTGAGGCTCACTTTCTTTGTGATGAAGAAAGTGAGCTTGTCCTATTTACTTTCCTCAACCCTAGGACAAAATAGGTGATGGCCACAACTTAAAAGAAGAATGGTCAATCTTGGCTCACATTTTGTAGAGGTTCATTCCAATCCATCCATTGCCTCCAAGACAGGGCAACTTGGCACAGGGGCCTGGTAGAGGAGAGGGGCCCCTGGCACGACGGACAGAAATGACAGTGAATCAGTGCAAGAGCCAGGAGGGCAGATACACCATAGGTCATGCCCACGGTAACCCTTTTCCAAATAAACTCCACCTTTTGGTAGCAAGTCAGCCAAAGTGCCCCTATAATTCAATCACCTGCGAGTTCTCCCGTATAACCCCATGAGGCTTTAGGGGGATGCTGATATATAAACCATAACAGAGTTCACAAGACTTCAATATGCTGAGTTCAGCCTCTCACAGAAAGTAAAAGCATTGCTCCTTTTAGGAGAATTTGCACCTGCTGGAAGGCAATTCCAGCCTCACGGAGCATATGGAGATGACTGGGGACATTTGTATTCTAGTGATGCCTGGTAGGGAGGCAGTGATGTGCCTACTGAGTGGGAGGAGATGATACTAAACCTCTTCACATCCTGGATGACTCAGACTGGGCCTGCTCATACTGCCCAGGGCACCTCAGGCGAACCTAAGCTCATAAATGCAGAGCATCAAATTATGGACTGTAAACGGTGGAAAAGCTGACTGGAAAATTTCTATGAGCAGGGGTACTGCCACTAGCTAGCATGAGTCCTTGCATTAGTAGAAATGGAAATCGGAGTTAAACAAATACCCTGGGCATGGTGGAATGTGCCTATGATCCTTGCAGTCTGGATGCTGAGGCAGAAGAATCAGATACTCAAGCCAGGCCTGGGCAGCTTAGCAACTTAGCTAGACTTTGTTTCAAAAATAAAACATAAAAAGGGTTTTGGATGCAGCTCAGTGTGAAGACCTTGGGTTCAATACCCAGCAACATGCACACAAGCATGCACTTTAAAGCAACAGTCTAATTTATAGGCTGAAACTTTAATTAGAAAGGGAGAAAAAATCTCCAGCTTGAGTAGCACCTAGGGAAGGCATAGGTGATGAAGAGTATCAGACCAGGCCACCCAGACCTGTTTTTAATGTTTAGCTGAGGTGAGCCATGGTCCAGGCAATCCTATCTCAGAGCTGCTTTCAGGGGTCTGGAGGAACCCTTATGGCTACAGTGGTCATCCCATTCTCATGAAGTTATTGCCTGTTTGTGGTGGGTTCAAACCTTTTGGCCTCCATTTTTCTGGGTCCAAGGCAACAACAGCGGAGGACAATGGCTGGAGACTCTGGGCATCGATCCAGAAGGGAAGGGTCTGGCACCAGGTGTTGTACATGCTCTAAGTCAGATGGTCTTTGTTCTTTTATCTATTTAGTGTAGAGTGTCACACTGCAGCTTGGACTCATTATGATCCTTCTGTGTTCAACCTCCCCAGTGCTGGGATTAGAGGTGTGTACCACCACACCTGGTGCAAGCTGGTCTCAGCACATCCCAGGATAGGGTTGGTGTGGCATGTGGTACCAAGGATCGAACCTCAGTCCCTGTGCTTACCTAAACAGATATTTAGTCCTCTGAGCTATCTCACCAGCCCTCCAGATAGTTCTTCTCTTGGTATCATTGGCCTGGAAGGGAGATGAGACAGGCTAGGTAAATTTAGGGCTAAGAAACTTCATTCTGCCAACTTTTTAAAATGAGTATCATGTAAGCCCAAGCAAAGAATCACAGATCTTAGCAAAACCTGCTTTAAAGTCTCTGACTGCCTCAAAAAAAAAATACCCAACATGTGCGGGAAGGAACCAGAAGCTCGTCCTTTGCCCCTATAATGGTCTCTCACCACAATGAAACCTTAGGGTGGTAACTTGGCCTTTCCACGTATTCTGGTCCTATGTAAGCCAAAACCTATCCTTCTCCTTAGCCTATTCTTGCCCCCAGAAAACAGCAAGTCTAAATTAAAATTTAAGCCTTGTGTGAAATCTCAGCTCTGCTGCCTTGTGTTTGTGTGGCTCAGGGCCATTTAGCTACATGCTTTGAGTCTCATTTTCTGTAGAATAAGGTAGATCAGCACTCATTACTTTTGTCAGAGGGTTTTTCCCACCCCACAGTGTGACATTTAGAAAATGCTTTGCAAACTGAAAATTCTGTACCTCAGTCAGTCATCACCAGAATGAGCAGATGCATCCACATGGGAGAAATCCTGCCCAAAGTGAAGTGGCTTGGTCTTTTCCTGTGCTTTACTGGGACACCAGGGAAGAAAGAGAGAGAAGGGGCCCATTCCTGGCAATTGTGCTCTGCTCCCCTGATATCCCACATGCTCTTGATTCTCATCACAAATGGGAGCCCACAGAGTAGATTTAACACAGTGAGTTTGTCCAACTGTCCTCCCATCACCTAGTCCTTGTAAGGAAGGCCCCCATTCTTGCCTTTCCTCCAAAATTGCTTCCTATCTTTGCCCACAAGGTCCTGGGGAGTCCCATCTAATTGCATGCAAAGTGTTATAAACCCCTTGGAGCACATACAATTCTAATCTATTTTATTCCTTGTTAATTTCCCACCCCTTTTCATTTATAACTTGCTCCCCTTTCTCCATAATACTTCCTTTTCCCTGATGGATTTGTAAATTCTCTTTCTTCTTCCTTCCCACCCCCTTGAATGTTAACTAATCCCCAATCTCCAGTGAGGTCCTTTGCCAGTCTCCCTTTAAATATTCCTGGGAGCCCCGGTGCTTCCTCAGGGAGGAGCTGAGGAGATCTGGAGACAGTGAGTGCGGCCTGAGCCCAGCTCTGACCAGCTCTCTAGCCCTATTGTTCTCACCTCAAGATCTATCTGTGTCCACAAGTTTCTTTGTGACTGAATTTCATTGCCAGTAAAATGGGACCCCAGGTACCCTCCCAAGAGCAGTTAGTTAGTGGTGACCTTTTGTCCTTCCTCCAACCCTCCTGGATTATGCCTGGTAGCCCCATCCTCTTGGGTGGTGGGCATCAATTTACAATCTCTGCATTCAAGAGGAAGACATATCAGATGTCTTACTGTTTGTAAATGAAATTAAATATAACAGTAGACTGTCTCTTACTAGAACATTGAGAAGTTAAATCACAGTCACGCTCATACTCTCCACTGATGGACAATTTAGAGGTGTCAGGAGTTGTACCTGAACTCAAGATACAAGGATGGCCCCCAAGTCTTTGGTCCACAATTGTCAGCAACAGAGAACCAAAATGTGGAAACTCAAGTTTTTACTCACAGGACCCACAGAGTAAATCCCCTCTGGGTAACTGCTCACCCAAAAGACATTCAAAGAAGGAGGCCACCCTTTGGAGGGGACATTCTCCCTTCCTGAGTCAGATTTTCCACCTCTAGCCATTGCTCCAAATACCCACATCTCCCTACCTCTGGACTGCATAATCCCTGGACCACATGATGTGGTTTAAAAAATCTGTAGCAACAGGTTGCCTACCTTGAATAGGTGGAGAAAAGTCTGTTTCATGAAGCAAACTTGGTACAGCATCTCTTTTGCACATTCCATAAAAATAAATCCAGTAACAGATTCAAGCAATGCTACCTGACCTCCAGCTCTGCCTTCAAGGTTCTCTTCTCCTTTCCACTCCAGCTCACTGCGACCCAGGCATAAGCCCACTGTGGGAAAGAGTTTCTGCTCAACACCCTTCCACTTCTGGCTTCTCCAAGTTCCCTGTCCCAGGTGGAGGCAAATACGGACACCGTCTTGACAGACAGCCCTGCAGTGCTGGCCTTCTGTGTGCTCTAGCCCTAAACACTGCACCTACAGACAGCCCATCTATTCTCTTCCTTGGGCTACTGACAATCTCACACTTTGATTCTGTTCTACTCTATGTTGCGGTCATCTTGAAATCTCAGGATGGGTCCATGTCTGGCTGTCACATACTTGCCCTCTTCCAAAGCCTGGCTGAGCAGGCCACTACCACACACATCCTCACCTCAGGCTGCATCAGCCAGCTCTTTATGGAAAGTTTCACTCCTACCTCTCAAGCCCATTCTGAGCTCACCTACCCTCAAACTCCTAGAAACATATGGTAGCTTCTCCCAACTATAACTGTTGAGATTCAGCCTTATTTTCTTACCTCTTTTACCACTAAATAAATTCTTACTCTAAGACTGTTCAAATCTCCTTCCCAGCTTAATCATTTTTCTAACTTTTATTTACTTATTTTTTTTTAGTACACAGGTACGTAGTACACAGTGAGTGCAGTCCTTGTGGGGAGCTGGCACACGTATATAGCTCATCTCAATTCTTTTTATGTCCCTCTCCCTCTCTTCCCCCATCTCTTGGTCCCCTTCCTATTTACAAAAGCCCTCAGCTTTGTGACCTCACATCAGGCAGGGCTGCCTGTAGTACCCTGTGACCAGTGTAGGCTGCAATGTTAGACAGTGATGAGCGCAAGTGATGGCCGTGTGTAAACTCGCATACTGGGAGCAAGCATATAGGTTCACTGAAGAGATGGCTTTGGAGCCAAGATGGAGCAGTTTGGGAGCCCTAGAAGTGCCTGGGGAAGAGCATCCCAGACAGAGAGGAGAGCAGGGGGCTTCCTGCATAGAAGGAGCAGGGTAAGTAGCCAGGCCAGGCAGACAGAGCGAGCAAGGTGTCCCAAGCAAGTAGTGTGGCTGCTCCTCTAACTGAGGAAAAATCCTGCAGGGTTTGGGCCAGAAGCACAGCTCCATCCAGCTGGAGCATTAAAAGGCCAGCAGCCTTTGTGTGGGAGGAAATCTCCTGGATGGGAGTGGAGGCCAGGAACAGGGCCCAACAAGAACAATGACAGGGACGCGAGAAAGTGGCCATGTTGGAGAGGTGTTCTGACAACTCCGGCAGCAAGATGTCCTGATGGACTGCAACACAGACAGGTTGTGAGTGAAAGAGGTTTTAAAGGAAGATTTCTGAATTTCTGAGCAGTTCCAACTAGGACTGTACCTCCCCTGGGGGTGATGATGGCATCCTGGCGGACTGGAGCCCTTCATGAGGGACCTGAGCCGGATTTGCAGCTCTACCTGGTGCTTGACCACAGAGGCTGGATGTACACTTGACCAGGTGAAGTAACACTTACAACATTTACAAAGTAACACTTACAAAGCAGGTTTTCATCGCAGAGTCCGAAGGCTACTGTCCTAGACAAAGGGCCAATGGTATGGACAGCTTAGTTCCTCCTCATTTATGTATGGATCTGCACTTATGAAAGACAAAAACAACTTGGCAGCACAAAGATGGAAAAAGAATTAAAGGAAATGTCTAACACATGTGATGAAGTTCATTGAGTAGTCAACTAATTCAATCCAAGCTTCATTTTTGATCATCAAATTTCCTGTCAGTATTACAAGGAAAAATGGTCAGTGTAGTCTCGAGTTGGTGCCTAGAACCTAGTTTCCTGGCAGCTCCCCTTGCTGCCTGCATTGTTGGAGGTTCCTGGTCTTAGCAACATCCTGGTGGGATACAGATGTGTGTGTGTGTGTGTGTGTGTGTGTGTGTGTGTGTGTAGACATGTGTGTATGTGCTTGTGTACATGTGTGTGTGTTTCATGTATGAGTTTTTAGTTGTAAACTTATTTCTTTAGCATAAAATATTTCCTTCTGGAACCTATACGTGTCAGTGAAAAGACTGCAAACTCTAAATGACCTCAGGACTTAGGCACATAACAGCTTTGTAGAGCGTCTGAGTGTGCAAGGAGTTCTGAGCACTCTGAAGAACAGCAGGGGCCACCATGCCTACACAAAGCATTCCAACTAGGGAGAGTGGAAGGATAACACAGCGCCATAAGACACCTTTGCCCACATTGTCCCTCTGACCACGCAAAACTATGCTCTCTCTTAACATTCAACCCTATAATTCTTCTCAGTTAAAACCAGACCCTAAACCTAATAAATCCAGCAAAAATAGATAAATAAATAAGATAGAGGGAAGGAGAGAGAGAGGAGGAGGAAAGCAGGGAAGGAGGGAAAGAGGGAAGCCAAAATGAAGAGGAGGAGGAGGAGGAGGTAATTCTCCCTTGGCTTTTTCAGCAAGGGCACTGCATATTGCTATTATCCTTTTCATAAATACTTTTTCATAATTCTGCTACATTGTATCACTACTTTATTACGGCTTATACATAAATTTTTTACCAAAAATATTTTAAAAGGGCGCTTTTTATTTTTCATTTAGAGACCTTTAAACATTTAATAGTTTTAAACTTTCAAAGCTGGTATTTTTCCTCTTTCACTTAAATAGTCCTTAATACTTTGCAAAGTGTTCCTATACACTGACCAGTCAGTATGTGCTAGGTTACACTGCAACAATAAACAACTCCAAAATGTGTAAAATCCAATGCAATAAAATGCTTATTCATAGTATATATCTAGCATGAGTCTGTATATTGCAGACAGCAGAGTCAGATAAAAGTACTATAGGCAGTCAGACAGGGCCAGGCCCTTGAAGAAGATAACACAGAAGACAAGATACCTTACCACTGTGGAAGGGATGGATGTTCCTGCTGTGAAACAGACCTAAAGACCAAAGAGCAAACAAATGCTGACCTGCCTAAAGATTAGCATCTGGGATTGGTCTTCACCCTGAGAAAGTCAGGAAGAATCATTATCTGATGGCTACCAGATAAAGTCCTATATGTGACTCACTTCCCCATTTGGTCCCAGACTTAATCAGTTTTACCTGAGCAATGGTGCTTGTAATCCCATTGGTTGACCATAGTTTTGTCCCACCCCACATCCACCTAAGCGAGTTCCCATTCTCTCCACCTTAACCCCACATGGTTTTACACTATAAAAGTCCCTAAAAGAGACAGCTTCCCAGGAACAACCCACTCGCCCCCCCCCCCCACCGTCCCTCTCTCAGACAGGAGCTTTCTTTCCCTCAATAAATATATTCTGCTCATAACCTCCATTTGGTCCTAAAATTCATTCTTTGGTTTTAGAGAACATGAACACATCCAGGTCAGGTTGGGATATAATTTTCCCCTATGTCATTTGGAGGTTCCCTGTATCATTTGGAGGTCACCCACCCAAGGTCAATTTTTCTCCCCATATCATGTAGAAGGCTTCTGTTTATTATAGTCACTTAGGACCCCAGCCCACCAAAAACAAGATTCACCTCACTATGAACCTCTACAATCACTACTTCGGTGAGAAAGACTTCAGGTGAGCCAATCCCTGGTTCTTAAAGTTTCTACCTGAAAACAACACACAGAACTTTCACTCACAACTTATGGGCAGCGGTAACCCTCAACACAAGCAGAGGATGAAATTCAGCTATGCATCAAAAGTCGGAGGCCCAGAACTCAGTTTTTTCACTCCATTCATTGAACAGCATAATGCCGCATTAGATACCCACCAGAGTCAGGGCTGGAAATCTTTCCCTTTAACACAGAAGGAGATTCAGATGCAAAGATCACTGATTCTCCCATATAATCTAGCTAGATACTGAAAAGCAGAGACAGATGCCCTGTTATCTAGACATTATTTTAACGCCTTTCCATCACTGCAGGCTCTCAATCCTTGGGAGTGTTAGACATTACTTTCTTAACTAACTAATTTATTTAGTTGCAAAGGATATTTGACTGACACTATGTGACAGTTGTGCCACAGCCTTATTTTTACATAGACAGACAGTTGGATAAGCAGACAGAGTGATTAGCTTGCAGAAAATGCAGGTTTTATAATCATTTGAATTCTTTCCTTTATTTTAATGACCTAGTAAAATGATATACCTCTGCCGGCCCTGCCCCTTGGTCAGGCTGAGACAATGATTGAGACTGGGCATGGTGGTGCGCACCTGTAATCCCAGCTCTTGGGAGGCTGAAAACAGGAGGATCACTGCAAGTCTGATCAACATAGTAAGGCACTATAGACCCTGTACTAAATACATTTTTAAAAATTGTAAAATAATGGTTGATATGGTTGATACAATCAACTGAACTATTTAAGATTGTTGAAAATAATGAGTCTTGGAAGGGGGAAAAAAGTCCGTTCAAAGACTATGTGCTAGGATAAGGGTCTCACTCGGGGCTTGTGGTGCCACCACCAAGCACCCTGTACCAAGAACCGAAGTGTCCTGGACGACGCCTTCCAGTCTGAGAACCTAAGCAGCTGTGCTCCCAGTCTCCATGGGTTCTGGTTGCTTCCAACATGAAAGGAATCCTGAGGCAAGAAAATGTGATGACTTTTGGGGCAAAATGAGCTTTTTCACCGCTGACCCAAATGAATTATAATTAGGCAGTAACAAAAGATCTATAATCCAAAATGTAAATGATGGTTCAGATCATCTTCTTAAAAAATCCTCTCTTCATGTGCTGTTCTCAGAGTTAGAATTAATAAATTCCTCAGACAGTAGGAATTCCAATAGTCTTTAGTTAACAATTGCATTTGCATAACAACAACAAACTCTTGGGGCTTGTTTGTGTGCTACTGGGTGTGTGTACTTGTATTTCTGGGGGCCTAGGGGTTGAAATCACAGTGAAAAATTAGGCAGTCTATTTTTCTCCACTTGCCTAAAACCAGTTTCACACGTCTTCATTTTAATAGGAATCAAACGAAGGATGCTGATTCACTCAGGAAGACCTGCAGCCAAAGGTGTGAATTCCTAGCTGGTGGCTATGTACAGCTGCAGGGTAATGTTTTGGAAAGAAGTGAAAAAGATCTCAGTTAAAGTTTAAGGAATTGCATTTGAGCCTTCTGCTCAGAGGATCTGCTTGCAAGGTCAGACTTGAGGAATACTTCCGGTTGTTGTAGCACTGTCAGGAATGTATTTCAGAAGCACTACGGCTGACAAACATGTACGGTGTAATTTCATTTTTCCACCAGTACAATGAAGATATTGATATTTAATTCATGAGGTTTGGTCAATCATCATTGTCATCATTATAATAAAATACTAAGAATCTATTAATGGTTTTCAAGTGGTTTTTTTATTTTTAGACACAAAATGCACTATTAAAATGTTATCATAAATGGAAGTCCCTTGTGTGAAACATTTATACAAACAAAATTGCTGTTTGAAGAGAGAATAGAGACCCTGAACCCCACCAGAGTTCCCGACTCCTTGTCCACCCCCCCGACTCCAGCTGGGTGCCATAAACATACTTAGAAAATCATGAGTCTATGTGTTCTTTCACTAAGGTCTGATGTAGATAAAATTTTCAACTATGTAACACCCCCCTGTCTATACTAATAACTTCAGAATAGAGTTTTTGGAAAATATATGCAGTGCATATTGTTAATTTCTCCTAATAGCATCAACTCCTTTTCACTGATTGCTTACTCCTTCACTCAGAATTTTACACAGATCATTTCTAATATTACTTCTTTTTTTTTTTTTTTGGCGGGGGGAAAGGTCTCTAGGGTGTTCAGGGTCTCACTACTAGATTGGACGCACAGCGATCCACCTGTTTCCAGCCTCCCAAGAGATGGGATTACAGGTGCGCAGCACCACACCCAGTCTTAATTGCCATCTCAATGTGCCCCAGAGGTGGGACCTGCACGGCAGGCCCAGGATGAACCCCAGCCCCTTAGCCTGTTTGCAGGTGCTTTAATCCGCTGAGCTATTTGTCTGGTCCTCTTATCTTACTTCAACTCTGTGTGATCAATACTATTCTTAAGAAAATGACAAAAGGAACATATCTATAATCCCTGCACTCTGGGAAGCCAGGGCGGAAGAATTACAATTTCAAGCCCAACCTGGACAATTTAGTGGAAACTTGTCCCAAAACATAAAAGTCTGGAGCGTTTGCAAAGAGTAGCTCATTGTGAAGGGTTTGGGTTCAATCCCCAGTACAACAATAAATCAATAAAGAAATAAATAAATGAGATACAACAAAATAACACAGTTCTTAAGTTAGTAAAGAGCTCAGGTTTGAACCTATTACCCGGTCTTCAAAGCTGCTTCCACTTGACCACATTTCCCAAACTGGATTCCCATAAAAATTTTGTATAATCAATTTTAAATTTATCTAAAATGTTTCATTTTGCAATAATGGACACCTTGATGTATGGCTATTCCAGATCATCTCGGTGACAGCCTTAGAGCTGAGCGCACTCCCAAGATTTCTGAGCTCTTACTTGCTTTCGTTAGCAATTACGCGGTTGCCAAGTGGTGCTACTCTAATGGCTCTCACTAACGAGAGAAAAACGGGTGAACTGAATAGGAAATGATGCGTTCATGCCAAATGACATCACAGCAGGCCATACAAAGTAGTTCGGGGAGAGGAAATCGGCAGGCAAATAGAGTCAGCCCACAAGGTCGCAGTGTGGGCACGTGGGGCACTCAGGTCTGCAGCAGCCAGGACCAAGCTCAGGCTGTGAATGGACTGCCGCCAACGTTACTCCTTGCTGCATGTGTGAATTTTATTTTATTGTGTTTGTATCTGAGTTCGCATTTAGTTGAGTAAGTTGCTCTGGGAGTGCTTGATCTCTTGCCATCAATAGTTCATGTCTAGTTTTATGGTAAGCATATTTAAGTAACATAAAAATAATTTACCATAGGAATCAATCCTTGTACGGAACCTTTTTGTTGTTGTTGTTTTGTTTTGTTTCCTGAAAGAAGGTCTTCTCTATACATTGCTCACGTTTGAGGATCACTGCGCAGAAGGAATGGTCCACCTACTGTGTGCTCTTGAGAAATCTTCAGATTAAGAGTCTAAAAATTGGTCAATCTCACCAAACAATTGATTAAATTATATTGATTTTCTTTCTTACAGAGTCACTGAACCCTCAGAAGAAACATAAATATAAATTTTGGCCCCTGTAAGGAAGGGGTGTGTGTGTGTGTGTGTCCATAGGACTAATATTTGCATGCCAGAAAATTCCAGCCAGATGTTTCTTTGGTTGTAGCAAGTAATGCTAACTTTAAGAGTTATTAATCTAAAAATTCTGTCCTCCCTTAAAATGTTTAGTTTGGCTCGGGAGATAGCACCTGCCTTCCAGACGCAAGGATCATGGTTCAGTTCATGGTACCACATGCAGTACTGGTCCCTGGCTCCAAGCCAGCCACTGAGACCCAGAACGGTGGAGCACACCTGTTATCCCAGCACTGGGGAGGCTGAGACAGAAGGCCCACTGTCTCAGCACTGCATAGCAGCTGTACCAAATAAATAAATAAATAAATAAATAAATAAATAAATAAAATCAAATGTTTAGTTCAATTTATAAATATTATTATTTTACCTTTAACTTTAGCAAAGAGAGGAGTGGAATAGGGATTTTTAAAACAGAGTTGAAAAAAAAATGAAAATGTAGCTTTTGCAAATGTGAATGGCAAGAAGAGGTGGCAGGAAGCCTGAACTGAGGGACACAGGGGAAGGACAGAAGCAAGAATTAAGGTGTGTCAAGTACATGCACAAATACCTTGTGACAAATGTAGTCATTATGTACTTCAAATGTGTGCTAATAAAAGTAATTACAATGTAACAAAATTTAATAATCATATTTGGATGAAGAAAGGCTTTTGTCTATGTTCAGTGCCATTTACAAACTTAGTTAAGCTCCTACATAAATATTAAACTATAGCAATGGCCGTGACTCATCCACATGGCTGACACTGACAAAGGTTCTACAATCTGAGGTACAGGATCTCAGGATAAATCCTGAGGGCATTTCACTGACCTTCTCAGACCCAAAAGCTACAACTCTTGTTGCATAGGTCTTGCTTTACCTTGGTCTTAACCATCCAGTAGAAAAGTATGAAGACGAAATATAGGAAGTAAAGCCATGTTGTTATGTTGAGCTGTGGGGGACTCAGGTCAACAGTTTCTGACATTGCCAGTCAAGCGGAAGACCCAATGCTATTATGGGCTACTGGACTCTTTTAGAATATTTTGCTGAGTTTACACATCTATAATATTCAAATAACAGAATTTAACAAAAAAAGGGGGATACAGATGAATGTCCATTTTGTATCTGTGTATTCAAAGTGGTTAGGATAGATATATAGTTGCATTCTCTTAAAGAAAAGAGGGATTTGTCCTAATGGTGTTTGTAAATAGAATATCATGTCCACATTTTGTGCAGCAATTAACCACTAGGAAGAGTGTATGCAATGTGTTAATTATTGAAACTGTTCTACCAACTTGATTTGAAACTGTCTCATTGCTATTTGTTTCTCAATAAAATTATGAAAAAAAATTAAACTACATTTGTAGATATAGCATATTAAATTTCTTCTTTTAAACACATCAATTATCTAACTGAATAACTTTCCCCATAATTAAATAATTCTTTTAAATCTAATAAATTCAATTTCAAAAATAAGACATTATTTTTAAATACATAAACATTTAAAATTAATAAGATTTTAACCAAAAATTATGTCTACATAAATTACTCAATTATATTTATTAAAATAGAAACTAAAAAGATAAACCATTGTCCTAAGGGCTATTCTTTTTATTTAAGCTTTACTACTAACAAAAACTTTAAATTTTTCTATATTCCTGATGTAAAGATACTAACACTACGTGTTTTGGTTTTCTAAACTTTTCAATAGTTTATTAAATGAGAGGAAAAAAAGAAAGAAGGAAAAAAATGATAGCTTGAATAATTTACTTAATGCTTAAATTTTTTTTCTTTTCAATTTTTTCACCAATTTTGTGTGTTCATATCCGGTGTCTGAACCACTAAATCGAACACAATAAAACTGGGCATGGTGGCACATGCCTGTAATCCCAGCTCTTAGGAGGCTGTAAACAGGGAGATCACTATGAGTCCAATCTAGTAGTGAGACTGAATACCCTGTAGATCCTTCCCTAAAAATACAAATAAATGAATAAGTAAATAAATAATTGAACATAACAATATGCAGTATAATAACCATTCATGAATTCCTATCATTGTATTTAGTGAAATTCTATGTCACTTCTAATTTTTTTTTACTATTTTTTATTCTTTTTAAAAAATAAAAAAATTGAAAAATACATTCTGAGTTTGGAAAGATATTAACACAGTACAGAAACAATTTTGATACCCACACAGTTGGGGGAGATATTCCTGATCCAGTTGGGGTTACTCAACATTCTATGATTCCAACTGCACCAGTGGCTGAACGCCTGTCTAGCTTCACATACCAGAGCCAGCCCCAAACTTACAGCAGGATGGTCTCATAAACACGCCACATGCTTGCGGTCAAGATGCGCTTTGCACCATTCTTTCGTCTGCCCCAAAAGAACACATAGCCAAGCCAGGTCTGCTTGCCTGGATTGCATTTTTGTTTCCTAAAATATGTGAATGAATTTTGCAGCCAGTTCAAAAGACTTTCTGACCTGTCACAGTCTTGCACTGTTTTCCTAATGCAAAAGGTACCTTAGAACTCATTGTTAATTTGTTCCTGGAATTACATCAAGGATGATGGGTGCTGTGTGTTTTGCTGGGAAGGCTAGTGAGTCATAAGACAATGGACACAAACAAATTCTAGTTTACCTGTGGGTTACTAAACAAATGCCAGGTACTAGGAGCAAACTGTTAAGTCAAAATTTATTAAGTACCAAATTCGACAAGCTTCAAATCTGTCAAGTATCAAGGTACGACTATCCCTTAAAATAGAACTCTGAATATCTCTTCTGATGGGCTCACTACTCAATCACAACTTTTTAAGGTCATTTTTCTGACACAGCCCATTTCTAAGGCTCAAAAATTATTTTGGAAATCTAGCCCAGTTATTTTCAGAACCTTGTGTTTATCTGGTACTCTTTGTTCCACTATAATGGTATTTAGAACAATGAGTGAACAAAACAGACAAAAGCTTTAGATTCTAACATTTTAAAACAATGTGAATCTTCAGACATGAGATCTAGGAAAAGCTTCTCCAATTAGTATTTTATGGTCTTGGCCATCAGGCATGAACTATCGCATCATCCTGGCTCATAGGGGTGAGGTTGGAGAAAATGGCTACATGGTTTGCTGGTAGTTGCAGCAATAAACTACAGTCCTGGTACTTGGGATATCTAGAGCCATACACAAAACCCAAACAAGATCTATAAGTAGTAGTAAATGGTGACATGAGATGGAGTGCTTGCTGCAGAATACTACTAGCTGTTATGATTTTTTTTCTTTTTCTTTCTGGGAATGTAGCTAAATTACATTTCTCTAGCTCCAGGCAATTAGATGTAGCCCTGTGACCTGGTTTTAGCCAAAGGAAAGTGGATGGTTATAATATGCTCCACTCCCAGGCCTGCCCCATAAACATCTCCCCTGTACTGTCCTCCATGTCCTTTACCCCTTATGGTTGACAAGAAAAGAACATCACCCCAAATGTAAACCTTACATCCACCATTTGAAGATGGTACATGTTTCATCAGCCCTCAGTCCCTGAGTCCCTGAACATTCACATGAATGAGGGGCATGCTATTAACCTAGGGTACTGTTCCATATAAAAATCCAATATATATCATGGCAGAACCATTATACATTTGGAGAGTTAATGTTATAGCGACTCACCTTAGCGATGTTAGCAATCAATAAGGTCAAATTCTTTCTTTCTTTTCTTTTCTTTTTTTTTTTTTTGGTAGAACTGGGGATTGAACTCAGGCCCTTGTGCTTGCCAGGGAAGTGCTTATTCTACTGAGCCATCTCACCAGCCCTGGGTCAAACTCTTTCTGTGTCTGTTAACTTGGACTTGTGTCAGTGTGGTCTTAGCCATTGTTTATTTCTCAAAAACAAAGTTTCCACTGGTCATGTCTCAGAATGATGGACCCCTGAGGCTGGCCAATCATGGTGCCTGCTGTACCAACATGTGACTAACTCAAGCTGGCACCCTTTGAAAGAGAGCATAGTTTCTTTATGACTTACAGACTGAGGCTCCTCCTGATGGTGAAGGTGACCCCTTAGCTTTGGAGGCAGAATGACTCTGTACAGAGTATCAGGGTTCCTCACAACACAGGTAGGGTTGCACACAATGATGGCATAGTTGTTTAATAAATCAGCAGAGAACGTTTCCATCGTAGAAGAAGCCCATGGTGGTGGATAGGGTTGACTACCCAGGAATTGGAACCGAATGACCTTTTAACCTTATCAAGCAGGGTCACTGGGATGGGCTGGCCTTCACCGCTGGAGCCATCCTCTCATGGAGGAGACCTAAGCTCTCTCTAGAATTGTATACACTTAAACAATGGTGTTTTCCATTAACAGAGCACTTGCATAAGTTCTTTCTCTCCTTGCCCTCCTCCATCCCCAGATGACTGATTCCTGGCATCCTTTAGTGTGATTCTTCCATTCTGTGAAGTTGATGACTCCTCAAAATAGGCCAGGTTCTTCTTTGTTTATTCATAATATGATAAGCATATTTATATGCATTTGTTTTGCATTTATTTTCTGCTCTGTTTCTCACCTAGCTATGACCTGGGGGCAGTAGTTGTGCTCTTTCTTTTGCACACCACCATATCTTCATCATCCTGTATCAAGCAAGAAATGTCTGCTGATGAATTAGGGAAAATTCGTTTGGTATCATATAGGTAGAACAACAGACTAATTAGCTAAAATTTCAATCCCTATCTACTATGTCACCATAGTTAGACCATATCTTTCACCAGACTGCTCATCACTGGGTATTTGAGTTCTCCCTTTTTGCAACCCAGTAATACATTTCTGCTTTATTTCCCAGGATAAAGAGAACATGAAAAGCATTAAAGGGTTAAACGTGTAGCAATCTGTTTGACATGCAAAGAAAAAGATACGAAGAAATTTTAATAAAAATACAACCCTACTAGGACTTGGACTCATTACCTCTGCATTATGAGGAAGACACCAGGCAATGTGAATTTACAGGTGTTAATTAGCCAACAGAGGACTCCTCAATTGTTCCCAGAGTACCACACAAACATAGAGAAAGAGCGAAATTCAATCACAGAGCATTTCCTGCCTCCTAGGAAGGATGCGTGTGAGCACAATGTCATGCAAATCACATTTAATTTACTGCATGTTTTTCTGCTTCCACCAAATTTGTTGAAGAAAATGGATCTTTCTCTGCTCATAGCTGTAAATTCCTACAGCATCAAAGTGCTCTCAGATTGAGATGCTCATTCCCAACTGATATTTGAATAATAACAGGAGAAATCCTCCATACGAAAATACTAAATAGCTATTCTCATGGAGAGTGTTAATTTGTAAATAGGCCCACTGCTCTGTGGAATAGAGAATGCTTGGGCAATAGGCACAGGGGTGGGACCTTGTTTTGAACCAGACCAGTTGCTATGCTACAATACCTGTTCCCTTCCAATGAATTGCGAATTAGCCCTTATAATGGTTTGCATGAGGGTGATTTAACATATATTCCTGCAGTCACAATTAATTAAACCATACTCTCTTAAATATGAGTAACACTTTGGGGATATGTATGCGCCACATTAAACAACCAGTCTGCCTCCCCCACAGCACTGATGTGCTTTCACGGTGAATTTTGGACACAGGCACAGGTGAGTTGAGCCTGTCAGTGCAATTATGATAATCCAGTCACATTATTTTCTAATTCAAGGGGTCATTCATGGGACCCATGTCATTTTTCTGGATTGTGTTGTTTTGGGCACTTTGAGTGTCCTAAACATGTAGACCTTGTTCTGTCCAGGTGTAGCTATTCCAGCTGACGTGTAAGCCAACACTGTCATGATTACCATGTGTAAAGCACTGTGTGAATCACCTTTAAGATATGCACGCTTATCTATTCAGTCTTCATATCAAACCTATGAAGAAGGCTATATTATTATCATCAACAAATAAAGAGGAAACTGAGGGCCAGTGAAGTTTGTTAATTTCTAAAATCCTGCAGCCTGTAAATGATAGCAGTAGGACTCAAATTCATAGTCTGATTGAACAGACTAAGATTCCCTGCTGCCTCAGTTCCACACAAAGCTTTGTGGAATGAATGTATGCATACGATTCAGAGCCAGACTGATATTAATGGTATGAGTCATCCAAACAGAAAAGTGATTGCTGTGTGCCAATCATTGGTCTTTATTGTGGGACGTGTCAGCTCTTTGAAGTTCATTAAGCTTCTCTAGATGCCGTGTATTTTGTGACAAGGACATGTTAGCATTTGTTTCTGCATTGTACTGGTATTTTATGAAGCCCAGACTTGGTCTTCTGGTTCCTTTCCCAAGAGTGGATGGGTGTCTTCTCCTGTATCTTTGTTCTGGGGTGATAGCTGAAATGCATTCTCCTGGTAATGCCGGGTGCATCCACTAATTTCCAAGGTCCCCAGGCACTGCCCAAATGGTTCACAGTCTTGAAACCTTGTATCTCCTTGTTCCAGGTGCTGACTCTGAGACACTGAGAAAGGAGGTGTGTCCTGGGTTAGTGGTGGCTCTGAAGGAAAGAGGTTGCTGAAACAGGAACTCTGGAGCCCATCAAAGGGGGGCATTTCTGATGCTAGAAAGATGGGGGTAAGCTGATTCTGCCTGTTTCCAAGTTCTCATCCTAAGTACAGGGAAAAGAACCTGGAGTAATTCATTAATGAGTCTACTCGGTCTAGTTAACCATGTATTAGGTTCAATCACATTAAATTGTTGATACTTGACCATGTTTTACATATAGCAATTACGGTAATTTTAAATAGGTCATCCTGGTAATAGCAGTTCTTGTATAACACTTCAAAAGCTGACATCATGGTTTTTCAACATTAAAAGGGAAGAAGAGGAAAATCCTACCAACTTCTTTCATTAATTACTCCACCATCTCACTAATATGCAGTAGCCAAGAAAGGGGCAAAGGCTGTACTGATAAGTAATATAAGTAAGAAGTGGAGGGAGACACCCCACAGTCAGCCATGCATGTGATTTGGCCCTGCTTCCTCCAACAATGGCTCTTGATGGAAAAATCAGATTGGATTTATGTTGCTTAGCATCCATAGGCTATTATGAAACTGGTAATAAAATATAATTAGACCTTAATGAAAATTCAGATCCTTTGGTTGTGCATTCTTTTAAGTGTTAGAGTGGATATAAGGCTAGAACAAGCAGCAATTCAATCCTCAGGGACATTTTTCTTTATGCATTTAATATTGTAAAGTATCTGCTATGTGCCAGGGTGTGGTCTGCTGGTTTGGGAATGCTGCCATGCTCAAATCCCTGTCCTCAAACAGCTTACATTCTAGCAAAGGAAGACAAATGATAAACAACAAACAATCAAATAATTAACAAGTACAAACCTGAGCTGAATAGTTTAAAGAGTGGAGGTTACAGTTTGAACAGTTAAAGGCGATTTATTGAAATGAATGAGCACTGAACAAAGACTTGAGGGAAATCAAGTGTGAATGATACTGGTGTTTGGGGAACAGCATTTTGGGAGAGGAAATAAGAGGTGCAGAGCTCCCACACTAAAAGCATCCCTGGGAAGCTCAAGAAAAATGAAGAAAGCCCATGGGACCTGCACTAATGGTATTAATGCTGTCCCTATTAGCAACACATAACAAAAACAAAATTCAAATTTATTTTAGGTTCAACTACAGAAAAGAGCAGCCATGTGACCCTAAAGTACTGGAATGTACTGTTTACAAGTGACAGTCTATCCTCCAATGAGTTTAATCATAGGATAACATTCTGTAAATACACAGAGGCCAGAGGCACATGGAACCATTTGGAGCAAGGGCCACATCAGGGGTCTGGGATGCGCCAAGAGAAAGTAATCCAGAAAAAGGGTAGAGCCATGCTCAGTGAGATACCAAGACATAGAACTGAGTGAGGAGGAAGAATAAAGAGGAAGGGATGCTTGGGGAAAAATACTATGGAGTGAAATGGAAAAAACAAATAAGTGAAGCAATTATAGAGACCTACAAATCCTGTGCCTTGAGGTAGAGGACTGGGTTTCATTGTTCTTAAGTGCAAATTAACCCAGGCTAACCAGCTGCTGCCTATCTGTCAGCAAGTAAGGACTGCTCGAGGAGCTGACAGAATACAAGGACCAGGTTTTTTTTCTCTTACTTTTCACTCCTCAGCATAGCCTTCCTGAATACTGGGAATTGTTTTCTCCCATCCCCTGCCTGGAAGGACTATCACCCAAGCTTCTGCAGTCACAATCATCCCCTGGGTTTCTCTTAAAAGCCCAATCCTCTGTCTCCTGGAGGCATCTAAGTCCCTGTGTAATAAGGATTTTCTCCAGTAATATGTAGAAGGTGTCTGGTGATGACTGGGGATCATGCAGTCTCCTTCCCCTCACACGTCCCACTCCCAGAAGTAGGTCCAGCATTAAGGACTCAAAGCGCACACACACCCAGGTGCTCCCAGATGCTTCCATATGGCAGCTCCAAGATTCTACTGTGTTGTGTCCTTTAGGAAAGCCGCCACTTAGGGTGCTAGCTCTCCAAAGAGTTTGTTTGATTCTTCTTCTAAATGGGCTTGAGTACAAGAATGAAGATGCTCCTTAAGAATGGCAGTCCCTGGCTCCATTGTGGAGTGAGGAACGCTCCTGCCAAGTGGAGCGGCTGGCTATGGGGAAGTGCCTTAGGGATGGCAACGTTTTTCAAGGAGTGGTAATAAGATTGCACAAGAGTAACTTGAAGTGTTTATTACAATTCAGCTTCCTAGGCCCTCCACAGGCCTCAAGAAGCAAAGCTCTTTGGATGAGGGCCTGAGAGTTTAAACGTTAACAAGCTCCAGCAATGCTTCTAACATATGTATCATTTGAAAAGCAGTGGTGACCGGTGTCAGTGTTAGCATTTTGGTGATTAATGTCAGTCTGTGGGAAATATATGTAAGGCTGTTTGATCCAATAGTTATCATCTAAACATTCACATACACTCACATGCAGGGTGTGCCTGGATGGATTGTCTTGCCTGACGCCTTCGGCATGACTCTGCAATGGTAATGAGTATGACTTGCAAAGAGATCCAGCTGTCAAAGTGGGGGTGAGAGCCAGGGGAGAGCTGCTGGAAGATAACCTGTGGGATGATCCAGGGGACTTTAGGGGAGGAGGCATTCCTACAGGGAAGAGCAGAACTAAGCCAAGAAAGAAGACTAAGAGACACTGGTGTTGGTGAGTGGGCCCAATGTGAGTAGCTTAGTATCTGGGATGCTTTCCTCATAGGCTAAGGGAGAATATATCAAGATTTTTATACTTCTGTAGGAAACTGACTTCGGTGAAAGGGAGTGAACCTGCAGGCATTATGAAGAGATGGAGAATTGGTGGGGCACTTAAGAAAATGTAGCCACTTCACACACAGTCACCCCTCACTCCAAGGCACCACAGCAGAAAGTGCAAGAGATTTACTATTGAGTTGTGTCCCACAGATAATGCAAAGTGAAAGCCTCTCTCTCTCTCTCTCTCTCTCTCTCTCTCTCTCTCTCTCTCTTCCTTCCTTTATGCAGTACTGACAAACCCAGAGCCTCCACACTAGCTACATTCCCAGCAACTCCCTTTTAAAATTTTTTTATTTTGAGCTAAGGCTTCACTAAGTCAGTTGCTCAAGGCTTTTTGAGCTAAGGCTTCACTCAGTTGCTCAAGCTGGGCTCAAACTTGTGCTTCCCCTGCCACAGCCTGTTGCAGCGCTGAGGGAAAAGAGAGAAGGTTGCCACCCCAGTGTGATGCCAGACACAGGCTCCTCCTCCCGGAAGGAGGAAAGTGCTTTGTAAAGTGCCCACAAGATCACATACACACCCAGTAAGCAGTGGCTTCCAAATCTTTCCAACCAAACCCACAGTACAAAATGTATTTTTCCAGGTGTGGTGGTTCATGTCTGTAATCCAAGCACTTGGCAAGCTGAGGCAGTAGGACTTTAGTCTTAATTTACTTAATTAACTTCTTGAGAACAAAAATATTACTGTATCTGAGAGAGGAAACCTTTAAAGGCAGGGAAAAACAACTATCTCCTGGGCTGCATTTTATTCATGTGCAAGATGCAATCAAAAATTTCAGTGAGTGTTTAAGTTTTTAATATTTATTACAATAGAAGACTCTGCTGTCATCCCCCTTAAAATACTTCGCTTACTTCCAACACCTATTTCCCATCATTCCTGTCACTTTTTGAAGCAGTTTGGAAAGTCCTCCTTAGTGACTATCTTTAGATGCCCTGCCATAGCTGCCTCAAAGTCCTGAATTGGCTCAAAACATTTACCTTTCATAGTCATGTTGACTCTGGAAAAGCCAGAAGTCACAAGGCGCCAAATCCAGTGAATAAGGAAGAAGGAGGACACACGTGATGACTTTATGAGCCTGCCTTCTCATTGGATGGTCTGAGGCAGCAAATTTTGTTGTAGTTTTTAATCACACTTTATGAAGACACTCACGAATGAAGCCTTCTAGAACTGCTTCAGAAAGTGGCAAGAAGGATGGGGTGAGTGTGTTCAAAGAGGGAAGGGCTAATGGCAATGTGTCTTCATTGTAATGATCTTTTTAAAATTTAAATATTCATCATAGATTGTGATTATGCCTCACACGTCAGTAAGCAGAATCATCTAGTTGAGTGATGACGGTGTGTTAACAGAATCTAATGGGAGGCACTCGTCCTCCGTGACCCTGAGGACACTCTTTACAAAATCTTCTCTTGTCTCTCCTTTGGAAGGCACCACAGTCTTCATCCATGGACCCGGTCATCTACTCTTTATCAATAGGACTGCCTGGAACAGTTTTCAGCTCCTCATGTCTCTGTCTGTCTCATTCAATTGTAAGTTCCCAGAACAGGTTTAGCGCCTTGGTTATTTCTTTCCCACCTACATCCAGAGCACTTAACGTTTGTCTGCTGAGTTCTTTTGGGTTCATCTGTGGGGAGGTTTTCTGGATTGAATTTGACTGAAAATTTGGATTGTTTTACAAAAAACTGATGTTGTATGTATAAATGAGATGAGCGCAGAGGCACTTGTGCCAGCTGAGAGACAGAACAGTACCTGGCCTTGAAGCCTGTCCCTGCTCTTAGCTGTAGCTGTGTATTTTGGGCCAACAGTGTATCTTCCAAGTTTTAATTCACTTACTGGTTAGAAGAAGATAAAAAGACTGTTGATTGGTAGGGCTGTTTAGAGAACTAGACGCAGTAATTAACAGGAAATGTCTGACACATAAATGTCAGTGTTTCTATGACCTTCCATGACCTTTTGTTAAGAGTCAGACTATAACAGGTATGACCATGTCTTTGTGCCTGAAAAGTTGGTAGTAACTTCACTCTGACAATTTGAAAGTCATTGATCTTTTCATTTTCAGTATTGAGGATCATACCTAGGGCCCCTCTACCACTGAGCTACACCTCAGGCCTTTTTATTTTGAGGCAAGTTCTCACTAACTTGCCCAGGTTCAGCTCCAATTTGTAATCTTCCTGTTTAGCTTCCTGGGTTCCACCACCCAAGATTGTAGGTGTGCACCTCCACGTTCATTTTGAACATCATTGCTCTTCACTATGGGACAATGGCCTGCCAGTCAGTCACACTTCTGGCAGCATTTTATTACATTTTTCTTCATTGTTTTGGAAATGGACTGAGACTGCATGATCCAATGCAGCTGGCACTCACGACACAGCTATTAAGACCTGAAGAGGGCTAGTTCTGATTGAAATTGAGTCTATGATTAAGACAATGAAGCATTAAGACTCAGTGTTTTAGACTTGGAACAGGGGAGTCAAGTGAAGTGGGCCAGGGTAGGAAATGCAGAGGAGGATCATGAGGGTAAACTTAAGATGTGTTAAATGCATGTACCAATTTCCAGAAACAGACTCTACCATTGTGTGATATTACAAAGGCACTAACAAAATATAAGTAGACATTGCAAAGTTTCCCATTCATAATTTTATATTGATTACACAGTGAGTTCCTGTAAACAAAGGTTCAACAATGAATTTTTCAACTTACAAAAGCAAGAAGCACATCAATACTCCTGCAAAAGCAGCACACATTCATGGAAACCATTCCTTGTGTTTTGCATGTTGATCCTTTTCCAGGCTGACCCTATACTCTCTCATAAGCCTGGGTGGGGCAAAGGCTGCCCACAAGATGAGCAGCCAATTTTCTGCAGTGTACTATGTTGCTGAGCTACACTGTTTAGTAGGAGAAAGTTACAAAATACATTTTCAACTTAGAATTTTTCAACTTATAATAAATTTTTAGAACATAACTTTATCATATGTCAAGAAGCATCTATACATTGAAATGATAAAATTTTAGTTAAAAATAAAATATATCATGAAAATTAACTTTTTATGAAATATTTATTAATTTTATTGAGGCACAAATAGCAATGAGACAGTTCTAAAACAGGTTAGTAGGACAATTACAATAATTAATACATTGCATATAGTTGTCTTTGTAGTAGTTATTCATAGTACAAGATGCAGATATGATATCCTGTCCAGACACTATTAGTACAAATCTTTCTTCTCACTGAATTAAGAGAAAGTAGCTGTATATCTATCCTAACTATTTTGTATATACAGATACAAAATGGTCCTTCATTTATATCCCCTTTTTTTCATTTAGTTTTGTCAGAGATGGGTATTCCATTGCCATTTAAATATTTTTTTTTCTCATTAAACTTTGTTTTAATAGGTCTCAAAATTCTGTGACAGATTTTTGGTCAAGTTGTTTCCATTAAAAAGTATTGATCTTAAAAACTAATAACTTAAAAACTGCCACACACACACAAAAAAAAAAAATGGTCCACAAAACAGTCTCCTTTCCTTCTGAAGGTTTTACGATGCATTGTTATCATTGCCAGTCTTTCACTATTAAACTTAAATGGCCAATTGGGAGAAACAGTTCTGAGACCGGTCTTCCGCCACTGATTAGGACTGGGGTGGCAGGTGTCAGGGATAATATGATAATATTCATTTAGCCTTCTGAGCTTTCTGGGCAGACTTGGTGACCTTGCCAGCTCGAGCAGCCTTCTTGTCCACAGCTTTGATGACACCTACAGCAACTGTCTCTCTCATATCAGGAACAGCAAAATGACTCAGAGGTGGATAATCAGAGAAGCTCTC
>NW_004524692.1:1565200-1573765 GCF_000260255.1 Octodon degus | reverse complement strand
TATTATTTGTTGAAACTGTACT
This sequence comes from Octodon degus, assembly GCF_000260255.1. NCBI lineage: Eukaryota > Metazoa > Chordata > Mammalia > Rodentia > Octodontidae > Octodon > Octodon degus. The sequence goes on along the minus strand of NW_004524692.1, from coordinate 1,573,743 downwards.
TCCGATTTGATTTGAAACTGTCTCATTGCTATATGTTTATCAATAAAACTGTAGAAAAAAAAATTTTTGAGAAGAAACTTTCCCTATAAAAAAAAAATAAAAAAAATAAATAAATATTGTAGGTCATGAATTCAGCAAAATAATCCAATATAATCCAGTAATCTATAATAGTAGTCAGTTATCCATAGGACTGGCAATGTCAGAAGTTGTTGACTTGAGCATTTTGCAGCTCAGCATATTAATATGGCTTTATTTTTGTACCTTACTTTTATACTTTTCTGCTGGATGGTTAAGACCAAAATAAAGCAAGACCTATACAACAAGAAATGCAACTTTTGTGTTTGACTAGGTCAGTCAAATCCCCTCAGGATTTACCCTGAAACCCTGTACCACAGTTTGTAGATTCTTTGTCAGTGTCAACCATGTGGATGAGTCACGGCTACTGCTTGACCAATTTGCTCTCTGTGAAGGCCTGAGAGAATGTTTTCTCTCTAGGTGACTCTCCTTAGGCACACTCTACATCATCAATCACTTTCCTCTGTGGCCCCATAATCTCCTTGATCAGAAAATCTGGGATACCACTGAGATACAGGATATTACAGTACAAGTTCTCTTATGTCCTTACTGACTTTGAATGACTAGGGCCAAAATGTTGGCTGTCCTTGTAGCCCTTCTTTTTCTCTAATTTTTGTTCTGCAAACTTATGTTGTTAACCTTCCAGAAGAGAAGCTTAATGATGTTATTACCTTATAACATAGGCAGTTGAGCTTAACCTCACTATCTGTCTGAATATCAAACATCTTAGGCATAACATGGAACAGGTATATGAAAATTAACTTTATCAGTTTTTGTGGATCTTTCACTATGTGTGAGGTTTGCCCTATATTTCTAGTGGGCACGCATTGTGTCTCTTTCATGTTCCAAGGTCCTGCTCCTTAAAAAGCAGTCAGCTCCTGACCACCCCACCCAGGTCCCTTTCCAGATTCCAAAATCCCCTTTTCTACATGTTTCCCACAAACCAAGGATTGGTGACTCATTTCAAGCACATCTCTGTTTAAAGCTGTCTTGCCTTCCATACAGAAGAATGTCTGTTCAGATCCCATCTATCATATTGATGATCCTGCCAGTGGTATAGAAGTCAATAAGGAGCTGAGAAATCTTACTTCAGTGCCTAGCTCAACAGATGAATGAGGTAATAGCGAGCATCTAATAAGAATAAACACATTTGATGCAATGGGTAATGCAATATGAGTAAGAGACAATGTATCTTTTAAAAATCACAACATATTCAATACATTAACAAAAATTTTGGTCTTCAGTCCCCGAATATCTCTTGAACCCCACTTCTGGGAGTTCTCAGTCTTGCACCACATGCTTCAGTGATACTGCCCTTCTGTGCAATTCTGCCCTTACCATTGCTTCTACCGCACCACTTCCTCTACCTGAAAAAGTCATTCCAGCCTCCTCCTTCACCCATGGCCTCTAAATTGAACATATTTTCAGGGTTCAGGTTTCCATGTGTTCCTCTTAGTAAATCATTCCCAATCTTCCTGTCCAGGTAGCAATGGTCAGCCAATCTCATGCTGCTAGTGGGCTTTCTACACACTTATATTGGGACTGGATCGAATGCTTATTAGCAATTTCTCTGTGTAGGTTATAAACAACAATCTAAAGACTTTGTGAGTCTCTGGAGTAGTTGGCTATTGAGTATATACTTAAAGACCAAACTTAGTCACACAAGGTGGCCCATGCCTGTAGTCCCCACACTCCAGAAGGCTGAGGCTGAGGTCCGGGAATCATCATCACTTAGACCGTGTCTTAAATTTTTTTTAAAAAGAAGGGACTGGGGAGAGATCACAGCAATCTAAGTGCATGCCTGGTAAGCACAAAGTCCAGAGTTCAATCCTCGGTACCACATACCATGCCAGCCCCAGAACCTTGGGTGTACTATGCTGGTCCCCAAACCAGACGTGGTGGCACACACCTGTAATCCCAGCTCTGGGGAGGCTGAAACAGAAGGATCATTGAGCCCAAGCTGTGTGGTGAGCCCCTGTACCAAAAGAATAAAAATAAAAATACAAAAGAAAAAAATTTAAAGCAGGGCTTAGGAAGTAGCTGAGTGTTAAATAGACCCTAAACTCAATCTCCAGTACCACGAACAACAACAAAAACAGACCAACCTTCCAAGCACTTCCATTATTCATTCCAAAACCACTAACATAGAGGAAGAGAGGCCTTGGATTCATTATTTTATGCACAAGGGTGCATCTGATATAGAAAGAAAAGGAAATTCATTTTCAAGTGAATTTATACACCAATATTTTCTTGATCAGTCCAGATTGCTCTCTAGGATTTCCCTGGTTTGAAGAAATGGACTGAGATTTGCTCTCACGCATGTTCACAAAATCAAATCTAGTTTAGATTCACTGAGAGCAGGGATGTTTTGGCACTCGTTAACTACAGCTGCCGAAGGCCACTGTGAGGATAGAGTCCACTGCTTATGAGACAGTGGCCCCAAGTTGGAAGAGTCCTGAGATTCACTCACTTGGACTTCGAGAGCTTACAAAGCTTAGCTGCATCATCCAGCAAGTGCTCTCCAATGTCACTGTGACCACGAAGGAGAGAAGGCAACCAAGCCCAGCAGTGACGGCCAGTAGTGACAGCATCATCGTGAGCCCTCCAGGAGAGCAGGACTGACCTCTTGTAAACCGGTCATCCTCATTGCTCTGGCTGGGGCAGCGTGCAGAGCTGCCGTCTAAGCTGCTAAGAATTCCTGTCCTCAGAGGTCAACGCAGTCAAAGGGAGGCACCACACTCTCCCTTGTGCTATTGAAGTAAAGAGATCAGTTGTGTGATTCTTATTCAGTTAATTTCATTTTTTAAAGCTCTCGCCCTATATTAATTAGCTGATAGGATCCTTATGGTGTGATGTGTGTTTAGGGCCATTGTAGAATGCACATTGTCACAGAAATCTGTTTTGTGGGACTTGTTAGCACAGATATTATTTAGCTAAATAGCTCTTAATGATTCCTTGAGAGCCTGCTACATCTGTTGGGTAATTCATTTTATAGTCAAGGACTTAAAAAATTCTGTGTTCTTTTTTTTTAACTTAGTCAACCCTAATGACCTGTCTCTAGATCAGAGAGGTTAATATATAATGTTGCATTCAGAAGAGATTTAAAATATTACTTGCTCTATCTTAAAGTAAAGGAGAAAAGCCCAAGAGTGAAGTATTATTTTATTGCATTTTGAAAAGTCTTAACATATTTTTTTTTTCAAACAAATGGCTTCAAGAGAAAAGAAAGGGAAATCTGAATTACATCAAATACCTGGCTCTTTTCGAAAACAGCCTGTTGGATTCCAACAACTGGGAGCCAATGCGGGTTGCTTTGCACAAATCCGTCCGTGCACCTGGGAGCCGGGTTGTCTGCGCTGAGAGCTCGCGGGGTGAGTTCTGTTGCGGTCAAGCTAGCTCTGCTAGCAGATCTAGGGCTGCGCTTCATGCAGGCGACGCCATGAAGTGTTGCGGAAGAACTCCTGCGCATCTGGGGCTGGGGCAGCAGCCCCGTGACGTCAGCCCTGTGACGTCAGCCGCCTCTCCTTAGCCGCAATTCACTCCGCTTGTGAAGTGCAACGATCTGAAAGGCGCCAGATGGGGTCAGGAAAGGGGTGTGTCTAATAACTGGGCAGCTCCATTCAATGTCCCAGGCTTAGGGAAAGGAGAGACTTGAAGACAACATGCGCGGAACCCCACAGAAGTCGCGAGCCATGTCTGTGCAGATCTCCTTCTGTGCAGACTTCAGAGCCCTTAGGAAAAGAATTCCAGAAAACATGTCCAGGGACACCAACACCGTCAGTGACTCGGAACACCCATTGGAAGGACGGAGTCTGCTTTGATTGATGAAAACAGGCACACTGTGTACACTTGGCCAAGGTTCTGCCTGTCCACAGTAAACTCAGGCCCCTTAGGGCAAGCTGGGCTCACCTTTCGGGACCCGTCCCGTTTTCCATTCGTCCACCAGCTCTTACAGCAAATCTGCACCTTCTCCTCTGCAACCCACTAGGGTGATTAGTAGCCCAGGAAAGCTGTAGTCACTAAATCAAATCCCCCATTTCTGCTGCTTACAAGTTCTGTGAACTTGGACAAGTTATTTAACTAATCTAAATTTACTCACTTGCACAACGAAAATAATGATGTCTAATTCACAGAACTGCTATGGGGTACTGTGAGATAATGCTTGTGAAACACCTAGGGAAGTGTGACTTCGCTTGTAAGTGCTGCAAAGTATTCTCTGTCTTCCACGGAATGTACCAAACCCGTGGAAACGTGCAGGGATTTCTGGGGGCCAGTGAAAGGGTAAGAGTGCAGCTTACAAGGGACGACTGGAAAACGCCAGCTGTGTTGAAAGGTTTAAAAGTTTATTACGAACAGAGAACCATAAAATACTTAGAAATAAGTTTTATAGGAGAAAAAAGAAAGATACCCAAGGCCTATATCTGAAGGTAAGAAAATACTGCTGATGGCCATTTTAAAAAGCTAAATGAGTGGACAGTATAACATTCGATATTGTTAAGCTTTCAGTTCTCCCCAAATTGATAGCTGAATTCAAAAGAATGCCCATTTATGTGACAAGAGCATTTACCTAGAAATTAGCATCTACATTTATTTTAAATATATGTTTCATTTTAGATTTATTTAACTTAGACCTATTTGGAATGTATTAATTTAAGTGTTTTGAATTTATTAAGTTGTCATTTGCTAAACCAATACAATGGAAGAACAACCTAGAAACAACCAATGTAAACATCAATAAAGACCAATTAAATTCTCCAAAAAAAAAAGGTTTGTTACAATAAAGTCTGCATTGCCGTTAATCCCTGCAAAAACTCCCCTTTGAACTCAGCTATCTCACTGTTCTGCCGCTTTCCGAAGCGGTATTCGAGGTCCTCTGTAGTGAGCATCTTTAGATGTTTTCCCACACATTCCCCTTTCATGCTCACTTTGTCTTTGAGGAAGAGGCAGAAGTCTGTGTGGCACCAAATCAGGTGACTTGGTTGGGTGAGGACATCTCATGATGCTTTGCTGAGTCTGCCTGTCTCTTGGCAGCATACTTTTCATCACCCCTTGTGCTATGGTTTGTGTCTAGTTGTCCTTCCAAAGCCTCATGCAGTCATGGGCAGACTGGCAGACTTCTAGATTTGTGATTAATTCATGACCCACTGCTGGGATTATGGGTGTGGGTGCCACACCCCACCTGGGGCACAGAGCCTGAATGCAGGACAAGGAAAGAAGAGATGCAGTCTCTCTGTCTCTGCCTCTGCTGCTGCAGCCACTGCAGCCGCTGCTTCTCCTTTTTTGCTCTGAATGTTTTCCTATTTTCCATCACCATGAACTGCTTCCCTCTGCCATGTACCACTCTGCCTTGGAGCCAGCTGAGCATGGACTGAAACCTCCACAGACTGTGAGCTCAATAAACCTTTCCTTCCTTAATTTTGGGTGTCAGGTACTTTGTCCCAGCAACAAGACAAAAATAACCGAGACATCTTGCAAAAATGCTCATGAAAAGGGACTTCCAGAATTGCTTCAGAAAGTGGGAGAAGTGTCCTCGAAGCTCAAGTATGTAGGAGACTGATGGCATGGGTCCTTTAATACATTTTTAAAATGTTACATATTTTTCAATCACTGTTCATGAAATTAACTCTTCTCTCACAAAAGGAATGCATAAGTAGCACCATCTACTTTCTCTAGAATGGGGCCTGCAAACTGTTCCTAAAGGAGTAGGATGAAAGTGAGGTAGGCTTGAACCTATCTGGTCTCTGTGGCAACTGCTCAACTTTCTTATTGCGACATGAATGCAGTCATAGGCCACAGACAAAAGAGTGTGGCTGTGCCCCTCTAAAATTTTATAGACAGACCAGGAAGCCAGCTGGGCAGGTGGCCTGACAACCGCTGCTGTGGGATAGAAATCACTGATGGAGGACAATGCCCAAAAATTCAAAGAAAAATTATCCACAATTACCCATTTCCCAAACCCTATTACATTCTGCATCCCTTTGTCCACCCCTTGGCCCGCACAGTTGACTATTTGGTTGATTTTAATCATTCAGAGGGTTTGTAGCCTAAATTTCTAATATACTACTAATAAATAGTGTACAGGGGTCAGACAGTATGTAAGCATACCAGGATAAGTAGATCAGCCACAGAGATGAAACAGAAAGGAAAATGAAATGCAGCTAAAAACAGTCTGTCACACGGGAATACTAGATCTTCTACATCATAGAGAATTTGTACAATGAGCTATTGATTCTACCAACTTGTGAGTATATTTTAAAAGTCCTAGCAAACTTCGAAGGCACAGTGAGAATTGGAAATTTTAGCAACATCAAAACACATATACATAAATATTCAACTGATCTTCAAAAGAAGCCTGCCCTTGGAAATCACTGTAGAATTCATTCCAGCTGCGGCGCAGCACACAAACCTGTTAGGTAGAAAGGCAAACGGCCCTATTAGAATGCAGTCCCTGCTCTGACTGGGCTGCATTAGGGAGAAAAAAGAACACAATGGTTTAATTAGATTTAAAATAACTGGGTTTTTAAGTGAGTGCATTTTGTTTTGTAGTCACAAAGCCTGACAATTTATAACTCTGATATCCGGATCAGAATGAGACCACCACCACCACCATGAGTGGCTCTTGTTTCTCCTGTTCCTCTCAAGATGAGACACAGTGTAGGATCGCCCCTTCTCCTTGGTCCCCACTGGCCCCCCAGGGCTGCACAAATGGATCCTTCATCCCCTCAGGGTCTGTCTCTCACTCTCTGCCACCCCAGCCAAAGAGCAGGAAGCTTGTGTTTGCCTGAGTCTGAGTGACAGGGCTCAGTGCAGCTCCTGGTGTACACGCAGGGCCCCAATAAAGAAAGATAAGACAGGATACAGAAAGAAAATGGGGCCATTGAGAGCCAGAGCAGTTTCTGAGGGACTGGGTACATAGTTGTCATTTTACCCCCAAGTAGTGCAGGTTTCCTTGTTTCTATATTGTTCTCACCTGGTGGTCCAGACGCGAGTGGACAAACATTTGCTGTGAGGGGAGATAGTGAACAGTTTAGGCTTTGGAGATGAGTGTGTCTGTCTCAGTTACTCATGGCCAAGACCTTGCTGAAGCCACAGGAAGTATGGAGGTGAAGACAGCTGGACTCTGAAGGCACCAGGGGATCTCGCCTTCCGTACTGCTGACCTTTTGACGTGTGGGCTCTACACAATGGACTGTCATTACCTGCAGCCCTGGGCCTCACCCACTAGGTGTCAACAGCACCTGACACCCAGAGGACCCCAGCACTGTCTCAAGACATTGCCCAGTGCTCCTGGGAAAGAAAATTGCCCCAGCTGAAACCCCTGCTTAAAACTACATGAAAAGAAGCCAAAAAATGGACTTAAGTGATAGGATGCAGTTCAATAAACCCTAATCTGTAAGAGAGCAAAATCAAGAAGGTCCTTGACAGTGCTCTGCTTGTAGGAGGGCTGTGAATCAGCTCTGTTCGCTAACTCGTTGGCCCTCTCCAAGGAGAAAGGATCCTTTGACTGCTTTCTTTCTCAGAAGAGGTAAACTTTCAGAGTATAACCAGCGCAGCCCTCAGAGAGAATTGGGGGGCTACTGATGCTAGACCGTGCAGAATCTGCCAGCTCCAGGCAAGGAGGAGGCTTCATGCGGGATGCCTGACTCCGACCTCCACCAGGACACACACAGTTACCTTGATGATTTCTGTGAGTGTTTCAGGAATTGGCTTCTCAGCAAACCACACATTCAAAGCCAATGAAGGAAGGATGAGGAGCTCAATGGTTGATATCGGTCTCCACACAGGAGAGCAAACGCAAATCTCAGCCGGGCTTGTTCTGTCCTCTGCCATTTTCTCTTTTTCTTTTTCCTCCCTCCTTTCCTTTTCTTCCCTCTCTCCCTTCCTCCCTCCCTTCCTTCCTTCCTTCCTTCCTTCCTTCCTTCCTTCCTTCCTTCCTTCCTTCCTCTTTCTTTTTTGTTTGAGGACTCAGTAAGCACACCCTTGGATACATAACTGGTTCATAGACTGGGCATGGCCCACTCGGGACTTGAGCTTGTTTTTATCACAAATGTCTCTTCTGAGTGCCCAACAGGAGCCTGCTGCTGATGTGCCCTGAAGTCCCTGTCCTGCCCTCTGCCCCTCACCCTGGGGAGCCAGGGCCTAAATCATGTCTTGTCTTTCCTCTCTGCTTCTCAAGATGGGGCTTTCCTCCCTGAGAGGAAGAGACTCATGAACTGACACCCCGCCTTTCAGAGTTAACTTCGGAGTTTTCCCACCAACCTCACTTTCTCTGACAAGCCTCAGAAACTGTGCCACACGTGCATTTCATACCTCTCTATATGGGAGGAGACACTTGGGCAAATCAGTTACACGCGACACCAGGAAACAGATTTCAAGTGATATTTAAGACAGCGCTTCTTGAGCTCTCTGTGGCCAGGACCCTGACAATATGCTAAGGCCCAGAACATGGGCTGAGTCAAAAAATGTTTT
>NW_004524692.1:1534049-1563885 GCF_000260255.1 Octodon degus | reverse complement strand
TCAGACCCAAAAGCTACAACTCTTGTTGCATAGGTCCTGCTTTACCTTGGTCTTAACCATCCAGCAGAAAAGTATAAAAATGAAGTATAAGAAGTAAACCCAAACATTCTTTCTTGAGGGCCTGCACTCTATTTCTTTTTAAAAAAATCATTTTTATTTGTTTGTTTGTTTGTTTTTTTGTTTGATACAGGGTCTCGCTACACAGCTCAGACTCATAGCGATCTTCCTGTCTGGGCCTCCCCAGCACTGAGATTACAGGCATGCACCAACATGTCCGGTTTTGGGGGCTGCTTCAGTGCACCCAGGATTCCGGGGTCCACATGGCATATGGTACCTGAGATAGGACCCAGATCCTTGCACTTACCAGGCAGGTGCTCATGCCAAGCACTATCTCGCCAGCCCTGCACTCTGTTTTTCAGAATGTGTACTTTAAAAAAATTCTACCTTATAAATCCCTTTATGCCTCTTTTTCAAAGGATGGGACTGTGTGTCACTAGCCATGGAAAAGATCAAATGGAAGTCAGCATCCGAAGCAGAGCTTGGAGTGAATGCCTTTACCGGGCCACCCCCAGTCCGACGAGCACTGTAAGTGAGCCGCTGTAAGTCAGGCACATCTGCACTGTCGCTTCAAGAGCTGCCAGCAGCCCTGCTATGGGCTCTGCAGTGGTTTGAAGTGAGAGAAAATTAGCCTGGAAATTTCGAAGCCAGACTAAGATTCACCTTCCTTAGATTCATTCCTAATTCAAAACAAAATTTCACCCCCAACTGTTTGCTCAGTCAGCTTATAGGAGTCAGTGTCTCACTCCTCACACAAGTGTACATGAGTTTCTCGAGGCGCTGATAGAACTCTGGGACAGTCCTGCCATCTCAGAGTATTCCTCAGCCCATCGTTTGCCCACAAATGCCACCAGGACTCCTCATTGTGGGGCTCAAAATGCTCCCGTGACTTTCCAGCTGGTGGCTGTGAGAACCAATGCTTTGGCTTCCCTCTGACAACAGGGCGCCCCTCCCCGGCCTCTCTCTAGGACTCGATCTGTTCTCCAACCTGGGACTCAAGAGAAACTGGGTAGTGTTGCAAAAGGAGGGGACAGACGGTTGAGGTCAGAGGGGGGGAGCAGCTGAGCAGATGGGACACCACACCCCCCAGAGCACAGGCCTTCACTTCCGCAGGGATCCCCTCTCAGCAGCTGGGTCTGATGACCCCCAGAGCCCCTGTCTTTATCTCTGTACCATTCCACAGTGTTTTTAAGAGGGGCACACATAGCCAATCACAGTCACACAAAAAAGAAAGGAAAGTGTTCTTTGTTCAACAAAATCAGAAATTCCGGGTTAAACAATAAATTCCATAAATTCAGAGGTACAAAAGCATAATTATTTTCTAAAAGACAAAATTAGTTTTTCAACCATAGCCAATCTGGCCAAACACTGACCATATGAGGAAGACCTCTTCAGCTTGGACTGTCCCCTCTGCACCTCCTGGTCCCCAGATAAAGTTGCTCCTCATCCTCTGAGTGCCTGGAGGGAGTCTTCCTTGTCTGGGCTCCGGTGAGGAGAGGGGCCAGGTCTTCTGCTTTGCCCCTGGTGACGTCCAGGCTTGGAAGGATGCACTTACCCCACAGCCGCATCCTTCCGTGTGCAGCCTTGTCTTCCCATCCTGCCCTTTCCCAGTCCTGCTGCTCCACCATCTAGCACTCAGCCACCTTTCTTGAGGCTTTCTCCAGAGCATGGACACTTCCAGCTGCTTGTTCTACTCCATGAGAAGGTGTGGGATGCTCCAGAGTCCCCTGGGCTGGATGCCAGCCCAGCCCACCCTGCAGACTGAGTCCCAGGCTCTTTCACTTGGAAACTCCATGCTTACCTGATTCTGTTACCTGCCGCTCTGGACCTTTCCTTACCAAGAATTTCAGCCTGGGCCTGAGGGGCCAGAGGGTTCCTCTTAGAAAACTCGCATTAGCAGTCGACTCTAATCTTCTCCTTTACAGCTCTGAAAGAATCACCGCTGTCTTCCAACCCTGAGACCATTCCTATTTTCATCCTTCTAAGCCCACTGAGAACAATACTTCCCATGCCCTGGCCTCCTAGGGCACAAATGACAGCGTTTGGGACAGTTTTCCTTTCATAACCTATGTGACAGCGCTCCCGACAGCCAGCAGGTAGGGACAGGGGCTCCCCGACCAACCACACCTTGGCCCGAGGGTCAGCAGTGTCGCGGCTGCGCAGTCCAGCTCTAGACCAGAAAGTTGTCATTTTCCTTTTAAATCAGGTGGAAAACGAGTCCAGCACTTTCCTAAATGTGCTGCCTAATTTTGTGTTCTCATCAAAGACTGCGCTCTTGGCTCCAGCTATTATGGTTTAGATCCGAAACGTCCCCCACAGTTCTCACAAGCGCAGAGGCAGAATTTCGGGGACTTTGCGCTCAACAAGCGTTCGCCCACGGGTGAGTGTGCCGCTGGCTGTGGGTCGGGAGGCGTGGCCGGGGCGTGGCCGGGGACGTGGCCAGGGCGTGGCCCCGGGCACTGAGCTCTGGTCCCTCTCCTCCACAGCCCTGGGCTCAGGCCCTTTTCCTCCGCTGTGCCCTACCTGCCATCCCATTTCTGACTCAGGAGCCAGCCTGAGCCAAAATAAACCTTTCCTCCCTGGGAGTCCTGGGTGCTGGGGTTTGTCCACCGATTCAACAAGAGCTAAGACAACGGCTGCAGGAGCACCTTCCAAGGGACCTCGGGAAACTGCCCACTGCAGCATTTTGGGCGTAGCGGGGGGAGCTTCCCAACCCAAATGAGACATCCCAGGGTGACACCCAGCACCCCTGCTGCTGTCTGCATGGTCTCTCTGTCAGATGGCAGAGGCAAGGGGGAGGGCGGCCTCTGCTCCCCACAGAGCTCTGTGCAGTCGGAGAGGTCGTGGGCAGCGTTCCCAACAACCAGCCCAGCAGCTCAGGTGGGTGCATTAGAGGGAGGTTGTGCTCAGGATCTGGTGGAGCGGTCCGCATGAGCTCGGTGTCCCCCTCCACGTGCCACGGAGCTACACAAGCCATTGCGTTGCTCTGTGTCCCAAAGAAGCACAGGCATTTGCAGAAGTGTTTGCCGGCCTCGCGGTCCAGCCAGATTTCTGCTTTCCAATGCCTCATGTGTCGGCCTTTTGGCTTGAATTCAGTTTAAAACAAGTGGTTGTGATAGGACAAAGGTGGAGAGACACCTAGAGACATAACTGTGGGATCTTCCTCTTAAAAGGCCACTCAGGTGTGTAGTCAAGTCCTGCTCCAGGATCCCAGAGCATCAGACTGGGGCACTTCAGTGCCATCCCCTCCCAGCCATTTGGGGTGAGTCTTAAAGAAACCAGGAAGCCCTGGCGTGGAGAGAAGTGTTGACCTCAATGAGGGAAGCCCTGAGGCACCAGGACAGGCAGATCCCCTAAGCACAGAGGGAGTCTGCGGCCAAAACCCCGCCTCTGTTCAGCCAGCAACCTGCCCATCGCCCCTGCAGGCAGAGGCCTGGAGTACCCAAAGACAGGCTCTGTGTGTGTGGCCTCCCACCGCACCTGCCCCGCTGAGGTGGGGGAGAACCCCGCCAGGGGGCTGGCAGCCACGGCCTCTGCCACGCAGGACGCACTTGTGCCTCTAGGAACATCTGTCACAGCCACCACACGTTGAGGAGGCTTGTTTGGTTTACAATACCGCAGCAACCAGTCTATGAAGATCTTCACAGCAAGACAAATGAAGGAGGGCAGCGAAAGGACAGAATGCTGACATCACTTAAATAGAGGGTCTAGGACAGCTGTAATCAGCTGACTTCAGACTCTGGCATACTCATCCCAGTAGAGACTTCCTCTCATGCAGGGTGACAATCCAAAGCAGGCTTTTTCGTTAAAGGTGATGGTTCTTTATGGCTACAGAAAGAACCCTGAGTTAGTAATAACGGTGGGAAAAATGCTTAACCACTGATACCCACCACCCCTGGCATAAATGAAACCTTTCCTGACTGCAAGGTGTGCGGGAAGGCTTCTATCTTGTTGGGGACCATTATTGTTGCCATCAGTATTTTTATTGTCCCTCTCCCAGCCTCCTCCTGGCTCTCTATAATGATCACAGAGAAGCTTTCAGAACAAAGAGGTGGAAAGATACTCCTGCCCCCAGAACAATGGGAAGAAAATCCGCTCCCGGAAGTGGAGTGATTTAACCCTCCCCGGGCGCTCTAAGGTGCGGCTAAGGTTGAAAACCCCGCAGTGCGCACACACGCACACCCAGTCACGGCACTTTAGCAAGTTTATTACCTGGAAAGGAAGGAAAAGCTTGTCTGCGACCTCCCTGGGTTTTGTGGCCCCAGCGCGGGGCTTCACAGACCTGACTGCACATTAGAGCTGCTGCGGGAGCTGTAAAAACTGTCCCTGCTCGGCCACACCCCGATCCAATTACACCCCAATCTCTGGGGATGGGTCTCTGCATCAGCGTTTTGTTTTTAAAGCCCCCGGGTGGTTCTGCTGTGTGACCAAGACTGCAAACGTGGCTCTAGCGCCTGGCTTTGCGGCCTTGTTCACTCTGGAGCGTCAGGGGGGAAGGGACGGGGGGGGGGGGGGGGCGGTTAAATGTGCGGATCCGGGCCCTAGTGTAATGGGTCTTGGGGGAGATCCGAGAACTAGAAGTTGCTAAAGCAGTCCAGGTAAGAATGGCGTCTAAGCAAGGAAGAAGTTACTGGATCTTTGGGGGAAGGGGAGGTGGACAAAAGTAAAAAATGAAAGGAATATTCACGTATAATGAACAGCAAGCACAAAGGAAGGGCCCTCGCAGGCCCTGGCCTTCATGCCCTAGAAACAAGAAATGTGATGCTGCTCCTTTTTGTTGTGGTTGTTTTAATTTTATGTACAAAGAGATTGAACCCAAGGCTTTTGCTCTGAGCTAAATCCCCAGCCCTTTTTAATTTAATTTAATTTAATTTAATTTATTTATTTATTTTGAGACAAGGTCTTGCTAAGTCACTAGTTTGCCCAAGCTGGGCTTGAACTTGTGATCCTCCTGGTTTGCCTTCTCACCCCAAGATGCTAGGATTACAGGTGTGGGCCATCGAACCAAGCCTGATATTGCCTTACTTCAGGCCGAATGAAGCTCCCCGCTAGCAAGCTTGGTATTAACATAGGACCTTCAGATTATACAGGAGAAGTAAATCTAGCTCCCACCTGCTACATGTCTGAACATACTGAGTTTGTGTTCCCCAAAATCGAAGAATGAATTCTAAGGCACAATGGAGGTGAGGAGTAGGAAATTTTATTGAGGGAGAGACAGGTCCTGAGAGAGACAGAAGAGAACCTGAGGGGCTTGCAGTGGACCGCGCTTCACAGAGGAAGCTTTATAGAGCAAAATCATGAAGCGGGTGCTCATGGGGCAAAGCTGTGTCACTCAGTAAGATTATATGTCTAGTGACTTAGGTGATATAGATCCAGTGGGGAAGTGGGCCATGTAGCAAGTGTACATGCAAAAAACAAAGAACCTTACAGGAAGGGATGGGTCCAGGCATCTTGGGCACCCATCAAGGTGACTGATGTCTAGCTACATTTTATTGGACCAGCTGTTACTGCTCATCTTACCCACTGGGGAAGCAAATGTGTCCTTCCAGCTTTGTCTTGAGGCATGGCCTCCAACAGATGTGCTCCGAGACAGTTGTGATGTGCTTTCACCTTTTGTGCCGACTCTCTCAGGACCTGTCTCAGGACTCTCTCAGGCCCAGCCCTCTCTCCCTGCTTGCATTTCCACCTCACTCAGCTGTCTGCGGCGGTGTGTCACCCATCAAGGCTCCTTCCCACTCACCCAGAGGAGAAGATACATCTGCTGCAGTAGGGCGCTCGAGCATCTTCCCTCCCAGGCAGCATTTCTGCCTTTTCATGCTGCTAGCGTTGTGGGCCCAGATGAGCAGGCTTGCCACAGGTGCAAAGGATGCCCACAGAGCAGGATGCCACTGGGCAGCACCCCAAGTGGAGAGAGCCTGGAACACTGGATGCTCTGACTGTGGCACCATCCCATACTGCAGCTTGATGTCAGTAGTGAGTGCTTTCTACAGTCTAGTTAGCCAGCTGTCCCTGTCCGCACACAGTGGGCAACTCTGTTAACTGAGCGATCCAAGCTCTTGTGGTTATTCCACATCACTGTAATCCATGTGTCAAGGACATCTCCTCTCAGGATACAAGATGGCTGCTCCATCCATCCAACATCGCTTCTTCACTCAATGAAGTTCCAAATTGGAAAGGGCTGGGGAAGTTGTCCCTAGGTGACAGGGTGAAAAGCATTTTCCAGAAGTGTCAATAGACTTCTTCTTGAGCCACAACTGAGTCACCTACACAGCTCTCAATTGTTTGCAGAGGAGTGTGGGATTCACATCACTGCCTTGGAGCACGGGTGGTTCTTCTCTCTGTGCTGCAGGAGGAGTCCATCCACCCTGAGTGTGCTCACGCAATATCCAGGATTCAAGAGGGGTGCTTTTAGCAAGGAGGACAGGAGAATTGGCAAGCAGTGAAGCCCACCATGAGGAACCAACCTCATAACCAAAAGGAAGGATTAAAGCAAAGAAAGGCATGCTACCATTCCACTGAGAGTTTCTTACACACCATGTAGTTTGTCCATATCCTTTCTAGCACTCACCACAGTCCTATGTGGTGGGTTCTGGTATGTTCACTTGCTGTTCTAAGAAATTAAAGCACAAGGATTGTAAGGCATTTACATACCAAGTTATATAGTACCTAGGTGGCAGGGCTAGAATTCCAACCCACATTAACTGACTTATCTATGAGCCAGATGGCTTTCAAACACTTGCCGCTATTTTTCCTTAGGGGAGACTAAACAAAGAGTTGTATCAAGTGCAAGCTGCCTTTCTGGACTACTGCTGTACAGTCCAGATCACAGGGAGGGCTGCAGGTCACCAGGTTGAAATCCCTAGGAATGAATGCTTATGGGCAGCTGGCAAGAACTTAATCCTTGTCTAATGCCTCCATCTTGGAGGCATTCTTCATAGCAGTGACAAGGTTGCTCCATGTTGGACCAACTTACCACAGCTAAGGAAATACATGAGGCAGAGTGACCACACAGATGCAGACCATGGCCCTTGACCAGGAGAATGTCTCTGGTGCAACTTGGTTTCCTTATGCATTAACTGCCAGAAGGCAAGAGCAAAAGCTACAGAAGGGGAATCTACTGGAGTTGATTTAAGAGAGACATGTGGATCACTTTCCATGAATGGGGTTTGTGTTCTGATTCAGTGCAAATGGTAAAAAAGAAAATATTATCAATCACATAGAGAAATGGAAATGCTCATCAGATACCTGATGGTTCTCAAAAATACTGTTAATTTTTGGGTGTGATAATGTTAGAGTGATGTTTGTATGAAGAGCCTACATTCAGCCATAGCTACTATTACGGTCTGTGCCTCGATGACCCCCAGAGCTTCATGAGCCTTGCCTCCTAAATGGGGCTTTGGGGAGGTGAGTGTGTCACAGGGATAGGACGCTCACCAGGAGGTGAGTCCACTGATGGATTATAGCTCAGTGACTTATGGGGAGCCGGAGCCTGGTTGGAGGAGGTAGATTGCTAGGGGCATGGCCTGGACCAGTGTACCCCCCAGCATCACTCTCTGGCTAGCTGCCACCCCATAAGCCAGCCTCAGTCAAGCCACGCTGCCTTGGAGCCAACCAGCTACAAACTGAAACCACTACAAACGAAGCCAAAATACATCTTTCCTCCTTCAAGTCGTAGGTGCCAAGCACTGCATCCCTGCTACAAAAAAGTAACTAACAGTTTCTACAGCATTTATATAAAAGTAGTATAATTTGTCTCAAGAAGACCTTAGAGCATAGGAAGTGGTTTGGGTACAAGAAGAAGTAAGATTGGTCACAAATCAATAGCTGTGTGGAGCTTACAATACTACTGTCTTTACTTTTTCGTACTATTTTTTAAATTTTGGGGGTGGGGCCAAGGAGACCTAGATTAAAATAAACCCATTATGTTGCTATAGCAACTACCTCCAAAGCTCCCACCTTCTTCTCTTAGTACAATGATCTTGGCTTTTCTTCCTTCCCCATCCAGCCTCTGTCATCTCAGAACTCTCCCAGCTGGCCCCAGCTTCCCACAGCATTCTGCCCCTTAGATCACAAAACCCTCCTATCAAGCCAATTGAGAACTTTTAAAGAACCCTCCAAAACTCTGCTAGAGTTCATAAGCACCACTGAACAGGAAGCAGCCAACCCCTCCACCTTCCCCAAGTGTCTGGGGACAACGCTGTTCTCATCCACCAGCTCCAGCCTCTCACCATCTAGCCTGAGGTGCTTTCTGAGTTCAGCAGCCAGCCCAACCTGATCAACCACCGCTTACTCCTGAAGCAGGATTCAGCCAGGGACAGGGAAAGCAGCAGATCAGAGAAGCTGGGAAGCCCTGACGTCCAAGGGAAATGCTGGGAACTCATGGATAGACTGGCCAGACTATTGGGGCCAGAGGGAGGAGTTATTTCTCTAAATCCTAAATCCAGATGATCACATCTCTGGCACAGGGAACAGCTGTTTGACAGTTGGGTCACATATTTCTCAAGCATGATTGGCTCAAATTTCACCCTGCTGAGGGGCAGGGATGACCCACTGGCTGACTCACCAGGGATGGGGCCTCAGCAGGTGGAGCTCCTGCTCAGGTTTCCCAGCCCTGACTATGCAGTGACCCTGGAGGAAGCGCTGGGAGGCACTTCCTCTCAGAGAGGCTCATGGGATTCTTAGGAGTTCAGCTGACAGGACCTTTGGGGTCAGTCACATCCTCCCACTCACCTACTTCAGGGTTGGTGTAAGCCGCAGATCTGAGCCCCTCCTTACACTACTCTTTACCCAGGAAACCCAATCCATGGCACACAAGGGACTGGGTTTGTATGGACCAGGCACCAACTGCTCATCCAGAAAGTTCTCCAGGGAGACCCAGCCCTGCCATCCAAATGCAGTGGTGCCCCCTAAGGGTCTGTGGCACAGGAGGTGAGAAGCTTCCCTGATAGCTGTGGGTGTGTTTCCCCCAAGCCAGAATGTGTTGACCTTCAGCAAAGTGACCTTCGCTTCTCCTTTGGAGTCACAGCTATGCAAGGGCAGTCCACTCTCTGCAAGGCTTTTTATTTTCCTTGATGCCTCGAGCCTGCTATACCCAACCTGGCAGGACTGTTCAGGCTCAGTTCTATGCCATGACCATGCTTCAGTGGGTCAGATCTGCTTACACAGTCAATGTTGATATGTTCTTTGGAAGTCACTTAGTGCAGTACCAATTAAGATAGAGTTCGAGTTTAAGACACCTGCCTTGACCTGGGCCATGCAGGGTCAGTGTTGTGAGCACTGTGCTGGGTAATTCTTTGCTCTGTGTAGTGTTCATTGGCTTTTCTGGCCGGTAGCACCTCTTTAGTTGTCATAACTAGAAATATCTCCAGACATTACCATGTGTCTAAGCCCCCAGGTGAAAACCAGTGAGCTGAGAATGATAGAAAACTCACAATCACAGCAGCTAGCCAGCCGTGGTAGTGTACAGCTGGAACCCCTGCACACTGAGAAGCTGAGGCAGAAGACTGCAAGTTGGATGCAGACTAACTTAGTGACTTAGTGACATCCTGTCTCAGCCTTTAAAAACTAATTTTAGAGCTGAGCAGGTACTTCAGTGTAAATACGCTGGGTTCAACCCTCAGTGCCCCAAAAAGCAGTGAAAAAATGTAGCCCTAAGTTCTTTTTCCCTCCTCATGTCAGTGAGGCAGCTCAGCTAGCCCAGTGGCTCAATGATCCTTAGTGATTGAGTGACTTCCTGCTGTCTTAGAGAAAGAAACCTGAGATTTCCCTTCATGACCAACAGGCACCAGCCACAGCCTGCAAGTCCAGCTCCCAGCCACCGGAAGGAAGGAGAACAGAGAGCGTGCTCCACCTCTGAGGACACCTCCCGAAGAGACACAGCGTGTGTAGCCCCTGGGCCGAACCAGTCAGCTGGTCACAGACGTCTGTAAGGTGAGCTGAGAAACACAGGGTGCATTCTGAGGGACCATGAGCCAGGCTGGGGGCTGCACTATGAACAGCAAAGGCCTTGTCTTTACCCGCCTAAGACCTCAGCAAGAGCCCAGAGTCATCACTACCTGCAGGTCCCGAACCATCCTAGGGACGGCTGAGCCCGTGTGGTCCCTGACGATGGCCTCCTCCAGGGCCCTTGGTCGTACTTCATTTTCTTTTATTTTTTATCCTTTTTTTAAAATTTTTATTTATTTGAGAGAGAGAGAGAGAGAGAGAGAGAGAGAGAGAGAGAGAGAGAGTGTGGTGTGTGGCCAGCTCAGCCCACCAGGGGGCGGGGCTGGCTGGCATGTGGTGCTGGGGGATTAAACCGCGGTCCCTGATGCCTTGCCAAGCTTGTTCTAAGTAGGTGCTTTAGACCACTGAGCCATCTCTCCAGCCCTTCATTTTCATATATCTGTACTTATCCCTATGCACGCTCACACATCTCTCATACAACAGGGTTATATTATATAATTATGCTGTGAGCCTGTCCTTTCAACACAATAATGTGTTACAAAATCTTCCCATGTCTCTCATAAACACATTGTTACCTACTGCTTGAAAGCCTGACTTTTGAGGCCAGCCAAAATGTGACTGGGGTTCCAGGTTAACCAGGGTGAAACTCGGGTAGCTAACTCCTTAAATCTTTAGTTTTCTCTTGTGTAGGATAAGTTAGCACTGGGCTATAATCATATGACCATTAGGAAGACTGCACTGACACTAAGAATGGCATTAGATTGTAGTGGCTAACAATTATGATGTAGCTGCCAGGTGCCACTTAAAGCGTGCTAGCCACTGTCATCTTCCGTCCAGTCACTGTAAATGGTGACCGTATTCCACTGCACCCACAGCATCCTGTGCTGTAATTTGTACTCCCACACTTATGTCTATGATCAAAACCCAGGTTCTCCTTGTATCATCAGGGTAGACAAGATCCTTGATCCTCGTAACTGCCAGAGAAGTGACCCCAGAAACGCAAAGAGGCAACTAGAAACTGTCAGCAGGTCAGCAGGCACAAGGCTCTCACCAGGTGGAGCTGGCCCACCTTGCACCCACCTCAGCCCAGGATCAGATCTACAGTAGAACCCACAGAGGCAAAGAAGCAGATTTCCTGAGCTCCCTCTGTTAAAGTGACTGTGCTAGGTGTGGAGGCACATGGCTGTGATCTCAACATTCAGGGAGGCTGAGGCAGGAGAATCACCATGGGTTTAAAGTCAGCCTGAGCTACCTAGTGATTTCAAGACTAGGCAGAATTGCAGAACCGCCGTCTCAAACACGAACAAATAAACAAGTAACTGTGTACTCTCTGCCATGCTGTTAGGCAGAACTCGAGTCCCAGCAACTCTGTAAGTGAATATCCAGGAGTCATATCGTGGGCAGCTTCTGAACTTGACTTCTTCTCTTTTCCTAACACGGACCGTCGCTTATTGAGGGCTAAGTGTGTGACGGGAAGTACATACAAATGCATGATGAATACTTGGCCAGCTTCGGCGGCTGAGGTGGTGGGAGAGCCTTCGCAGGGAGGTGTGAGTGGGGAAGGGCAGGGATGGCGGGTAGAAATCAGGGGCGGGGCTGCCCTGTGCTCCCTCTAGAGGAGGTGGTGTCCCTTTGTTTTGAAACTGCACCAGAGAAGATGCAATTCTGAGTTTAGCCACCAGATGGAGACTTTGCCTTTCAAAAAGAATCCTTTCCTGTCTCAATCAGCAGGTGCCAAAGGGAAAGAGTTTTCCAGGATGACCTCGCCACAAATCTGGAAGAAACTTGGGGCTCCTCTGTACCTTGCTGCCGCCGCTGGAGCCACTCCTCCTGCTCGGCCGCGGTGTCATCTGCTGCGGGGTAGCCTATCGCTATTCTCCATCCATGCTGACTTGTGGGCTATGTTTTCATTCTTTTTTGTTCCTTTTTGAACCAGACCAGTTCTTCCTCTCCCTGTTTCAAGACCAATTCCTCATCCCCTGTTTTTATTTCACGTTTAATTTGATTCTGTATATAAGCCCAATCAGGAACAGAGGACACAGTGGTAGGTCTCACTTCAGAAAGAAGTTGACTGACTGCCCTTTCACCTTTTTTCTGAGACATCCTGTCTTTTCCCCTCATGAGCACTAGGCCGGCCTCACAACCCATGAGGGGGAGGGGGACGTGCACGAACACGCAACCTCACGCATACGCACGCTCACCGACACGCCACGCGCACACACGCAATCACACGCACGCGCAGATCATGTCTGCTGACATTCCTGTAATTCTCATACTCCCAGCCACTCACCATGATACACGTGCGCGCACGCGCGCACACACACACACACACACACACACATCGTCTGACACATGCAGACACACTCACCGGTGCATAATGCTGAGGGAACTTTACCCCCATACTGATCCACACTCGATGTCACACACTTGCGTGCAAAAGGGTTGATTCAAAATACAATGAATGAGTAAAATTTTCTAAATAATATAAATGTAAAAAAAAAATTGTAACGTGAGCTGTGTGAAAACAAGCATCGAAGGTGAACCTAAAGTACAGTGGAGCACAGACACTGTTCCGCGTCATTGTCCACACCGCGCCTGGCACCAAGACTGCGGGAGCCCTGCGACGGCACGCAGGACACCCCGGGCCCCAGAGGATTGGAGCAGCGCTGCCGTGAGCAGTCACCTCTTTGGGCCGTCTGGCAAATCCCGCTCTGTCTCTACTACAGAGGATTCCCGGCTCGCTACTTCTTATTGGGGATATGAAGGAGGAAATATTGCACGAGTGTGTGCAAGAGTGTGCATGTGAGTGTTTGTACGCGACAGTGTGGGTGTTTGGTAGCTATCAGCCCAAGAAAAAAATATGGCTTAAAGTCATACAAGTTGAAAAGGATCCCCCGAATCCAACTCTTATATTTCTCTAAAATATAGGAGTTTTCTAGAATAAACGCTGTTACAAGAGAGTCCGCAAAGAAAGCTACAGTACCGAGAGAGCCCTCGGTCACTCTCAGTCGCTGGGAGAAGACGTCTGATGCCTGCATGTAAAGCGGGAGAGCTCTGCTTCAGCTTCCGGCCCCAAGACACGGATGCTTGGGGGAAGAAAGCTGGTTACTGCGGCCAGGAGCGGAGCAAGAAGGGAGGAGCTCGGGAGAGGCATGCGCACTCCAGGCAGCGCCCTCCTGGCCGGCTGCCTCCTCAGCTGGGCGCTCAGAGGGTCAGTGGGTCTAAGCCGTAACAGACCCCAAGGTCCCACTCTTGGAAGATGGCCCAGAGGCACAATCAGGGGCATTCTGGGCTAGTTGGACAAAAATTCCTGAGTCTTGCTAAATCTTCAGATTGCCTGGGCTGGCCTTAAACTTGTGATTCTCCAGCTGTGATCTCCCAGAGTGCTGGGGTGACAGTCATGCACGACCGAACCTGGTTTACGAAGGACCGCACTTTGTTAATGAGCCTCTACTTAAGCACTAACAGCTCAGGATCCCCTGTGCCTTCATCCATGCCCCACAGTGCAACATCCAGGTGCCCCTTGAAGGTAAAGACAATGCCTTCTTCATGGGTCATCCACAAACATTTGTAAGTGAAGCGTGCATGCCTGGCACCCCAGCACTCTTGGAGACTGAGGCAGGAGGATCACAAGTGGAAGCTTAGCCTGGGCCTGTCAGGAAAACCTGGGTACGCACTGCAGTGTAAAGGCTGTAGGCTAACTCCCCACTGCTGAGAAAAGAGGACAGAAATTTGTCACTACACACTGCTGGGAATGGGTGCTGGTGCTCGGTAGTAGACAATCACAGGTCAGTCTCCTGCGAGGAGGCAGGAGGCAGCAGAGGACTTGGGGCAGTTCCCTGGGGGCAGGGGGGCGCGGTGGCCACTAGGTCAGGCCCCAGTCAGGCCTTGAGCGCTTCGTGAGCGGCATTTGGAGGACGGATGCGATCCCTGCGCGCAGGTGGCTGGCGGAGCGGGATGAGAGGACGTTAGCAGAGATCACGCTGAAGGAAGGTGTGGCGCCTTCATCGCGGGCCAGCAGCCCTCTTCCCAGGGCAGACCCTTAAACAGCGGCTCCCTGGCCAAGCCCGGTGCTAGCGGGGCCTTGTGGTCCCTTCCTGTGCTCAGCTCGATAGCGCGACCAACCAGCACCGCGTGTCGTCTTTGTGACGTTTTTAAAGTTTTTTTCCTTTTTCCGCTTTTCCACCTTAAACCGAGCAGGGTCATGAAGATGTGCCAGAAACCGGCTGGGAGAGGAGCTGATCGTGGAGAGCTGTCGGGGCAGGCGCCTTCCTAGCCTTGGCGAGCGCCCCACTCCGCGCAAAGCGCTGTCACGACTCCGCGGCCGAGGTGATTAATTAGCGGCGTGGCCGTGCGGGGGCCGCATGCTGGCCTCCACATCTGCCCGCGACAGCGGGGGTCAATCTGCGGTGTCACTCCTTTCTCGTTCGCACCCTCTGAAGCCTAATCGGCTGTGACACGCGGGCCAGCTGTTGTGAGAGGTAGCGCGCGGCAGGGCGTCTTCCTGGCGCTCCTGGAGAGGGGGCTGCGTCCTGCCTGCCATGCACTGTGTCCCCGGGTCGGCCGGGCCTTGTTACTGGCTGTGCGCGTTCACAGCCAGCTCCTTTTCCCTGGCTCCTATCCTGGGCGCAGTGCACAAAAAGGGTCCAGAGAAAAGTGGGAGATCTGAGGGGTTGGGGGTGAGGGAGTCCATACAGGGGTGCTAGGAAGGACCGTGGCTCCCCAGCAAACAAAAATCCTCTGCCTTCACTGCCTGAAATCACCCTTCCACTGGTGCTATTATCCCACTTATTCCGGCCTAGGAACTCATAAACTAGGGGGTGGAGACAGGAAGAGGAAGGGAAGGGGGTAATTTTAGGCCTGGAGAGGGGAAAGATGCCAGACGTGGGGGTCCCTCACCCCAGAATCAGCTTGAGCACCAGAAGAAGGAGAACAAAACTATACAAAGGAAGAGAAAAGGGGGAAAGCAGCAAAGGTACTTTGCCTAGTTAATGGGGCAAATAAGACTCAAGAGAGAGCATATAGATTTTAAAAGTTGTCCTGTAGGAGGCAGGGCCTGGTGGCACATGCTGGTCATCACAGCAGCTGGACAGGCTGAAGCAAGAGGTTTTAAATTCAAGGCCAGCCTGGTCAAACTAGTGAGTAAATACATATCCAAAGGGCTGAGGGGGGCCGGGGAGATGGCTCAGTGGAATAAGCACTTCCCTGGCAAGCACAAGGGCCTGAGTTCAATCCCCAGTTCTGCCAAAAAAAAAAAAAAAAAAAAGACTGAGGTTGTAGATCAGCACAGAGACTCTCAGTTCAATTCCCATTACTGCAGAAAACTAAAAGAAAAAAAAAAAAAGGCTTGTACCACCACTTAAGTATACCTTTTCACTCCTACTCAGCACCAGGGCATCACAAAACAGACTGATCACACAGTCTAACAAAATGGCCAGCGAGCTCACCCATCTAGACTGAGGACTGGAAGGGGGCAGGGAGACAGGTCCTATACTAAGTCCTCAGAAAGCAGCCAAGCACCCCTGGCCCCTTAGAGCAGGCTGAGAGGGCTCCCAGACATCTCCTGTAGAAGATCCTTGTAGTTGAATCAGGGGCCAATCTGCATGATGGGTTCATTGTTTGGTTCATTCAACAACTTCAACTTCGAAGGCCTGAGATCCACAGGAGCTGGAGGACTCCACAAGTAAAGCCAGGAGACAAAAGGGAGAGGGGCATGGCTGCCACCAGGCTTGAGGTCAAGTGAGGGAGTCAGGCACAGCCGATGGGGATGGCCCTGAGGCCTCCCGATTGAGGACACATTCGGACAGAAGGTCCTGGCAGGCTGCAGGCAGGACTCACTAGCAGACACAAGTTTGTATCAGGAGTGCTGCAGGCCGCTAATGCCAAAGACATCATGACAATCACCTGCTCCCCTAAATCTCAGGAGCCAGGGAAGGACCAGAGCAGAGGGTCAGGTAGGCAGATGTGGGCATCTGTCCTTCTCCTTCCATGCACCAACCGCAAGTCCTCCCTTTTTTTAGAGACCTGGAGGGAAAGCTGGGCCTGCCTGGGGGGCAGGGGCTGCGAGAGCCCACAGGTCCCCTCAGCCTGTGTGGCAGTAACACCCTCATTAGGATGGAAGGGGCTTCAAGGCCCAGGTCACGGCAGCCTCTGTGCTGGGCCCGGCAGCCAACCACGCTGTCAGCAGTTTGAGCAACAGCAGTAATTGCCTGTCCAGCTGAGCTCCTGCCTCACACCTCACTTCTCATTAGCCCCCTGCTGGCCTGCCACCCTGGCAGATGAGGAAGTGTTGAGGCTCGCTCAGCCCAGCTCCCGCTCCAGGACCAGTGGCAGCCCTCCCATCCCTCCCCTAACTATGGGTACAGTGGCTTTGTCCCTTTCTTAGTCCTCCAGCCCTTGAACCAGAGAACTGAAAGTGGGAATGAGAGATCAGCCCCATCCTCAGCTCCCTTGCATGCAAATATTCTGCCATCCCTGCTGGACAGAAAACAGTGTTCTCCATTTACTCTTCAATGCCCAGAGAGAAGAGGCAGGTGCTGCTTAGCTCAGGGTCAAATGGAGACCAGGACTCACATGTCCTTGAATTCACCTCAGTTTGGATCATGCAGGAAGGGCAAGACACCTTGGTGGGGAGGGAGGGTGCCTCTGGGATGTTTGCCATCTTCCCAGGAGGGGTGACAACCCAAGTGCAAAGGGAAGTGGCAGCCCAGCAAGTATAACAAGGATTTTGAGGTTGGTAACACCAGTGACAAGTGGGTTGAGCTCAAAGAAAATGGGAAACTGGAGCTTGACAAATGTTCACCCATCTTCCAGTGTGTGATGGGCTAGCACTGCAGCGTGGAACCCAGGAGGCATGGCCCTTGATTTTGAGGAGGTCACGGTATGCAGGGGTGAAGACCAAGACCTGTGACATTCCAGCAGGGAGGACAGTGGGGACAGGGACCTCAAGTAAGGAACAAGCTGAACAGGTTGGTGCTGGCAGAGAGCAGCAAGCACAGTGGGTGGCTGGAGGGCAACACACAATGGGCGGACGGGGGAGGGCACACTAGACAGCAGATGCCTTAGGAGCAGGGACAGCTGGGCAGGCACCTGCTCTGGCCTGTAGTGGTCCTTGACAGTGCACTCTTCCCTCCCCATGTCCAGTGAGCAGGATGCTCCAGCTGTAGCTTCGCAGAGCTGCCTCAGGCTCCCCGCTCCTCCGCCTCCTCTTCCTCCTCCTCCCAGATGCTTCTCACTGAGGCTCTGTCATCTTTGCACCTAGCTTCAGGAGCTGCACCAGGGATGCTTTCTTTGACAGTTGTAGTCAGATGCTTATCTCAGGGATTTGTATACAGAAATTTCCAAGAAACTTTTGGAAAATTAAGAAAGAACCAATCATGATCTATTTTACAACTGTGTATCAGCAAGAAACAGGCTTTCTAGATGTACAGTCACCTCATGCCTACCATCAACACCACCTCCCAGGGCAGCATAGATGTTTAATGTAATGAGCTGAGCAGCACTGTGCACATCTAATGGGCAGCGATGATTTAGGTTCTTGGGTCCAAGTCTTCACAGCTGCCCCTTCCAAGTGCAGAGCCAATGTGCTGTGGAGATGGCTCTACTGGCTTCAACCCCTCAAGGTCACCCAAGCAAGTGTGAAGACAGAGAGTCAACGCTGAGTCAGGTGCAGCGCTGTGAGAGAAAAGGCGATGGCTGACACTGAGGTGGTGGCAGATCTGAGAGCACTGCCACCTGCTCAGCACCTCCTCTTAAGGCACACACAGTGTGCTGCCAAGGGCTGGGGGCAGCCGTCCGTCCCGGTGATGTCTCCTCTTCCACTTGCTTGTCTCTTTGGATGACATTTTTGACCACCTTTCATATCTTCCAATAGCAGCTTTTCTTAAATTATGCTTAGTGAAAATCTAAACCTGGGCACTTAATTTAATAATAAAAATGATAAAAGTCAGGAAGGTTCTAGTTCTGTGGTCGTACAAGCTTTGGAAACGTGATACCTATGTTCTCCTTCTGATGGTCCACTCTGCACATTATTGGAGGCTCTGAGAAGTCCTGCACTTGGGGTAAAGGTGGCTGGCTTAACGGATCTTCAGCGATAGCATGAGGGACTGTACCTCGTCAGGCTGCTGTGGAAGATCCAGAGCCTCCCCAGTCAGAGTCGTTATTTGATGACAAAGGCGAGGCAGATGGCAGCCCCACTGGCACTTCTGAAATCACATCACATGGGTGACCACCTACTCCACTCCACGTGACCAGGCAGGACAGAGGGCTCAGAAAACTGTGGGGGTAGAAGAGGAACCAGGCTTCTCTTTAAAAATTAAAAGCATGCTCTTTTGTTGAAAATCGAAGCATAGCCACTCAAATTATTATGTATCTTACACATTTTAGCTAGGAAAACAAACAAAAGCCCATGCGAACACAGAAAAAGACAAGCAGGGTAGTAAGAAAGCCCCATTTGGTCGAGTCCAAATTTGCGCTCAGCACCTAACTCTTTGGCTAAAGTGCTATGTGTGACCACAGTCATATCATGCTGCTTCTATGTCTGCAAACAAAATGACGATCAGATTGCAGTAAGAGACTTTGTTCCATCCTTTCTTTTACTTAACAAGCATTTCGTTGGGGCTTCCTCTGGGCAAAATACTCTTGCACTGAGAAAGAAGAGAGAAAATTTAAGCAGAGAAGGTATCCTTTAGCTTGCCCTGTTGGAGTCTGCAGAGTGTAGGACAGTGGCAATGTCAACTGTAAGAAATGTGATTTAAGAGGAAGGGCTCTCAGAGACCAGGTGACCCAGCATCTCTCACTGGCCTATGAAGAAACTGAGGCTCAAGGAGACTGACAGGTTGTGGGAGACACCCATATTTTCAATCACAAAGCTGAAGTTAACGCCTCTTCCTTCTGGACCTCGTCAAGTTGGACTGTGGACAGAGCCCTAACGAGTTGCCGTAAAGGGCTATGAAGGCTCAGAGCTAAGGCCTCTTTAAAAGGAGGTATTTGGGCTGCATCTTTAAAGATGTATCAGATTTTGTTGGGTTGGGGCAAACCCTAAGTGTTATAATGGTTTGGATAAAAACTGTCCCCCAAAAGGCTCCTTGATGGAGTCGCTACAATGATCAGTAGATTCTCTCAGTGATGAGTTCAAAGATGGATGTGCTATTAGTGAGTGGGGTCTGGTGGGAAGATCTGGGTCACTGCATGTATGACAAGGAAGGGCGTATCATCATCCTCTACCTGTCCCATGTCCTCCTGTGTGTCACATCTGCTTTGGATCTAGCAGATCATGGACCAGAACCTCTGAAACCAAGAGCACAAATCAAAATTTTCTCTTTTAGGTTGCATGCATCTGATATTTGGTCCTGGTGACAAAAAACAGTGATGAATACACTGAGAATGAAAAAGCATTCCAGAAGGATGGGATAGACAGTGAATGAAGGTTTCAAATAAAAAGTACAGGAGGGCTTGGGTATACAGGAAAATAGTCCACTTTTTGGTTAGACACTTGATAGAGGAAAAGATTTTTGTAATGGAATTGGCCCTGAAGAGTAAGCAGAGCCATTGAGAATCAGTCCAAGGAGCCAAGTGGGTCAGTGTGGTCTGCCGAAGCCCTACATAGGAGCTATAGAGCTCATTCTGTCATCCAGCCTGAAGGTAACTGTTCAGAGGAAGAAGGAGGATAACACAGCAGGGAACACAGAGGTGAAATGCCAGAGGCTTAGAAGGTTGAGCAGAGTAAATAATGCTAAAGTTCACAGAGGCTGGACAGATAACTTAGCGGACTAAAGCACATGCTTAGGCAGGCACAAGGACCAGGATTCAATCCCCTGCTTGCCATGCCAGCTCCACCCCCAGGGCACACTGAGACAAGAATTGAGTCTGGGCATGGTGTTGCAGGCCCATAATCCCAGCACTTGGGAGGCTGAAAACAGGAGGATCACTATGAGTCCAATCTGTGTAGTGAGATCCTGTAGACCCTGTACTAAATATATGTAAATTAGTAGTAGTAGTAATAATAATAATAATAATAATAATAATAAACTTCACAGAGCCCAGTGTAGCCAGTGAACAGTCTTAACTAAAAGGAATAGAGAATGAAGACAATTAATACCCTTTCCATGAAAATTTTAAGTGGCAACTTATATGTCATCAATCTGTTGAGAACTTAAATAAAAAGGAAAAGGGTTATAAACACTAAAGCATCTTTTAGCCCTTGGGATAATAGAAACTCCAGGGAGAGAATTCCCCTCAAAGCCTGGAATTACCAGAATATTCAAAGGAACACTAAGTATTAATCTCATTCTGCCCAGGAGATGCCATAGTAATTATCTCAGGCTGTATCCCTCTAATTCATGCCCTTTCCCTTCAAAGTGACACAGGTGTCCATATATGTATTTAAACTGCTATAAAATGTCTCCCTGTGGAAGGCCCTGGCAATCAAACCAGTTTGATCAAAGTTTGTACTTTCTAAAACTTTTCGTGTCATCTCTTGCAATAGGATCATCGGGAGTTCAAGACCAGCCTGAGCTACAAAGTGAGCTCGAGGCCAGCCTGAACTGCAAAGTGAGACCCTGTATCAAAAATACTAAGAAAATAAATAAATAAATGAATAAATAAATAAGAGGGAATACTTTTGAATAGGTGTCTTAAGTATTCTTTCAAGCTGATCAGTTGGATCATCTCATATTTAAATATGAACAATCTGAACTGAATATTGTGGTGCTGCCAACTACTCAGACATTATCCACTGTAAAGATGCTAATGTGTGTGTGTGTGTGTGTGTGTGTGTGTGTGTGTGTGTGTGTGTGTGTGTGTTTAGAACAGGGTCTACAGGGTCTCACTGCACAGATCAGACTCACAGTGATCATCGTGTTTTCAGCCTCCCAAGCTCTGGGATTACAGGTGTGCACCACCATGCCCAGTCTCAGCTGCTGGCTCAGGGCACCCCAGGGGTGGGGCCAGCATGCCTTGTGGTGCCAGGGATCAAACCTCAGTCCATGCATCTGCCTAAGCAGGTGCTTTAGTCTGCTGAGCTATCTGGCCAGCCCACTAATGTATTTTTATATGATGAATGATATACGTACTTGGTATAATGGTGATGCGGATTTTAGCTGAATGAAACTCTGGCTTGGGTGCCTTCCCCAAATTCATTCTCATGGCTTCTGCCATTCCTGTGCAGAGCTATTCTATCCCAACACACACACTCCCCCAGAGAGCCCTTCAGCTGCTGCCAGTGAGGCTGTGAAAACACCTTCATTCCCTGTGACCACTGGGTTGCCTGCTTGTAGCTGAGAGAAAAGGAGACCTGAAGGACCCAGGCTTCTGCTCAAAGCACAAAATCCATAAGTCTTTTCTCATAAACTCAAAGGAAATGAAAGGAAGAGGAAAACAAAGAAGAAAGGAGATAAAGATAAATACAGGAAGAAAAAGGATTCAGGATTGATTCATTCTAGCGTCAGAGATGCTTTGCAGAATAACTAGAGAAGCCTGGATGTTTGTGTGTGTGAGGCAATCACATGTGCTTCTCACAGTAGTAATTAAAACCTCTCAGTCAGATGCTATAGAGAGATTAGTTGTCACATTGTGTTAAAGGAATCCTTGCCT
Organism: Octodon degus; assembly: GCF_000260255.1. Taxonomy (NCBI): domain Eukaryota; kingdom Metazoa; phylum Chordata; class Mammalia; order Rodentia; family Octodontidae; genus Octodon; species Octodon degus. Next base: position 1,542,291 of record NW_004524692.1, on the reverse strand, counting down.
TATTCCCTAGAAGGGGACAGACTGCCTGCCGTCCTGTCATCTGTTCCTGGGCTAGAGTGACCCTCAGCCAGAATGCCTCACTGACAGATCCTCTGCAGCCAGGGAGTGTTCAGTCTGGAGAGAGAGAGAGAGAGAGAGAGAGAGAGAGAGAGAAATTGCGAGCGAGAGAGAGCAGATCGCAACGACATACGTAGCTACTCTGATCCTGGGCTCCGAGGACTACCCTCGTTTACTTCAGCAAGATCCTGAATGCTGCTTAGAAATTCTTACTTTTCAATCTTGCTTTTCAGAAGACAAGCTGGAAAGTTCAACAGGCAGCCAATAGAGGCAGGCGCGGGAGTGGTAGTGGAGTCCTGCTCCAGAGAGAAGCCTGGCCTGGACCGCAGAGCAGGGGGCTTCTGGTGCGCAGTCCTTCCAGGGAGCATGAGATCTCGTAGGATTCGTTCGACAGCCTCACAGACAAACTGAAGAATCTCTTGGTCCCAAGCCAACAGCAATCTATACTTCTATCCAAGTAAAATAGATTTTGTGGGCAACAGGCTGAATAAAGAACACTGAGGTCCTGAGATAATCTTTTATTACCAAACATCCAGGTGACTCAGTCAAGCATTCTGAGAGCTTTCTTAAAAGGAAAATCCAGCCAAATCAAATGTTTTTATTTTGTTGAACTGACTGCTATTTTGATTGAGTTGATGGAAAAAAGTGTCAGTCCTCGCCTGAAGGACTCCCAGGTACTATCCTGGTAGTCCAAGGACACCTGTTCTCCACCCAGGATCAGTTATTTCTGTCGTAACCAACCTGCAGCATGTGTGAGGCAGTAGGCTGTATGTGCCATCAAAAGCTCTGAAAAGGTTATCACTCCTGATTTATTTTTACTTCATTTTAATCAAATTTGTCTTTATACTCTATTTATGTAATACATTTGCCTGAAAGCTACCTGAAGCTTTTGGAAAATTTGTCTCTGTCACCATCAAGAAACTAAACAAGCAACTCAGAGAACTGGTAATGGAACCATAGTTTTATATGAACAATAAAAATAAACTGTTTGCAAATTGTACATCTAATAAAGGGCTGTGTGCCTAGAATGTACAAATAATTCCTACAATTCAGCCATAAAGTAACTAATAATGAATAACCCAGTTTTCAACTGGACAAAGGACCAATGCAAACATTTCTCCAAGGGAGATGCACAAATGGTCAATAAGCATGTGAAAGACGATCAATATCAGCAGTCATCAGGAAAATGCAAATCAAAACCACAATGAGAAAACACCTTACACCCACTAGAAGGGCTGCAATAAAAAGAACAGCACAATACTATGCAAGCTCATGGAGAGAATAACACTCTCATACAAAGCTGGCGGCATTTCAAAATCATGCCACCACTTTGGTATGCAACCTGACATTCCTCGAAAGGTTAGAATTACCATATAATCCAGAAATTCCACTCCTAGGTATGTATCCAAGAGAAAGCAAAACATACACCCAGGTAAAATCTTGTACCTGAAATATTCAGTGCAACGTGACTCACAATAGTCCCAAATGGAAACATCTCAAATGTTCATCACTGGCTGAATAGATAAACAAATATATCAGTATACACAGAAATAGCATCATTTGCCTACAAAAAGCGAGGAAGGATTATACATGCCATAATATGGATAAACCTTGAGAAAAGTTATGGTAAGTAAAATAAATCTGTCACTTAAAATTACATATGAGATAATTCCAGCTATATACATTGTCTAGAGTAGGCAAAGCTACGGAGACAGAAAATCAACTAATAATTTCTAAAAGATGAAAATTGAGGAATTTATTCACTGGAGGAGGCTTTTATGCAGATGATGATGGTGAAAGTGTTGTAAAATTAATTACAATGATGATTGCACAATTCTGTAAGTGTACTAGAGCCAATAGAATTATACACTTTAATAGATAAATTATATGTTATATTAATTGCATTTCTATAAAGCTGGACAGGAAGAAAAGAAAAGAATGAAAGAGAGGGAGGGAATGCTGGTTCATCTATCCATGAGTTAACTTTGTTCTTTTTTACAAGGATATTAATTAATACAAATTGATTTGAGGATGATGATAATGATGACAACCTTGATCTTGGAGATTTCTTGCTTTAAATTCATGCTGTTCTCCCAGGAAACATTTGGATGCAACTACACAACTATAGAAAACTGAAACTCAGTTAGAATCACTGGGACTGAGTCCCGTGGGGGTGGGGGTGGGCACTATACGTGTCTTGGCCTAGCTTTATGTATGTCCCTCGGGATGGGCCGGTGGACTCGGTACCCCTGAAGAATCCACTCCAAGGGTTTTATCTGCCTCCCTTTGCTTTACCACTCACTCATCACTTACAGGGTTGTGAGTTCTCTCAAGTCCAAGATATGTTCCTACAACTTACATTTTCAGAACTACATCCTACATCCTATGAGATAACTTGGAGTTCATTCGACTCAATAATGGCAAGACACCACTTTTTGATTTAAAAGAGTCTGTGCCCCTCTTCTTGTGCAGAAACCAAGCTTCAGCTAACCAGCAGGTGACTGAGTGTGGTGGTGTGATTAAGTTCTGGTGGATGGAGTAGGAGCAGAAATGACGTCTGCCACTCCTGGGCATTCTAAATTGGCGTATATTCTTGCCTTTTAAAAAAGACACCCAGTTATCCAAGCTAACCTGCGTATATACGTATATATTTTCCCCTCCTTCTTTCTTTTCTCCTTTCCCTCACCCCAGTTGTTCCTTCCCTTTGAACAATTTCTTTCCCTTTCACAGTATCTATTGTACCTTTCTGATTTTACTTACTCTTCAGGTTCTTGCACTAAGGAGACAATATGGTGTTTACACATGGGAGTCTGCTTTATTTCACTTACCAGTGAAATACCAGTGCTTTATTTCACTTACCAGAGACTGATGTAACAGTCACTAGTTGCATCCATTTACCTATAAAAACCTCAAGTTTACCTTTCTTTGTAACTGATTAATACTCCATTGTATAAAAATACTGCAACTTAAATCTGGTAATATGAACAACTAGGTTGGAGACAACAATATGCAATACAACCACCAATGTTGGATTTCTATCACCTTATTTAGTGAAATGTGTATCATTTCTAATGAGTTTGTTTACTATTTTTTATTCTCTTAGAAAAGATGCACAAGTTAAGCACCATAGAAAGCACCTTTGTGCACAAAATAATGTAGTGCGTGTGTGTGACAGTGGGGATTTAGAGGGCTTTCACACTGGGCCACAACTTCAGCCTTCAGCCTTTTTATTTTCTTTGAGATAGTCTTGCTAAACTGCTAAGTTGCCCAGGATGAGCTCTAATAGATGATCCTCCTGGCTTAGCCTCCCAGAGTGCTTGGATTACAGGAAGAATAATGCATCTTAAGAGGACAAAGTTGTCTTACAAGCCCTGAGACACACAAACACCACTGGACTAATACTAGAAGAAAAGGAATTTGTATCTGATTTAAGCCACGGCATTCTGGAATACTGTGAGTTTAAGCAACTCACATGGTGTTTCAGCTAATATAACTAGACTATCAGGTGAACCAAGCCCTAAATCAAATGCTGGTTTTTCATTCCTACAGCCTATATTTCTCAAAAAATATTTAATTGCATAAAGCATCCTGCTCTTATGAAATATCCACAACCAAGGCATAGTGAATTAGAAACACTGTTATGGAAATTATTGGATGGTTAGCTGATTGCTAATCAAGATGAGTTAAAAATGACACCAACATCCACTAAACATTTTAATATTTATGCAATACTTCTCAGAAGTCCCTTGAGAAGAAAGGGGTGAGGCTCTTTGTCCTGTTCATGAGTGGTTGGACTTCTGAGGGTCATTCTGGACCATGAGGATGACAGGCATGCTTCAGGAATCATAGAGCAGAAATCTGGAGGCAGGATGGACCCTTTAGCAGCCTCATGAAGCCATGGTAAATGCCTAGCCTGCTTGCTTTCTGTCTTCATTTCTGTGAAAGACACTGTAGGCCTCAGTCTGTAACTTTTATGGGAGGAACGGAGACTGTTGGTCAACTTAGCACTGTTGAGTAAGGAGTGATCAGTTACAGTGGATGAACAGAACAAAGCCAGTTAGAAAGCTTGGCGAAGTATCTCCTTCAAGTTACGGAAAGGCTTAAGGAATATTTCTACTCATAGCAATGAACAACTCTCTTGTAACCAGAATTCATGCAACAACTGAGTGTATCATTTCTATCCTCTCCAGTGATACTACAGACTACTGACAACTTAAAACTTTTGATTCTGATTTCAAACATCACAAGTTCAGTGTATAATGCCTCAAGGTACATTACCATGAATAGAATCACTATGGTTTAATCGGTGGTTTTAGCCGCAAATAATTAGCTTATGTCCTGGCTACAATTTTCTTGCCTTTATTGTTCATATTCTGCAATTAGTTGAACTAAAATTAACCTGCAAGAATGGGCTTCCAACTGTGTTCCTTTACAGATAGTGCCAAGGTTGGCATTGTGTACCTTACCAAGGTCTGAGTCAGAGGGGATTTGAAGTTCATGTACCAGGGCTGTAAATTTTTATATTTCCTAAGGAAAATTCCACCTGCTCTATCTTAAGACAGCATATGGAATCTTTGAAAGTCCTGCTGTGGATGGTAGAAAAATGACTGAATGACTAAATAAGTGCTTGTTCTATTCTTTAAAACGATTTAAAATAAGACATGAAGTATGATCATAGAAATAATAAACTAATTATAAAATAAAATAACCAGTACTATGCTTTCATTGATTCCTCAGTAATTGAAGGCTTATAGTACGCAGTTGTTGCTCCTGAGCCAGGACTACCTGACTGAGCCCAGGATATCTCAGTGACCAGTTGTCTGGCTCATGCAATTGAGCATAAGTGGTGTGGGTTACTTCCAACCTAGGACTGTTAAAGTCTTAACACTTCTGCTTTCCTTCCACTGTGAACTTGAAGACAAAGATGGTGGTGCCAAAGTACGGAAGGCACTTGAGACCTTGAATAACCATTTAGCTGGGAAATCTTTCATAAAAGCCAATGAACAAGGAACACCACATTGGATTTTAGTGTGAACAAGAAATCCACTTTTTTTTCTGCAACTTTCAACCTGCACTAGCTAATACTAGCTATACAGAATTAAGGATTGTAATGTTTTTATTTGTTATGAACCACTATTATTACAACCTTATTCCATTGTTATGTAGCTCTACTAGAAAATATTGGGGGTTTGTGAAATCCCTTTGGGGATCTTACAAATCCTTCTTTATACAATAAACCCTCCTCAAATTAATTGTATTTTGGCAAGTGTCTCATATGTATATTTGCAAATTAAATGTTTTTCATAAACAATTGCCTCATTTGCTGAGTGCAACATTGGAAAAGATAGCAAATGAGGCCGTTGAGTATACAGGCATGTTTAATGGAAACATTTCTGGGTGACATGGAGTGCAGAAACTAAAGCAAAGGACATCCGCCAACCGAAGATGGCAGCTCGGAGGGCCCATCCCCAGAGCAGTCACAGCCACCTCACATAGCCACCTGTTCTAGCCTACCCAGACTCACAAACAAAACTGTATTTCCAGACAAGGGAGCACTCAGAAATCACACTCCCTTGTCTCTGCTTGCTGTCTCCACTCTCTCATCTTCTACCCCTCCCCCTTCCAGTTTGCAGGACGTTGAGCATGATCTTTTGCAAGGTTTTCTTCCTACTAAATTTTTGCTGTATCTTCAGTTTTCTTTAAAGGGCTTTAGAATGGTTTCTTTGCCTTTTGTGTCTCTGCATCACTCCGTCTTGTCTGGGGCTTGATTGTGCCCATATGCGAAACCAAAAGAAAAGTGTTAAATACCCACATTTATTGGTCTTCCTCTATCAAACATACTGAAAACTCTAGCACTTAGAGATAGTGCCATAGTCTCATGTAATAAGGTCATGATTTGTCCATCTCAAATGTTCTTATGTGTGCTTGTATAAGATGAAAGTTAGTCTATTTTTATGTTTTAGTAAGGTCTATGAATAGGACACTTCAGACGCCCATCAAAGAATAAAAATATTGAAAAATGTAAAACGGAGAGGATGAGGACAGCTCTTACTGACAAGTGAAAGAAGTTTCCAGAACAACACTTTTCAAGTTCAGTGCTGTCAAATTTTTCCAGTTTACTTTCATTTATAACATGCTGATTAAAAGCTGATAAGCCATTTTCATAAACCACAAATAGACTCAAGTTCTTTTCCTTGAAAACTGCCTAATTTAGCCTGTGTTACCCCTCCCCTTTGTCCTCTTTCCTTAAATAAAATCTTCACTATTCAACGGCTATGGTAGGTGGACCTGAGGATGCACATCTGTAACCCCAGTACTCTAGGAAGTTAACCAGGAGCATGGCAAATTCAAGTACAGCCAACTAACTTAGCTACTTAGCTAAAGCCTATCTCAAAATAAAAAAAAAAAATAGAATAGAATAAAACATAGGAATATAGACCAATGTGAAGACTTTCATTCAATACTGGGGTAACACACACACACACACACACACACACACACACACACACACAGTGAAACATGGTCTCAGCTACTTCTCCTGTTTGGAGAACTGAGTCAAATTGATACTTTTATAAGAACATACAAATTCTTAGTCTTAAAACTAAAAGAATTCTAAAAAAAAAAACCTAAAAGAATTCTCATATATCTTTTTCTTTGAAGGGATTATTTGTAGGTCAGCTCAGAAAGGTAAAGTTTGGCATAGCTAGTCAGAGGATTTTGGGACCAGGAAACATGGTCTTTTGACACAGGATCATTTCTAATTACCATCCTACTATTTTCCTAAATGAGTAAACAGTGTTCTCTGGTAATCTATTTCAAGACTGAGATGTAAGAAAAACACTTTCAGTAGCAAGGTATTTTTCATCTAGAAGTTCCTCAGATTATATTCACTGATAGACTTGCTTGTACTGGTCTATGTATTTGTAAAGATCAAATAAGATAATTTCATTTCATGAAGTTTCTGTTCTTTTACACAGTTCTATGGAGTTTTGCCTTGTTGTGGTGGAGGTAAAACATATCCTAAAACCTACCATCTTAACTATTTTTTATATTTTTTACAGTACGAAATAGTACTAAAACAGAAAAATTACAAATGATACAGATTTCCACTTAAAGAAATAATATGAATGTCACAGTATTTGCTGTAATGCACAGTGTTGTCTTCAAACTAGTTGTTCATTATATCAGATATATGTATATGAAATTGGGAGAAAGAAAAAAAAGAAGTATATGAGAAATTAACAACAGAAAAAAGTCAAAGAATTAAAAAAAAGGATTCAAAGCGAGCACTAACTGCTCCTCTCCATAGACCAGCATATATCCTCAGTGTAGTTGTGCAAACTATCCTGTTTATGTTCGTAGATATGTCTCTTTCCCACACTCCCTCTCCTGTCCTCCTCAACTCAGTAATTCCTTCCTTTTGAATAAGTTCATTCCCATTTCCTAGTATCTATTGTACCCTTCAGATTTTGTTTTATCTTTCAGGTTCTCACACTAGAGAGACCAAAACCATGTTTACACATGAGGGTCTGATTTACTTCGCTTAAGAGTATGGTCTCTAGTTGTATCCATTTACCAGCAACAGTCTCAATTTTATCCTGTTTTATAGCTGAATAGTATTCCACTGTATAAAAATATCACATCTTCTTTATTCCTCAAGAATAAACACTTTAATTATTTTAAGTCTACAGTTCATGGTATTAAGTACATTCTTATTGTGGTGCAGCCCTCACCACCCTCGGGCCCCAGAATTTTTTTCCATAATTTTATTGAGAAACAAATAGCAATGAGATAGTTTCAAACCAAACTGATAGGACAGTTTCAATAATTAACACATTGCATGCATTCTTCCTAGTGGTTAATTGCTGTACATGATGCGGACATGAGATCCTATTTACAAACACTATTAGAACAAATCCCTCTGTTCAGTAAGAGAATGCAACTATATATCTATCTTAACATTTTGAATACACAGAAACAAAATGGACATTCATCTGTATCCCCTTTTTTGTTAAGTTCCGTTATTTGAATATTATAGGTGTGTTAACTCAGCAAAATATTCCAAAAGAGTCTAGTAGCCCATAATAATATTGGGTCTTCCGCTTGACTGGCAATGTCAGAAATTGTTGACCTGAGTCTCCTACAGCTCAACATAACAGCATGGCTTTACTTCTTATACTTCGTT
>NW_004524692.1:1518421-1532093 GCF_000260255.1 Octodon degus | reverse complement strand
GCATGTAGAGAGCCAGTTTTTCCAGCACCATTTGTTAAAGAGGCTATCTTCCTTCCACTGAGTATGTTTGACCCCTTTGTCAAAGATAAGGTGGCTGAGTGTGTTCGTAGGTGGCCCCAGAATTATTCATCTCATCAAACTGAAAATTTGTGCCCCTTATACAATAATATTCCATCCTCCCCTCCTCCCATTACCTAGCAACCACCATGCTTTTTTTCTGTCTCTACCTTTTTCTTTCTTTCTTTCTTTCTTTTTGTAGGTAACTTTCTATATCAAGTCCACTTAGCAAATGGAGAAGACGCAGGGAAGGTCCGTAGCTGGCTAGCTCCCACAGTGCCTCCCACAGCCGCTTGGTTTCACACGTCACACTTTGGCTCAGCAGGTGGCGCTATCCGACATTGGTTGTCTCCCAAGTACAATCAATTGGAAGTAAAGAAATTGGTAACCCAGAGAACCTGCACTGAGGAGCAAGGCAGAAAAGGGCCGTGAGAAGACAAGTGCCGATCAGCAGCCCAGCACCTTGCCCACCGAGGCCGCATCTCTGCAGACTGGCAGAGGCAGACACCGTGACCGACAGCAATAAAGATGGTGCAGCTGGTGCCCATTAATAAGCGCAGGCTCCTGGGGATTTGTTCCCCAACCCTCACAGATGAGGATCAGCGGAGCAGGCTGTTGTCAGGGCGTTCTGGGAGCAACCTGGGTAACCCTGGAGGCACGGCGGCATGCCCCTCACCTTTTCAACTTGCTCCTCTAGGTATCTGTGACATTTATTTCCTGACCTCTGGGTGACATCTCATAAAGACAAAATTATCCCAAGTCAGTGCCTTTGAAGCCATCAGGCTTAATCCATGTAAATCATTACTGTAAATGACAGCCGCCATTATGGACACAGCTATCCTTATCCCTCTATAGGGGGACTGAGAATTCTTAGCTTATTGCTTTCCTACTTGTCCCCAACAAAATGCATTTCTTCTCTAGCACATACTTAATTCCTTTCGTTAATGGTGGGCTTGTCTTTTATAGACAGCACAAGCAATTTACTCACAAATCATCTTGTGAGTAGGGGGAGCCAAGGCCTTACAGTGAGAGAAGTCAGCAAAAGCTGTGGATAATCAGCAGGTCTAACGTCCCTTGTAGAAACACATAATAAAGCACTAATGAGTCGTCAGGTGAACATCTCCACCCAAGGAACCAATACAGATTATTCAAGGGGGAAAGAACAGGGCACCCGCCTCCCTTTACCCTCTATACTAAGAAAAACCTGAAGTGGCAAGTTTGCAAAAGCAACAGTCCACCCCTTAGGGGTGCCATGGTGGTGAATTGCCCAAGATTCCAGCAAGAAACTCAAATGACATACACTAGAGAACCCTCAATGTGGAGGCAAACACTTCAATTTGAGTTCAGGCTTCTTCTCTCACTAGCTATGAAATTTGAATAAGGCATAAATTATCTGAGCCTATGTCTTTCTTTTGAAAACATTGATATAGTACCACCTGCCCCTGCCTTCTTTACAGGATTGGAAAAATGAAATAGCATAGCATAAGAGCCTCTTTCTGAGGCTTTAACTACCAAGAGTAACAGCTAAGTACATACTATATATGCAGACACTGACCCAAGCATAGTCAGGTGTGGAAACACAACAGATATTCACAGAGTCAAAGCACTGTTATTAATTTCATCATTAAGAATTCTTTAGGAGAACTTCAAGGAATCTCTGCCTGTCCTTCTGCCCTGGGGATATCCAGCACAATTCTATAAAGTAAGTGCAAGCTGCAGAAAATGCAGGCTATTGGAAGCTTTAATACATCTGAAAACAAAGGCTGCCTAAGGTAGCTACTTCTCAGTATGTGAGCTGGGCAGGTGGTGGGCACATACACTACAATGTTATCCAGAAGGGTCTTTCTTGAGAGATGGAATGAATGTTATAAATTCCCAGACCACAGTAAAAACCTGGAATCACATTTGATAAACTTCAGTGGAAAACGTCATATTTCTTTTTTAAAAAACAATAATGCATTTGATTATTATAAGGTCTCACTATGCAGCTTGAACTCATGGTGATTCTCCTGTTTTCAGCCTCTCCAGCGCTAGGATTACAGACATGCACAACCACACCCAGACTCTGGTGGGCTCAGCTCGCCCTGAGGGCAGGGCATGGCATGTGGTGCCAGGGACTGAACCGTGGTCCTTGAGCTTGCCTAAGCAGGTGCTTTAGTCCACTGAGCTATCTTGCCAGCCCCCATAATGTCATATTTCTGCTCATGTTGCTAGTTCCACTTGCCTGGGTCCAGCACACTCTGAACCGTCCTGTCCTCCTCTAGGGCCTCTGTATTACATATGCCACGAGCTTACTGTGCTGTGTACACAGGGAAATATTCAACATGTATCCAAGGAATACTTTTTAAAATAAAAAAGGTAAAACAGCCTAGCTTGTTCCACCGTGAAAGTTGAGGGTGACATAAGTAAAGGATCTGCGAATAGATTACAAGGATCTATACACACATCCTGCCACATGCAATGCACATATCTACATATTTCCTATCGTGTACCTGTATGCATGGGAATCTTAAATAGTGCAAATCATGCAACTATCTCTAACAATATCTCCCACAATGCATTGCCTGTTGGCTTGTCTCTGCCATATAGGCGGAGTATTGAGGTCAGTAGCATTTCTTATCTAGTGTTACATTCCAAACAGCTAGCAAACTGTTCAGCTTAATAAATGTTAGTGAAAGGAATAAATAATGAACATGTCCACACTCATCTCTCTTAAAAGAGAATTTGTGAAAACACACACACACACACACACACACACACAAAGAGAGAATTTGTGGGGCCAGCGAGATAGCTCAGTGGACTAAAGCACCTGCTTAGGCAAGCTTAGGCAATCGCAAGGACCAGGGTTCAATCCCAGCATCACATGCAGCATCAGTCCCATCCCCAGGGCGGGCTGAGCTGGCCAGAGTCTGGGCATGGTGGCGCATGCTTGTAATCCCAGCACTGGGAAGGCTGAAAACAGGAGAATCACTACAATTCCAAACTGTGTAGTGAGACCCTGTGATAACCAAATACATTTAAAAAATAAAACAATAAGAATAAAAAATTAAAAGAGAATTTGGTAAATCATGAAAAACTTTACTATTTATTTTTATGAGAAAATTGAACTGCAGCCATAGTTTGAGTAATTTCTTCTGGAAGTATTTTTAAAAGTAAGTGAAATACCATGGATGGTATACGTATGTTTGTTAGAATGAAAAATGTGCATTAAGTTCATGGACCATCTCTGTCAGAATTGAAGGAAACCTTTAAAAATACATGTCCCTGGGATCAAGACCAGGAAGTTTCTGACTCTGTAGCTTTGGCATGTGTTCCTAAGATTGGAGTTATACAAAGTTCCATAGATGATTCCACTATATCTTCAGGTGGAGGAAATATCAGACTAAAGCAATTCAGTCATTCTCAGGATGAGTTTGGACTAGGCCAGATGTGAAAAGAACTCCTTGTCTACCTACACTTAAGTCAGAAAAGCCTTCTTGAGTAAGCTCAAGATTAAAGAGAATGCTGAGCAACTGGTTGGTTCTTCTGGTTTTAAGTACCTCATATTATGAAGCAGGTTTAAGCCTCTGGAAGGATCATGATTTCATTCTTTTTCTGAAGCTCTTTGATGAAAAAGTCTGCTGTAGGGTGTGTAACAGGTGCTGGGTTGGAAGAAAAGATAGGTGGGACTCAAATAAGGTTAGTAGTAGTGGTAGTATTTAACAACAATGAAACAACAGGAAGAAGAAGAAGGAGAAGGAGAAGAAGGAAAAGGAGAAGGAACTTTTAGAAAGGTAAGCAGCAAAAGTTTCTTATGGTTATTTATTGAGAATCAATACAGAATTGGCCTACAATTTAAACTTCTGTCATCCTAGGTTCCCTACTCCACCCATTAGAGAAAAGCGTTACTCAAAATGTTGCCAAGAAAGAAAGGCAAGGTCAGTGGGAAGTGACTGGAAGCAACCCGAGTAATCTGCTGTTTTCAGTTTCTGTTAAGTAATGATCAGAAGGAGAGAGAGATCTAGATCAAAATAGGCACATCAGTCCTAAATCCATGGCACAAGCTCATCCAGGTCCATAAACAATTACGGAGTCCTTTGGTCAACATTTACTGGGCAATTACTTTGCAGAAATCTCTGCCAGGCAACCTGGAGATTCAGAGATGAGTTTTGACAGGACCCTCACCCACTCAATTTATTTTCCACAAAATCAGTAACTTAAAATTTTTAGCTATTGCAAATCCCATGCGTTGTCTTCTCTCCCTGTGTTTGTGTCTTCATTCGTCCCTTTTCCTTGACCTCTGGGCACATCTCTGTTCCGGCCACACTATCTTACCATTCTCTAAATGGATGAGCAGTGTCCACATCAGCGCCACTCCTCCCGCTCTCTACGATGGAGATTGTGCTCAAATCTCACCCTCACAGGGAGGCCTATTTCAACTACTCTCTACAAAATTGCAACTTGCTATTCCCACGAAACGCTTCATACCCTTTATTATGCTTTAGTTTTTCCATAGCTTTTATAGCCTCTGGGAGGATTATGTAATTTATACATTTGTTATACTTCCCATCCAAATTTTGTTCGTGAAATAAAAGCACCATGATGCCAGTTTCTCTTTGCTTGAGCTACTCTAGGAATCTAGAATAGGACCCACACATTTGGTGGACTCCATATAAACACTGTATGCACTTATTTCATATAAGTGCATATGGTTTATTTAAACCTTCCTTTACCACAGATGTTTTCTTTCACCCTTACCACCACTCTTCAGGGTAAGTGAGGTTATCATCCCTGGTTTATAAATAAGCCAACTGAAGGGAGAAGAGTTGAGTTCTCAATTTTGAGCCTTCAGACACCATGGCCTGTTCAAGAACATTATGACAGAGCTGGAGAAGGGAAAGGCGGTGTGCAACAGCATGCTAAACCCTTTCATTTCCATTAACTAAAGACGGAAACTTGACTGCATTTAACACAAAGTAATAGTCAGCTAGGTCTCTAATTCTTCCCATGAGCTATTTGTTCCAACAGTCATTATACCAAACATACACAAAAAGAAAGGTTTCACATAACAAAAAATGTTTCTCAGAAAATGAGACCCAAAAAGTCTGAAATCAAGGTGTCAGCAGATCCATGCTCCTTCTACAGGTGCTACACAGAATTCTTCCTCTCTTCACTTCTGTGGCTCCCAACATTCTTTGGCCTTCCTTGCCTTGTACCTTTAACCCTCCAACTCTCCCCCATCCACTGTGGCCTTCTTCATTCTACATCTCTGTGTGTCCTCTTTTTTGTTAAGGATGCTCACTGTTATACTTAAAGTGCACCCTGATCATGCATGCCCTCGTAGAGACATCTGCAAAGACCCTATTTTCAAATAGGACCATATTCTGAGGTCTCAAGTGGTTGTGAGTTTTTGAGAAACCATTATTGAATACACTGCTCCATTTGCAACAGAACTTTTATGAGTCAGCATTGAAACAACCTTGTAAAGATATCTGGTCAACCTCCCATCACATACTTGAACCAATCTCATAAAGCTATCTGGCCCACCTCCCATGAGGTATTTCAATTTCACAGCATTGCCATCACAAATTCATCCATTCTCCGTCAACTTATTTGCAGGATCAGGGTACCAAAGAAGCTCTATTAGAGATCCATGCTGATGCTGAATATGTTGCAGGTGGAATAGTAATCTCCCAGTGAAGACTGTGACCTAATGCCTGCAATGCATTATCTTTCAAAGCAAAAGAGACTTTGCAGGAGGGGTGCAAAGTTTAGGGGCCTTGATTAGTTCCACAAGCCCAACCTAATTACCTAAACTTCTAAAAGTGAAGACCTTTTTGGTGTCAGAGGGAAATGGGACTATAGAAGAGTAGTCAGGGAAGTGCCACATTGCTAGGCTGGGAGACACAAACAATGAGCAGAGATATACAATTGGTCTCTAGATACTGTGAAAAGCAAGGGAATGGCCAGAGCCTCTTGACAGCCTGGTTTTAGTCCAGTAAAATTCATGTCCACTTCTCAGCTACAGGACTGTTAAGTTTGTAAACCACTCTGTTCGAGGAAATTTGTCACAACAACAGTAGAAAACTAATATACTGTGGCAAACAATGCCCTTGTGTTGTTCCTACTTTGACTCTAGATCAGCCTCTAGACTCAGCAAAATACAGCAGCATTCTTCCCATGACAGATGTTCAATTATGTAGAGTTATACTTCAAATCCCTCCCAAATCTTTAGTTTGATAGCTAAATATTGTCAATATTTTTGAATGTTGTCATTGCATGTCATCATTTTGTTTTGGTGGCAGGGTCTTGCTATGTAGCCAGGTTGGCCTCAGATTTGCAATGGTCCTCCTGCTTCAGCCTCCCTAAGGGTGGGAGTATTGTTATGTCATACCATGCCCAGGAGTATATTATATTTGGGTCCTCACTGTCATCCAAAAACAATCAGTGCCCTGAACCAACTCTAGAGTAGGATGTAGGGCAGTCTGTTTTGAAAAATACTCCAGATCACTAAAATACCTCTCTTGAGGCTAGTTCTCAGCCAATGCTAGACACTATGTGGTGAAAACAGGCCCTGCGCACTTCTGCAGAAACTTCATTTCAGGACGCGGGAAGAACAGGCCTCGGCAAGCTTACTGACCTGAGCCTGAACCCTGACCTCCCTGCTTCCTGGCTATCTGATCTTGAGAAAGTTCCTTCCTCAGTCTGTGCTTTGACTTCTCAATTCATCTGCAGAAAATACAAATATAGAATGAAGTTTCTAGGTTGGGAGAACTGTGATTAAATATTTGAAGAAGAAAGGCACTAAAATATGTTGATTTGAATGTGAGGACAATCTGGCAATGACATCTGCCACCACATTGATTGCCAGGGTTGACACTAGCTGGCTGGCTAGGTGGGTGCCCCTTTCCTCCCTCAACACTTCATGTGTGTCCCTCCCGTCCCTCCCAAAGTCCTGCACTTGCTTGGTTGAAGATGACCACCCCTGATAAAGAAGGAGCTTTCCTCTATCAAGGTTATAGGAGTAGCTGCGCTCCCCTGATGGAACCTCCAAACAAGCTCTCAAAATATGTGATTTCCTTTCTTTTCTAATTATGAACTTCTTACTTCTCTTTATGTAAATAAAGTTTGAATTCCTATTTGGGGCCAAAACATTACACGTCAAGCTCTTCCTAAGCTTACAATCACCTAAAAGGCTTCGAGATGCTTGGTTTGTTTGTGGATACAGGGCCTCACTCAGTTACTAAGCATCACATGCTGGACTCAGATTTGTAGTCCTGTTGCCTCAGCATCCCAGATTGCTAGGATTACCTGCATGTGCCACCGTGCTAGGCTGCTTTAAGAGGTTTGTAAAGGGGAATGACCATCTAGCCACCCTGACCATCATCTGTTCTGCAGAATATGGTTTATTTTACGGTATTCTTCTATTGTAGATGTAAATTCTCTCATTCAGCATCTTTGTTAGCACAGGTAGCTTCAATTCCCATCATGGTGCCACACATTTCATTAAATACACTTGCCCTTGAGGAAAGAAAGAAAGAAGGAAGGGTGACAGGGTCTCGCTACGGAGCCATAGTATATATATGATAATTGTACTGCTAATTTCTATTAGTTTATTCAAAGGAGCAATTAATGCTTTTTAATTTTTTTTTCTGTATTTCAGGGAAAGGTACTTTTTAATTTTTTTTTTTTTGACCAAGCACCTGCAAGCAGGCGCAGAGGCCTGGGGCTCAATCTCCTGGCCTGCTGCGCCCGCCTCACCCCTGCAACACGCCGAGACAGCAATTGAGACTGGGTGTGGTGGCACACGCCTGCAATCCCAGCTCTTGGGAGGCTGTAAACAGACGGACGGATCGCTATGAGTCTGATCTAGTAGTGAGACCCTGAACACCCTGTAGACCTTTCCCTAAAATACAAACAAAAATAATTTTTTGATCAATGTTGCACTGTTATATGTGGTAATCTGCACAACTATCTTGAAGAATACAGTATGCAATATAACAACCACTGTTGATTTCTTATCATCTTGTTTTGAAATTTTGTATTGTTTTTATTTTTAAAATTTTTATTCTCTTTTAAATAAATAAATGCACTTGCCCCTTGTCCCTTTACACAACTGGGCTGTACTAAAGGATACCCGCTTCTTCAGAATCAGTGATTGTGGCCCTGCTGTTCACCTGCTCAGAAACCCACTCTCCATGCACTTCTGGTTTCACAGCTCACTAGGGTTCTGCCCAGCCAGCCCTTCTGCAGGTCGTGCCCCACCCTGACAACGGCTGCTCATGCCCAGAGACTTCGCAGAATAGAGCAGCTTACGTAGCTGTCTCATTCTGGGTGTGCTCCCTCAGGCCTCTGCAGTGGTACAAAGAAGATGATGAATGTTTAAATAAAAAAATTAATACAGTAAAAAAATCCACTGCTATTAATTTCTCTCACTTAGAAGATGCTTGTCCCATGCCTTTTGCCACTTTCTGCAGTGTAGGGATCCATTGATCTTACTGCAAATGGTTCTACCTGGGGAGACAGGACGGCAGAAATGAGAAAGATAGACGAGAAGACAAAAGCTGGGCTAGTGGTTGCTGGTCTGCCTGATGGGCAAGACTAACGCAACATGCAACAAAAGATCCTTTATTCATACTTTTGTAAACTTTGTAACACATGACACAAGATTGCCTAATGACTAATAGGTGGCCTGAACCAGACAGAATGTTTTTCTCAGGACTGAGGTCACTTGCTTGCTTTAGGCCCTGAGGCCCACTCCTACCTACACACATTTGATCAATTTCTTAGCCTCCTGCAGCTCCCAACACTGAAGCAGTGCTGGAAGTCCTCTCCTGTGAGCATCTTTAGTTGGTCTGCTGTGCCTGCTTCACTCCTGACTGAACACAACACGGTTCCCTTTGTAGCACTGGGAAAGAGCCAGAAGACCTCTGATACCAGGTCCAGAGAGCAAAGCCGCTGAGGACACACCAGTGTTTCCATATTCTGCCTTTCTAGTTGATTGCGCTTAACAGCGCCATTCGCTATATTTTTTAATCACAACTTATAAACACATTCACGAAAAAGACTTTAAGAGCTGCTTCATAGAGCCGGATGTAGCAGTGCATGCTTCTAATCCCAGCACTTGGGAGGCTGAGGCAGGAGGATCCCTGTAAGTGTGAGACCTACCTGGGCTATGAAGTGAGCTCAAGGCCAGGCTGAGCTGCATAGGAAGACCCTGTCTCAAAAAGACATCATCATCATCATCATCATCATCATCATCATCATCATCATCACCACCACCATCAACAACAAAAATGCTTCAGAAAGTGGTTGACATGATGAGTCAGATGTATTCAAATCAAGGAAGAATGTTTTGAGGGTCATTAATGGAAATGTGTCTTTTGGTCATCATTTTTTTATTAAATATATGCCACATTTTTTATCACTCCCTACATAGTCCTTCACCTTTGAGGTGGATAGGCATGAGATAAGTACTAGGAGTTCTGTTTACTTTGTTATCTGTTCTCATGTGAATATTGAGCTTCTACAGAGAACTACCCTGCTGTTGCTGTTTTGCTTTCCCTTGCCAAACACACACACACACACACACACACACACACACACACCAAACAAAAACCCCTTAAATTTGAAAATGTAACCTTTTGTCATCTGTCACCTTTCAGCTTATTTGCACACTCCAGCCCTTTCCTCCAGGGGTCAGTGACAAAGTGGTTGTCTATCATGGTCTATACGCATCTGTCTGTGACCGTCTATATCTTGGATTTGTAGATTAGTTCCCTGGGAGACTAGTTCTTCAGATTTTCTGGTCATCTTTTTTTCTTCTTTTTTTCTACTATAGAAGTTGAAAGTTTTTCATACTTTCAGTATGAAACTTTTTGAAGAACTTTTACATGAATGAATCTCCTTTTTTTCAATCATAATCTATGAAATTCTTCCTATTCTTTTTCTCTGAACTCCCCCCCAAACTTTTAGAATTAAACTCCTAAAGTTAAACATATATGTCTATCTCTGCCCTATACTCTGTGTGCCACACACAGGCAAGGGCTGACAGTATGGATACTTAGAGCTGAATTTGTTCTCAACTCTTCAGCTACATTATTGGACAGCCACCACCCTGCTCTTCATCACCTATGGCAGTAGTGCAGTTTCTGCAGGGACGATGTAGGGACTCTCAGCAAAACTAAGAGAACAGTGTTAAAAACTCAAAGAAGTGGAGCCTCTTCATCCTTGCAGTATTCTCATATGCAAATCTCAGAGAAAAATATTCCCTGGTCAAAACAGTCTCCTCTGTTTTCCCTGAGCCTCTCCTTATTCAGATACCACCTGCAAGTAACAGCAAAACACTGTGGCTAGCTGGGAACCTTGGCCTCAGAGGGGGACAGACCAGACATTAAATCCCATCTTCTTTGAGCCTTAATTTTCTCATCAATCAAACATGGTAATGACAAACCCTGCTGCAGAGGAATAGTGTACTAATAGGATGAGAATTAAATGAGATAATGCCTGCAAATCACTTAGCTCAATGTATAGAAATTAACACATTCCCATCAATATTGGCCATTACTATTCACCAAAAATCTGCCCTCCATTGTAAAGAACCAAGATTGCATCTGGTAATTCAGCCTGCCTGAAACTGATCGAACCACCACTTGGTGCAGAAACCCACAATAGAACATTCAGACTTTAAGGTGGTTATAGAAAAATAAGCAGCGGCAGGCCCCAGAGTGGTAGATTCTGTGATCTAGTTGTGCACCCAGCCTTAAATGAAGGCTTAATCTATACAACAAGGGCCAGAGCTCACCCTGGCTTTTCCCATGGACCTGAGAGTCAATCACCAGGAAAGCTCAGAGGAGTAGTTGTGTGTCTCCACTTGCCAGTTATCCCTGAATGGTATAGACTGACCCCAGAGGGAAATTCCTCAGTTGAGATAGTTCCCACAGAGAACAGGGGACTGTGGGGGGACTTTTTGTTTTTTGTTGTTTGAAATCTCAGCACAAGGACGGGTTTGAGAAAAAAGAACACGGTTGAGGAGGACAGAAAACACAGCTTCCCTTTGTCCACCTGTCAGACCTGGCACCACACATTGGCAACCATTTGGGATCCTCTGTTCCTGGGCTGGGTTACGTTGGCCCCGTCCGTTTAAGAATATTTGACTTGATTGCAGAGCAAAATGCTTTTGAAAAGCTGGGCTATTATCCCTGAAATAGAAAAATTAAAAAAATTTGAAAAGCACCTTTGAAGTCAGTTATCCAAATGAAACCTGTGACATCAGAGAGATGGCAGATAAGTGGGGGACAGAACAAGGCAGCCATTGACTGTCAGGCAGGCCAGGTTGATGCTGCACTTTACGCCCTCCCAATATAAGTCAAAGATGAAAGATGCTCTGGGCAGCCCGCCTGACCCCTGTGCCTCTGTTATCTCCAATTGATTGCACAGTGTTTCACTCTGAACAATCCCGCACTGTCTGCCTGGCGCAGGTGAATCTCAGCAGAGCAGGGGCTTGGGTGGCTTGGCCGGGTTACGGGAATGCCACGCATAGCGCAGGGGGCCAGAGGAGGGCTTGCTTGCATGAAGCACTGTCTTTATTACTCCTCTTATCCCCTGGATGCTGGGCACAGGCACCTAAGTGCAAACTGAGGGCAACAAAGAAAGACCAGGGCATGTGTGCTGACAGACAGGTAGCTCTCTTTCCCAAGGAAAGCACATCAGAGACTGAAAGCAAACTCTGACTGTCACCCTAGCCCTGGGTCTCCCCACACAGTGGACAAACACTGGGTTAGAGTGAGCAGAGATCTGGAGACATCTCAATGAAGTGTTCCTGATCCCTTAACATGTGGGGACTGGTTACACAGGAGCTCAATCAGTGGCGAACAATGGTCCCTCAGGGGTCCCAAATGCTGAGTGCCTCAGAAACACCTGGAGGACTAGCTAAGATGCAGGTCACCAGCCCCCTGACCCCTAGAGGATCTGACGTAGTGAGTGCTTCTGACAATTCCCAGGTGCAGCTGAAACTGCTGATGGGGATCCACACCTTGAGATGGTTCTCCAGGTAAATAAGGTCTTATGCTCCAGGCAGTGCTACAGGTGTCTGGTGTTATGCAGAGCCCTCTGGGTACAAGGATGTGTTACAGTAGACAACTGAACAGTTCAAGACAGTCTGGGCTTTACCTCAAATACACTGAGCCCAAATAAAGCCCTCAAGTCTTCCCACACAGAACACACAGAAAGTAAGTAGAGTGAATTTGTAATTTGCCTAAAAAGATGTAAAATACCTTCAGGCATCTTCAAGAAGTGGTGGAACATGCAGTTTAGAAAGCAAATGTAGTACAGAAATGATTTACAATAGTTCCTCACTGGTTAGAGGTCTGACTTTCACAGACCCACTGTTTTGTGGGTTTTTAAAAATATTAATCTAAATTATTTATCATGGATTTTTCATCATATCACAGGATTTTGCAGTACCACACAGTATACATATGTTGTCAAAATTGCATAAGTTTGCAAGTTTAGAAAATGGTTAGGAACATTACAAGTGATTCTAGAAGTGTGCGAACAGTTTATAAGCATGTAGGAAGGGTTTATAAAGCCTTAAAATAAAAATAAATACTAAAATAAATATACTATCATTACTTCGTTGACTTTCCCTTATCGTGGAGGGTGTCTGGAACATAAGCTCTGTGACAAGCAAGGGGCCACTGTTTTTAGGACAGAGGCCAAGCACCTTTCTTTTTCTAAAGGATGCACAACTGCAAGGAAACCCATGGAGCTGAGGATGCAAAGGCAATACCGCAGCAAGGCAAAAAACAGCAGAGCCATTGTCAGCTGCGCGAGTGGTGAGGGGAGCCAGCCAAGTACTTCTGACCCTGTTTTCCCATTGGACTCTATTTAGGCCACTGTGAAAATGAGGAATGTCCACTGGTCGTCAGACCTTCCTACTGGGCACTCTCTCACTGTCCCGTAATTAGCATGCATGTTTGTGATACCTGACATCTAGGGCAGTTGTGGTGCAAGAGGAAAATTTACATCCCAGTTGCCAATAACTCGGTGGTCACAGCTTGCTGTTTTCTGAGCTTTCCTCCATCACTCACCCACCCAGTGAGTGGTTTTGAGTACCTTCTGTGTTCCTAGTGACATGCAGGACTTAAGGGAGCAGCATGTGACAGTGCACTTGCCTGCACGAAGCGTATAAGAGACAGCAAAGGCACACTCAAGGGGTTATTTATCTTTAGCTAGCCACTTCAAACTCAATATAAGAGATACTACAAGGTATAAAAGATAAAATTCCTGTGACTATCTCAGAGTACAGGAGAGTACAGGTGCAGAGAACAGAGCAGTCTCCACGGAAGCATGAGATGGGAACTCTAAGGGAGAAGTGAATGAGTGGGTGCTGTACTGTTGGAGAGGAGGAGGAGGAGTCACTGTAACAGGAGAAGGAGGGGAGTGGGAAAAGAGAGGAGGGAGAAGGGAGGGAAGGGGAGGGGAGAGGAGGAAGGGGAGGGGAGGAGAGGGAAGGGAAGGAAAGTGGAGAGGAGGGGAAGGGAGGGAAGAAGAGAAGAGAAGAGAAGAGAAGAGAAGAGAAGAGAAGAGAAGAGAAGAGAAGAGAAGAGAAGAGAAGAGAAGAGAAGAGAAGAGA
>NW_004524692.1:1512657-1518321 GCF_000260255.1 Octodon degus | reverse complement strand
GAGAAGAGATAGAGAGAGAGAGAGAGAGAGAGAGAGAGAGATGGAGGGAAAAAACTGCAGCATATCAATGCATCAATACATAGCTTCCCTTGGCTCAGAGAATTTCAAATGAATGAGATTAATCCTTGCTCCCCAAGCATTCACTGCCCAGAAGGGAGATTCTGTGATTTAAATAATACCAGTAGCCAGTGCTGACATGGGAGTTTGACCAAGAAAGGAAGGCATCAGAGGAAGTCTTGGTTGACAACCCTTTGAGGGTATAAAGAAAGAGCTTTAGAAATCTAGACTTCTTCAGCTGAGCCTTAAAAATGAATAGATGGTTTGCGAGGAGGCAGTTGGTGCTCTCTGGTTATCTGTGTTGCCTTTCACCACCACATGGCATAAGTGGACAATGGAATAAGGGAGGAGGTAAAAAGGGAGGAGAGAAGTTAGGAGAAGAAAGAGAAGGGGAGTAAGGTGAGGGAGAGGACAGAATAGGCTAAAGGAAGAGGAACTGTTGGAGGACATTTTGAAGGAGTGGCAGAGAGCTCTGCAGAACGCTGTGGGGCACGCATGGCAGCCCAGCGGGAGCACCCGTGGAACACACCCACACCCCAGGGATCAGGAAAGACAGTGACACCCTTCCAGAAGAGGAAAAATTTCCATTTTCATCCTATGCACAAAATGAGTGGCTGAACATCTGCCTGGTTCTCTGTCCTCAGGAGAAAGAGTGGATGGTGAGTCTTTTCTCTGGCTTGATGAGCCCCCAAAGTCCTAGTAGTTGTGGTGCCATAGCTGCCAGTGCAGGGTGCTGCCTGGAAACCTGCTCTCACAGTCTTGTAGCAAGATCATTCATGGGTTAAGGAACAAGCCAGGCCCCCTCCATCCAGGGACCATAGGAGAGAAGTACGTGTGTCAGCTCCGAAGCCCTGCCCTTCCCTCCAGAGAGTAACAGTCAAGCTCTACACAGTGAAAAGGAAGACCTTCAAAAGACGAGCCCCACAATCAATGAAAACAACAGACAGGAAAAAAAAAAGTCACAGGACAGTCCTGCTACAATGCTGTATATGGTTAGATTTCTTAACTTCTGTGTAAAATTATGTAATTGTTTATTCATATTTTTTCAAATTTTTTTAATTTTTTTAATTTTTGTCTTCATATTCTGCAGGGACTTAAAGTTTAACATATCAATACTTGGTGGAAAATACCTGTTCCATGTTATGCCTAAGATGTTTGATATTCACACAGATAGTGAGGTTAAACCCAGCTGCATATGTTGTAGGCTAATACGCTTCTCTTCAGGAGGGTTAACAACCTAAGTTTGCAGATCAAAAATCAGAGAAAAAGAAGGGTTTCAAGGACAGTCAACATTTTTGGCCTTAGCCTTTCAAAGTCAATGAGGACTCAGGACATAGGAGATGTTACTGTAACATTATGTAACTCAGTTGTGTCCCAAATTGTCTAATCAAGGAGATTATGGGACCACAGAGGAAAGTGATCGATGATGTAGAGTGTGCCTAAGGAGAGTCACATGGAGAGAAAATATTCTCTCAGGCTTTCACAGATAGCAAATTGGCCAAGCAATGGCCTAGACTCATCCACATGGCTGATACTCACAAAGGATCTACAAACTGCGGTACAGGGTTTCAGGTTAAACCTGAGGGGATTTGACTGACCTTATCAGATACAAAAGTTACATTTCTTGTTACATAGGTCTTGCTTTATCTTGGTCATAATCATCCAGCCAATAAGTATGAAAATGAAGTATAAAAAATAAAGCTACATTAATATGCTGAGCTGTAAAAAGCTCAAATCAACAACTTTGGACATTGCCAGTCTTATGGAAAGCCCACTACTATTATGGGCTACTGGACTCTATTGGGAGATTCTGCTATATTCAAGCACCTACAATATTTAAATGACAATGGAATGCCCTTCTCTGACAAAACTATCCAAAAAAGTGGGATAGAAATGAACGACCCTTTTGTACCTGTATACTCACAATAGTTAGGATAGATATACAGCTGTATTCTCTTAATTCAATGAATAGAGAAGTTTGTTATAATAGTGTTTGAAGCAGGATATCATGTCTGCATCTTATACAATGAATAACCACTAAGAGAATAATATGCAATGTATTAATTACTGTAAATGTGCCAGTAATGGATTGTGAAACTGTCTCACTGATATTTGTTTCTCAATAAAATTATTTTTTAAAAAAGATTAGCCCCATACCCTGCTATGAAAGCCAGCTTGGAACCACGTTACAAGGGAACGCTCATTCTTTTCAAAGCAACTAATGTTTCCCTGATCAGAAAACAGTCTATTTGCATAGCTCATTTTATAAAAAGAAAACTGGCAACTGCTAGAAGACCAGTCAGTTCCACTAAAACAGTGATTCCAGTTCAGAAATAGAGTTCAACCTTTTGACAATAGTGTATCCTGTTAACATCATCCTTGTCTCTTACACTTGCTCCTCTTCATGCTGTGAGTGAGTGTATGTCCAGCGCACTGTGCTGGCCTGGGAATCTGAATTAAGTTGACTTTATGGAGATGGGATGCAAGCACCCTCTGCCACTAATATTTTCTGTCAGTCAATTTCTTGTTATTCCAAGAAGGACCTCCAGTATGGCTATTCTTGTGGTTGGATTCCAGGTCACCACTGTGCTCTGTGTAATTCAGGAACCTCTTTGATTATGCAGATGAATAGCTCTACTTGTTTCCCCAGCAGATGTTTGGGTGAAGTACCTTCCCTGTGATTATAACTTTACTTGGTCAAAAGGAGAGTAACTTGAGAAAGCTGGTCCAGGAATGAAGAACAGAGGCAGACACAAGGTTGAATTTTTGAACTCTTCAGACTGCATTTTTTACTATACAATCCCTGAAGCAACCTTATTATTAAGTATAATTACCAGCCCAAGACACAAGCTCTAGGGCCCCAGTTAAGCACCTGGGCCTCCTACTGTAGGTACCACCAAGTGAAGCTGGATTTATTCATGTACAGCCACCTTATAAATTGGGGGGTTTATGATCCTCTGAGTGAACATTTGGCTCCAAATACCAAAAGACAGTAGGCTCCAAAAGAATGTAAAACACTGATCACCAGAAATTGAAAGCTAACTACATCCAGGTCCTGCTTAAGAAGAATGCAGATGAGTTTAATGCAATGCCTTCTCCTAGGGCTGATTATTAGTAAACGATTCCAGTTTCTTTCTCACCCATGAGGCATGCATGATAATTTTCATGATATTTTTAGAGGTCAGAATGCACATTGGTTTGAGAAGGACTGGCTCTTCTTTGCCATAAGCCACACTAAGCAGGTAAACTGCTGGTCCTCGGCTGCTCCCATCTAGTTGGGGAGGGTATGCAACATTCTGCAGGACAGACAGACTCTCCAGAATGTACCTCAGATTGTTCTATCAAAGTTCTCAGAGACCAGAAGAAAGTGAGAACTTTAACTCTAGGGGACAAGAAGAATGCAGAAACCCAGGGCTGCAGAGGGAAGAGCCTTCCACAAGGAAAATACTTCCTTCAAGATTGGTACTTCATCTGAAAAAATTCATCAGGCTACTATAGTCTGCTTCACAACATATCTCTTTGCCGCTTCAAAAAGTTACTGCAATTACTGACCCCTACAATTCATCCTCCAGAGAGACATCGTGGGTTCATGTGGAGCTACCCTCACATAACCCAGAGGGCAGGGACCTCGGCTTGGAAAATGAGGACACGGTGGCTTGATCAGAGGACAGATCATAAACCTCCTTCTCATTAAAAGAGGAACCAGCCTACGAAACTGGCCTGAAGAAGCTGTGGTCTCCTAGCATCGATGGACCTCTAGCTCCGCTTGGCTAGTTTTGGCTTCTTCATCATCTATCTGCTCACCCCATTCTGTCTGGAGGTTGGGTGAAAGGACAATGAGGCATCTCATTGACAGAGACTCAGTGGTTCTAGAGGGCATAAGGGGTGCTAACAAATAGGGTTTGCATGTCCTAAATATGAGTCCAGTCATCCACTGATATACAAAGAGGTAAGAAGTCAGGGCACAGCAGGGAAAAAAATAGATGGTCTCACAGAGGACGAGTAGACAAGGCCATCTAGAGGCAGGAAGTGGCAAGGAACAAGGTCAGGGTGGTGGAAAGAAAATAGAAAGAAAGGAGGCCAAGGATTATTTTCATTGCAAAGATGACCCACAGAGTAGAGATGAAGAAGGACAGCCTCCAAGTGGTAATAACCGGAAGCTGAGTTCCCTGACCACTCGGCATGGGCTCGGCACTGAGGCGGATACACACACAGCCATCTCATAGCCCAGAAGCTCAAATGTAACATTCTTAAGTCTATCCAATAGACAAGACAACTGAGATTTAAGAAACAGCTAACTTGTTGAGCTAACTTATCTTCTTTTGACCCTTTCCCCTTCTCTCTTCCTATTTTCCTTTCTTCCTCTTTTTCTTCCTTGTAGGTCACTGTTATAGGCACAACAGAAAACCACAGAGGATGCCTCAGCCCCTACAGAGCTCGTTGCTTTGGAGAACAACAATGAAAGAAATAAGGCATGTGCAGTGGCACACACTTGCAGTCTCTGCTCCTCATGTAGCTGAGACAGAAAGATTACAAGCTCAAGTCAGCCTGGAAAACATAGAAAGAACTGGGAGGGCCAGAAAGATAGCTCAGCAGTGTAGGCATCTGCCTGGCAAGCACAAGGTCCTGAATTCAATCCTTGGTACAAAAAAAAAAAAAAAAGACCTTGGAGATGATGATGATGATGATGATGATGATGATGATGATGATGATGATGATGATGAGACAGTAACTGTGATGGGGATGGTGCTGAAAGTGATTCTCTTGCATGCAGATGTTCAAGAAAGTCTTCTCTGATAAAGTGACACTTGAGCAGAGACCCAAATGAAAGGTGGAAGAGCACCATTCTGGAAAAAGCATGTTAAACAGGGAGAGCAACAAATGCAGAGGTGGTCTGCAGGCTTGAGGAGAGCAAGGAGGGCTTCTGTGGCCACTCAGAAGGAGGGCCAACTTCATCTGCATTGGGATCAGCCCCAGGAGTTGGTAGATCAGACCTCTGGGTGCAACTGGATAGGCTGAGGACCCAGGTGCAGTCTCTTGCCCATTCCTCTTGGGCTGTTCCTCTTCTCTAATGTGCCATGGAATGAGCAGGTTTATACCACTGCACACTTGTTTTATAAAAAATGTTCTTATTAAAACATGCTTGTAGTACATAGTGATTACACTCACCAAGCCACCACACCCTTCTGCCGTGCTGTTCCTGCCTTGGACCTAGCCAGCCATGCACTGAGTCCTCTGAGCCCTGAGCTAAATTAAACCTCTCTTCCTTTTAGTTGTAGGTATTTGGTATTATGTCTCAGCAACAGAAAAGTCACTGAGCACCACTTTAACTGGAACAGAGCTGAGTAGAATGGAGCCAAGAGGAGAGGAAAGAGAGGAGAAGAGAAATGAGGGGAGGGAAGGGAAAAGCAGGGGAGGAGAGCAGAAAGGGAGGGAGGGGAAGAGAGGGAAGGGGAGGGTGGGGGCAGAGGAGAGGAGGGTAGGAAAGGGGAGAAACGGAGGAAATTGGAGGAGAGGGGAAAGGAGGGGAGGAGAGGGGAAAGGAGGGAAGGAGAGGAGAGGTGAGGTGAGGAGAAGGAAGAGGAGAGAAGAGAGGACAGGGAAAGG
>NW_004524692.1:1475511-1512242 GCF_000260255.1 Octodon degus | reverse complement strand
GAGAGGAGAGGAGAGGCAAAGGGAGGGGAGGGGATGGGAGAGGGGAAGTTAAGAGATAGGGTTGAAGCGGTTCCAGGAGCCCTTAGGGACAGGGCCTTGTAAGCCACCACGAGGATCCCAGGTCTCAAGTGTGGTGGGAATGCATCCAGCACCGGGGAAGTAGAGACTGTAGGTGGCAAGCAGGCGGCAGGGGCAGGAGCACTGTAAAAGGAAGGCTGCGGGCCTGAGCAGAAGCTACGCAGCAGCCTTCGCCTGCGCCAGCGGGATGATGAAGGCGGTGAAAATCAGCCTCCTTGAACCTGTGTCCTCAGCCTTAGGACTCACTGGGGTGTAAACAGGCAGGTCAGGGGCAGCCCACGCCTCTCTGACCTGCTATGTGGGAGGACGGGACTGATCTCACTGCCCTGCCCCGCCAAGCTCTCCTTTCTCCCTCTACCCCATGTTCCCTGCTGGCACTTGGTACCAAAGCGCTACCTCAGCATCTGCCCGCCCCTCCCCCACAGCACGCCCCGCAAGCACTCAAGGAGGAAACGGTACACCTCTGGTCTTCGGTTTCTTCATCTATACAGGGATAGGGCTAAGACAATCATTCTCTAAGGCCATTTTCAACGCTTCTATGAGCGGTGACCTATTCTTTTTAATGAAGAAAAAAAGTTAGGGTTATAGATATCTATTTTTCCCACAGGAATATTTTCAAGTGTTGTTTTGACAGTTCTGAACCCCTTCTCTAGTGTTCAGAAACAATCAAGGTATGGAGTGGGGGAGATGGCTCAGTGGAATAAGTGCTTGCCCGGCAAACACAAGGACCCAAGTTCAATCCCAGCTTCTGAAAAAAAAAAAAAAAAGTAATACTGAAAAGTGAAAATCACGTAAAATTAAAAGCTTGGTTTCTTGGAAGAAAGTTTAGCAGTGTCCCACAAAGTCAAATGTAATTGCCATATCACCTAGCAAGTCCTTCCATAGGTATTAAAAAAAGACAATGAGAACCTGAGCAGACTCATACATGCATGTTCACAGTAGACAGAAGTTGGGACAATTCAACTGTGCATTCAATAAACAAATCAATCAATCAAATGTAGCATATCCACAGAATGAAATGCTACGCGCCCGTGAAAGAAATGAGGCCTTCAGGCCTGCTATAATGTGATTAAAACTTGAGAACATTAAGATCATATATAGCAGGATTTAGTCCATGTAGATTATCAAAAGAAAGAAAGAAGCCAAGTGAGAGAAAGAAAGCAGATTGGTGGTTTCCAGGAGAGGAAATGGAGGGGCAGGGAGGACGGAAATGAGAAATGACTTCTCAGTAAGGATGGGCTGGGGCCAGGGAGATAGCTCAGTGGAATCAGTGCCTGCCTGGCAAGCATAAGGTCCTGAGTTCAATCTCTTGAGCCAAAAAAAAAAAAAAAAAAAAAAAAAAGATTTTCTTTTAGGACGATGAAAATATTTCGGAGTTCATGGAGATACTAGGTGCAGAGAAACACGAATGTTCTGAGTACTGCTGAATCGCTGTATCACTGCACAATTACTGATGTCAAATGGCTAACTTTACGTTGCGCTCATTTCACCTCGTGACGAAGAATAGACGCGCTTCAGGGGCTCAGAGTTCGTGGCTCACATCTGCAGAGCGTTTGGTCAGTGCAGTGAATTGTACTGGGCAGCCCGATTTGGGTCGTGCGTGTCCTCCAGGAATACTAGGGGAGCTCAGCAGGGTGGAGGATGAGCAGCGAGAGGTGGATCTGGGTCCCTGCGGTGCCCTGCTCTTCGTAGAGGGCCCAGGTATGCTCCTGCATGTACACCTGCTCTTCATTGCAGAGCAAGGGGCATCCTCCAGGCTGCATTTCCAGGCAGATGATCGCCAGAGGGCGCTCTCCACCCCTGGAAGTGGCCAGCCAAGGCAGGCAGAGGTTCCTGCATTCCCCACATAACTTAAGGGTTCAGAGCTGAGCTAGAGATAACAAAAGGGCCTGGAAACTGGGTGCTAACATGTCAGCTCTCTGCTTCTCACCTGGGAAGTTGATAATAACTTGGGAACGTGTTTCTTCTTGGCTATGTGGAGTCTCAGCTCAATGTGAATTGGGTGAGTATCTAGAAGCTTTGAATGGAGCTAACACAATCAGTTCTGTCAGTCAGTGGGAGAAAACAGGTATGTGCTGTCTGCAGACACACAGATAAGCAGAGTGACACGCGCAGGTGGACAGACGCACACGCAAAAGCGGGAGCCAAAGGCTGAAGTGCGGTGGCCCAGAGGCTGAGCGGATCTGCCGTCCAACTTGATGGGACCCTCTCGTCCAAAGCTATTGGTGGTGCAGTGGCTGATGGGCTGTGACACCATGAAGCACCCACGCTAAACTCAGAGTCTGCACTTCACAAGTATTCCTGGGTAGCAACCCTCTCATCAAAGCAGAAGGCCTTACTAAACAGCTTGCTTCTAGGACAGACCGGTACAAGTATTGGAAAACCATCATCTCTTCTGGGGCCTCAGCCAGCGTGAGCATGGGTATTTCATTATTTGAGGGCTTTTTTTCATAAATCACCTCAAAACGCTGCTGTAACCAGAGAGATAACTGTGATCATAGTTTGGCACTGGAGCTGCTGTTGTTTTGCAAATTTAAACATGAAGGCCAATCGGTCAGATTCACATCTGAAAACAGACACTTACAGGACTCAGCTTTTGCCTCTGTATTTGGAACTGGTGTTCTGTCCTTGCTTGCATTTGGAGACTTTCTTCAGTCTGTGTCTAATGCGATTACTTTCTCTGCGGGGAGTCAGTACGTGTACACAACGAAGCTCAATTTCTTCTCATCCCCTTTCCCTCCCTTCCTTCTTTCTTTTCTCCTTCCATCTCTTGATCTCCTTCCAATGTGAAAAAGATCACCTAACTTCCCATTACCTTCGTTTTGGTCTTTATTTATATTGAGTTTCTTATATGAAACAATCCATGCAATATTTAAGCTTGTGTATTTAATTTATTCCACTTAACGATATGGCCTCAAGATATCTCCATTGTCCTACAAATGAATCAAGTTTGTCCTTCTTTATAATGGAGTAGTACTCCATTGTGTATAAATACACATGTGAGACTGGGAGTGATGGGGCGTGCCTGTAATCCCAGCTCTTGGGAGTCTGAAAACAGGAGGATCACTACAAGTCTGATCTACTTAGTGAGACTATGCAGACCCTGTACTAAATTCATGAAAATAAATAAATAAATAAATACCACATGTACCTGTAATGGGCACACAGACTATTTCCAACATTTAGTTATTATGAGTTGTGCTTCTATAAACATAAATATGCATGTATAGTGTAGTATGATGACTAACTGTTCGAGGAAGATAGCCAGCAGAAGTGTAGCTGGATAAAATGGAATTGCTACTTTTAGTTTTTTGAGGAATCTCCATAGTACAGTAGCAGTACTGGGTTATACACTTGCCAACAATGTGGAAAGGTTCCTTTTTCTCCACAGCCTCGCCATCATTTATTATTTGACTTCTTGATGGTGGCCATCCCTTCTGGGGTACGATACAGTCTCAATGCTGTTTTAATTTGTATTGCTCTCATGGCCAGAGATGTTGAACTATTTTTCATGTATTTGTTGTTCATCTGTTCATGTATTTGTTATTCCTTTGATTCTTCATTTCAGAAGCATTTATTTATTTCAGTTGTGGATCTTTTATTTTGGGGGGGTTACATTTACTTTTTTAAGTTCTTATCTTATTTAGATATTAGTCAACTGTCTGAGGAGCAGCTGGAAATCTTTTCTCCCTGCAGATTGTCTCTTCACTCCCTTGGCTGTTTCCTTGCTTTTAAATTTGATGTGATTCTATTTGTTGATTCTTGGTGCCATTTCTTATGCTGTTGGAATTTTGTTCAGGCAGTCTTTGCTTATGCCCATGTCTTCGAGTTTGCCCTATTTTATCTTTCTACAGATTAAGTGTTCCTGTTTTACATTATATTTTCAATCAATTTTCAAAATTGTAGTTCAGCACATGGTGAGATACATAGGTCTAGCTCAGTGTTCTGGGTGTAGATAATTTCCCCAACATCATTTATCAAAAAGGTCATCTTTCATCTAATATATCATTCTGAACTTTAAAAAAAAATCAAACAGCTGGATAAACCTGGAATTGCTGCTGCTCCCTCTGTTCTGTTCCGCTGATCCTCACATCTGCTTTGTGTCAGCAGCATCTGTTTTTATCCCTGTAGCTTTATAATATAATTTCAAGTTCAGGATTGTGATTATTCCTCTTGCTTTGTGCTTACTACCCAGAATTATTTTTGCTAGTGTAGGTCTCTTTTGGTTCCACATGAATTTTAAGACTGTTTTCTCTGTTCTGTGAGGAATTCTTTTGGTATGTTTTGATTGAGATTGTATTAAATCTATATATCCGTTTCAGAAGTAGGTATCTGGAAATGTAGGTTAAAAGTATAAACTCACATGCCTCAGGATCTGAAAAGTGGATTTCGTAATTCTATGGGACAGGGCCCAGACACAGCTGCGGGGCTGGCTGGTTCGACGACATCATGGATGAGGATGTCTCCCCCTCCTTTCTTCCATCCTCCTCAAAGCCCCATACCTCGGATTTATTCACTGACTTTGGAACATTCCTGCCCAAGTGTCAGCTCTTTGCAAGAGTGAAGCAGAACCCAAGAGAATATTTACAAAGCAGATATCTATTTTTTTCCCTTTTGTCCGTGGCCTTATAATTTTTATGCTTGATGGTGTAAAGTGTGACACTTATTTTGTTGGCGCGCACACTTTTGGTTCCCTGAAGCCCAATATCACACCGTTTCAACCTCAAAGGAGTATCGCCCTCTAACTTTGCCCAGAGGAAATCAAGATCTACTCTTAAAGTATTGTATAAAATCAGCCACGTTCAAGTCAATCAGCTGGAATACACTACAAATCAGAGAATCACTGGCTGACTCCTAACAATTCACACACAGAACTGGAATCAAGAGCAAAATAAAAGCAGCATTTCCAGAAGAATGTTTTGCAAAAAGAAAGAAACCAATCTGAGAATCACTGAAGGATAAAATGTACTCAGGGGACATATAAATTTGAAAACAATGACTATTTGATTTTTCTCTTTGCCATTCAGAATTTCTGTTACTATAATAAAGGTTGTGAGAAACGGTATCTGGCAGCTTCCTTGGGACTGAAGCACAAGATACAACACTCAAAATTTAAAGGCGGAGAGAAGAGGCTGGGGTGATGGCTTAGTAGAATAAGCGCTTGCCTGGCAAGCACAAGGGCTTGAGTTCAATCCTCAGTTCTGCCAAAAAAAGAGAAAATAAATACAGGCAGAGAGGTTTAATTGGGCTCTCGGTTCCAAGAAGTTAATCCGTGGGCACTGGCTCCAAAGCAAAAATATCACGGTGGCACAGTGCAGCAGAACGAAGCTTCTCAGTTTATGGTGATCAGGAAACACAGCAGGGGAACATAGCCAAAAAGGAAGAGACCGAGCACCACACACAGCACCCAAGACTGTTTCCATGGCCCACCTAGACATTCCCAAGGAAGTGCTCTACTAATCTGTTAGCTAGTTCTTAATCCAATGAAATTACCACATCAGGATTAATATTCTTACTGTTAGTGCAGAAGTTGTGGATGCTCTGTTGAGCTCCTTGGACACCTCTTCACAGTTCTGTGTGCTGATTATAAGCCTCAGTCTTTCACAACCTTCTCTACAGACTGGGTTTGGCCCAAGAGCCTATGGCATCCCAGAGCCCAGATTCCCCCAGGAGGCTCATGGCCAGTGATGACAGTGCTAGGCAGCAGTTTGCAAGCCCAGGCCCTGACTAGTAGGTGAACAAACACTATGAAATACCCAGAGGCCCACAGCTCCTTGGGACTGGGGCTGGCCCTGAGACCTCTCCTGAAATTGTACCCTATCCTGTCCTCTCCTTCTCTGGTCTATTTCTTCCTCCATGATTGGCTTCTGTTAGGAGGTTTTCTTCTACAAATCCTTTGTCCAGAAGTCCTCCCCTCGGGGTCTGCTTCTGTGAAAACTGACCAAGTACACTACAAATAACCCACTTACCCTATGTGATTCAGGTTTCATTTATTTGTGCATCCCTTCTCCAGGCTTCTTGTCATGTGTCAGTAAGCCCTAGTTCTTGACCTTGGCTGGCCGGTGGTTGGTTGGCTTGTCCCTCCAAATATGAATGGGGAAGCTTTCTCTCTCACATAACACCTGTTGGAGTTCTGGAAAACTGCAATGCCCAGGAAGCGTACTTTATGAAAAACTCATACACAGAATTAGGCACACATGCACCTAAATGAGGCATGATTGGAACATTCAATGAATACTTAGATTTTTAAAAGTTTACTCCAGCTAAAGACACATCGTTACTAATCCCCCCTCAACATACTCTCACTTTAAGCAGCGATCCCATTGTTCTTGCTACTTTGAAGCAGTTCTGGAAGTCCTCTTTCCTGAGTTTTCATACGGTATAATAAAAAATACAGTGAATACTGATGTCCAGCACCATCTAAGGTAAAGGCAGGCTTGTAAAAACATGTCTGCTTCCTCACCCACCTGATGAGCCAGATCTGGCATGCAACTTCTGATTCCTCCCCAAAGTCAAAGTGACCAAGGAAAGGAAGGGTCAACATTTTCAATAAATTCAGGGCAGTGAGGCAGCAATGTCAGTGCAACTAAAGACACTCATGAAAGAAGATTCTAGAGCTTTTCCCAATGTTGAGAAAGATGGGATAAGTGTGTTCACAGCAAGGGGGGAGTACAAGGAAGGTTAATGGAAATGTGTTTTTTACTGAAATAAATTTTATTTAAACACATACCATATTTTTTATCATAACTCACACATGGCTCAAGATAGGATTGTCAGGTGCGTTTCTTTGTATCTGCACAATCATACTTCGGCACTGCGGTGTGTTCCAAATGTGTTCAAGCAACCGCAGTGGCAAAGGCTCTGGACAGAAGCTTGCATCATCATCCCTCCTCATGAAGTGAGGAAAAACTGGGAGAGCATCTGGTGAGTGAGACATTACATTGGCAAATGGGGGTAGAGTTCAAGTCAGTTTTGTGGGATGAATGCAAGGTTGGCCACTTGGCAATTCTGGAAAAGATTTGCAAAAGAGACTTGGGTAATAATTTCTCAAAGGAAGCTCAAAGTTCATTCCCAGATGTGATGTAATCCATCTCCAAACATCCCTATGAAGCAGAAAGCATTTTGCAAGTGTGATTTTTAAAGGCAGTTTACACCATATGAAAACATTTGATCAATTCATGTGCCTTGGCAGGCAATTCCGATATTTGTCATCACATGGAAAAAGGTTCCAACATATTGCAGCTGGACTGACAGGTGCACAAGGTCTGAACTGGAATTCTGAGTCAGAAGGCATTCTTTCTGTCCCCACTCTTTATCTTCCCACCTTTCTCAAGTGAATGTACTTCTCACAGCGCAGTCTAATGTCATAAGATATTAGCATAGCCAGGGCCTCAAAAACAAAGCTTGGGTTAGTCCCAGCTACTTGGAAGGCTGAGGCAGGATTACAAGTTCAAGGCCAACCTGGGTAACCTAAGGCCCCTGACTCAAAATAATACAAATGATCTTGGGATATAGCTCAGTGGAAGAGCGCTTACCTAGTGTGTATGAGGTTGTGATCATACAGCAGGAAGCAGAGGAGAAGAGAGGAAAGAAAGGAGAGAAAAGAAGGCACGAAGCAAAGAAAGAAAAAGGAAGGAAAGAACATACTTTTGGATGGGGAGAGGCAAGAGAGGGAAGCATGCTGGCAGCCACTGTGTTGAACACAATCCATATAGCCCCTCTTGCCCTTACCCAAAACCATTTGAGCTCTGTGCTTCACTGAGTAAAATGATTAAAACAAAAAGAAATAAGCAAAAATTCCTGTTTCCAATACTCCTAAAAGAAAGGATTAAGAAGGACTGAAGCTTCAAGTAACTTGGTGTATCCTCAAGGGCCAGAAGGGATGTTCTAGATCATGTGAAAAGAATAAAGACCAGAGGGTGGCAGCCAGTTGCAGAACAGCTGCCTCAAAGCAGAAGCCCAACTTCCAGGTAACAGTGTGCACAGTAGCTGGGATTGGAGTCAAATGTAAGAGGCAAATGACCCGAGGGCTAGGAAAAGAACTGCGAGAAGGCCAAGGACACGAAAGAAAGCTGAGACTTGAAAAGAGCTTGGAGAGAAGCATGAGGAGCTTCCGGTATACATTTTAAATACATGTGCGTCAAGGAATTCCCTGCCTCCGTCCTCCGCAGAGAAGGTGTCTGAAATCTTGATCTTGGTTCTTTGAAATGAAAAAGCACAGGAACTGCGGTGTCAGCACTCACACCAACGACCACGCCTTCCTGTTGACTTTCACGCCACCTGACCCTTTGCCTCATCCCCTACCATCCTAGAACACCTTATGCTTATCCGGGACCCTACACTTTAAAGGTGAAAGAAAGGCATTACAGAACTGAAGAGGCTTTGTCTCAGTTATATTTTTCTTGTTGCTGGCATAAAATACCCAACACCCAAAATGAAGGAAGGAAGGTTTATTTAGCTCACAGTTAGTGGAGGTTTCAGTCCATACTCAGTGGCTCCAAGGCAGACGGCAGCAGTTCATGGAGGCAGAAAACAATGAAAAGCAGAGGAGGAGCAGCAGCTGCAGTGTCCATCAAGCCTCGCTCTCTTTCTTCCACACCGACTGTGAAGACGGGAGCTCCTCCAAGGAAGGGGTGGCAGCTGTGAAGACCCAAGCTCTTCCAAAGTGGTGTGGCCACACGACCATGCTCAGCTCCTCCATGGAAACAGTGCGTGAAGATCAGAACTCCTCCAAAGACGTGAGGCCCACAGAAGCCTTCCTCAACCCCTTTATATACTCTTTTTGTGCTGAGTCACTCGAGAGCAGGCCCTCCCCACCCTAGGGCATGGACCCCATGCCTCAGGGCATGGAATCACCAAACAGATCCAGCCACGCTTCCAACATCTCAAATTGACACAATATATCAACCACCATAATGCTACATGTAGCTCAAGCAGCTAAGCTTTTACTATACATGTAGTCAACAGTTGTGAGCACATAACTTGGCTCATCCGAGCAGCCATACCAAAATACTGTAAGTTGAGTAGCTCATAAATAACAGAAGTTTGTTTCTGACAGTTGTGGATGATAAGAAATCCAAGATCAAGTTGCCTTGCAGATTCAGTGTCTACGAAGGTCTGATTTCCTACATGGTATTTTCTTGATGTGTTCTTGAATGGTAGAAGCAAAGAAGATGTTTGGTGGAACATCTTTTCTAAAGACACTAATCCCACTTATGAGAATGGAGACCTCAAGACCTAGCCACCTTCCAAAGGCCCCTACCTCAAATAGCATCACCCCTTAGGCTACATAGGACTCCAGCATGAGTAGGGAGGGGGTGCACAGACATGCAGATCAGTGCAGCGTTTGTGAGGGGAGAGGAGCCTGAATCTATTCACACCTGGGCACCAGCACTGCTCTGGCCACCTTCCCCAAAACAAGATAAACAGCACCACATCAGGACATTTGCTAAAAGAATTCTGCTGTACAGTGGGGATAGGCTCAGTGACCCAGGTGCAATTACAGAGCATCTCAATGCCACCATGCTTTAATCAGTGTCCTCAATACCTGGCAGGAAATGAGCACACCTACTCCTTTGTGAAGGGGTAAGTGGGGTGAGGTTGGTGCTAAAAGTCGAAGACACTATGTCCACGTTCTGATGGGACCACTGTACAGATGTATGAGCTTGCAAAGGGTCCTTGAGTTATCTGACATTGGGTTTTTTATTCTTTTCTTTTTTTGTGGTACAGGGGATTGAACTCAGGACCTTGCACTTGCCAGGTAGGTGCTTATGTCGCTGAGCTATCTGCCCAGTCCTGAGTTTGTTTCTTTTTTTTATTTTTTAAATTAATTTTATTGAGAAACAAATAGCAATGAGACAGTTTCAAAACAGGTTAGTAGAACAGTTACAATCATTAATGTATTATGTATTGTTGTCTTCATAGTAGTTATTCATAGTACAAGATGCTGACATGCTATCCTGTCCAAACACTATTAGTATAAATCTTTCTTCCTATTGAATTAAGAGAAAGTAGCTGTATATCTATCCTAACTATTTTGTATATACAGATATATATATATATATATATTGTACGTATATATATTTAATATAAATATATATAGTACATATATATATGTGTGTACAAAATGGTCCTTCATTTATATCCCATTTTTTGTTTAGTTTTGTCAGAGATGGGTATTCTATTGCCACTTAAAAATTGAGGGTGCATGAATTCAGCAAAATAATACAATATAGCCCAATAAAACACCTGCCTGGCTTATTTCAAAAGGCTGTTTTGATCTCTGAATGAGAAACCAAAATGCAAAGCATGCTGCATAGTGAAGCGAATGGAACTTGTTTCCTATTCCCAGTACAGCTCACTGGGCAGTCCCAGGAACTCACCCAAGGTGTGGTCAAAAGCCAAGGATGGGGCTTGAAACTTAAAAAATTAAAATTTATTACCATAAGGGACACATTGCCATTAATTCTCCTCAAAATACTCTCTTTTTACTTTGAACACACATATCTTGTCTTCTTTGCACTTTGTGAAAAGGATGTCGTCTTTTGTGAGTGTATCCAGCTGCACTGTTGTGGTGGCTTTAATGTCCTGAATCAACTTAAAACAGTGGCCTTTCTGGTCATTTTGACTTTGAGTGAAACAGACACAAGTTTCATGGTGCTAGGTCTGGTGAATAAAGTAGATGAAGACACACTGCCACATTTTTATTTTCCAGAAATCCCTGTAAATGTCTTGCTTCCATTCAGGATGTTGAGGCAGCCCCGAAAGTGAAAACCACAGATGCTCACAAAGTAGGACTACAAGAAAGGCTGCAGGAAATGACAAGACGTGTGCGTTGGAAGTGTGTTCCAAATGACGAGTCGTATTTTGGGGAGCGATGTGTGTTTCACTCTCATAATGCTTTTCATTTAAATCCATGCATTTTGATCACAATGCATCCGGGAGTCTCAGAAGTGCTCACCCATACAATAGGAGAAACAAACTACAGTTTAATATTGTTCTGT
Organism: Octodon degus; assembly: GCF_000260255.1. Lineage (NCBI taxonomy): Eukaryota > Metazoa > Chordata > Mammalia > Rodentia > Octodontidae > Octodon > Octodon degus. The sequence continues at coordinate 1,501,161 of NW_004524692.1, read as the reverse complement.
AATTCTTTTCATTGTTAGACAGAACACACAGTGAAATACTACGTTTAGAAGTTGCCTGGGTTACTTGTCTTCCTTCCCTCAGTAGGATTGTGTTTCATGTGCGAAGCAGAGAGATCCAACTGTCTCTGTATGTACCTCATGTCTTGTTTTCCCTGCCCTTATTGGCTTGAAATCTTTGCATAGTAAACATTAACATGGTTCTAAAAGTTGAAGCTATAAAATAACTTCTTTGTGAGGGATCGCTCTCCCATCCCAGCTTTCCCTTGCACTATGAGCCCAACCTCCGCTAGACGTAAGCTGGCTTTTATTTTACTCTTCCTGTGTCTCTTTTGACAAACACAAGCAGATGCACGTGTTTTCTTCTCCGTAGTACTGTTTGGAGTTTTGCTCGCTTACAGGAAAGTCGCGTTCTGTGCACAGCACATATTAACGGGGTTGGGTTGCGCTTCCTACTCCCTCGGAGGAGCCTGCAGGGGTCAGCAGGGGACGCTGAGCCAGCTCTCTTGAGCCCAGCGGATATTACAAGTTCACTGCAGTCTGAGCCCACATCCATCAACTGGCTGCTAATCCTTCTTGACAGACACCCCAGAAGAAACCCGATGTGCTAACTAGTTCCAGAGCTTAACGAGTGTGAAAGCCAAGGTTTGTGTTTTGGAGGCTGGACGCAGAGAGATTTACTTCTACTCATGGCTGACCATGGAAGTCACCAAGGAAGTGGGTTTGGACTCAGCCGCCTGATTGTACTTTTCTCCCCCCTCCCCCCGGAACAGTAGACTTCATTTTTAAGCTTTCTTCATTTCTTCATTCTTTTTTCCCATAAGCCTGTACTTAAGAGAACCAAAAACCCCAAGCCCTTCTTAAGAAGCATTTGATATACCATCCCATGCCCGGTGACAATAGGGGATCTGTCTGCTCAGATTGTCAGCGGGGCCTCCAGGCCCCACAGGTGAAGAAAAAGGACGGAGGCTTCACCTGAACGCACCTGCTCACCTGGGCAGAGTCAAGAATGTGAACAATCTGAGTATTCTCCAGCTGAGAAACTCAGCTGTGAGGACTGGGAAAAGCTGCAGGCACTTCTCCTGTGGGTTTTGCTCCTTTGTCTCCATTGCTTTTTTGGCAGAAAGGCCCTTTACACCCTGGATAGCAGACAGAGCCTCAGATGGTGCGTTGGCTTGGGCAGCCACAGTTTTCACAAAGGAAGCAGCTTCGGCTTTTCTGTCTGGCAAGGAGTGAGCAGCGCCCACTTGGATGTGAAGAAGCCCTCCCCACTCTCTCCGATGCTGACCAGTAGATTTCTCCTCAGCACCCCCCCCCCCAGGCCTCGCTTTTCCTCAGTTGAGAAATGTAAAGAGATACTCACCCTCCGGGCACAGAAAAGATAAATTATCCTCCTTTCTAATCCCAACTAAAGCCTTTTCCAGGTTGACAGCAGCCCCCCTCTGCCCCAGGAGGCCGAGAATTGGGAATAACATGTTGATAGATGGTAACATATATGCTTGTACAATAATGTCCCACTTCTGTGGCTCTGTGACTGAATATTGGGCTTGGAAGAGACTTAAAGGTCACCAATGTGACTGATCCTCCACCTTCCCAGGAATCTCTGCACTATCTTTGACAGGCAACCGACCATTCAATCTCATCTGAATCTTTCCAGTGATAAAGAATTGTGTACCACTGAATAGCAAACTCCTACTCACCCTTCAAGATCCTGCTCAAATGTCATCTGCCCTGTAAATCTTCTCCCAGTGCTCCTAGGCAGATTCATTATTCCATAATTTGTAATGGCTCAGGGCTTCTCTCTCTCTCTCTCTCTCTCTCTCTCTCTCTCTCTCTCTCTCTCTCCCTCTCTCTCTCTCTGGCTCTCTCTCTCTCCCCCTCATAGCATACTGCACTGAAAGTTATCTTTTTACACCCACATTTGTCTCCATTATTGGTCTCAACTTTTCAAAAACTAGAGCTACATATTATCCATCTTTTACTCTTGATCCTTAGCACATCTAACATTTAGATAATGTTCTAGTGATGAATGTTAATCATAGATGAGTGAATTCTCCTAAGATAGATGATACTATATTTATACAACTACAATTATTAGAAAATGCGTTTTTACATTCAAGTGATGTCATTTTTTTTTCTGCCACTTATACACAATGACCCTTTTTCTGACCTGAGCAAAGAGACAAAAGGATCCTGTAACTTCTCAAATTTCCATAGTTTGCTAGACACTCTGCTTGACAGTATCATAAAACATCCATTTCTTCTTGCACGTCATCCTCATGGCTTCTCATAATGCTCTCCCCTTGCAGGCTAACCCTCCTCAGTCCCTGCCTAAACCATACTGGTATAGATTTCATGTTCTGTTTATTCTGGATGGTTTCATCCTAGAGAAACTAAGGAAAATCAGTGTTCACTTTTCAGTTCTGCTCCTTGAAGGTGGAGTACAGTGTCTATGGGGCTCACATGCGACAGAAAGGAAGACACAGAGGCGTAGGGACAATAGTGGACGCTTCCTCAGTGTCTCCCATACTACATTAGTAGTCTGTGTCTCCTGAGTTTCCTTCAAGGAAGATCCTTCAAGGGAAAATAGCAGCCAATAAAAACTTAAACTTGAGAGCAAAGGGCCATATCCAGAAGATTATGGACAGTGCCATCAAACGCTAGAGCTCAGGGTTTTATTTGTAGGTCTGTCAGCAATATTTAACTTATAGTCTTGACTGGACCTAGGATCAATTTAATTTTCATTATTTTCAAGTGCTTCTTACGCTTATTCTTACTTCTGTGCAAAATGCTACCACAATATGAAAATACCAATGTGTTCAGCTTACCACCCCCCCAACAGCAAAACTACAGATGGGAAGTGGAATAAGGGTGAAAAATAATGCAGGGAGCAGAGACACAATTGAGGCTGTGCTGCCTGGGATGGGACCCCTTCAAGCTTTCCAAAATGCAACCAGTGAGCCAAGTTCACCCCTGCCTGGCACTTGCTGCTCACAGCTGAAAGTGTGCGAAGCCTCACTATGGAACTTTATTTTCAAAGACCACCCCAAGACTCCTTCCTCATGAGGCATCATACGAGGCTCTTATTAGTCAAAATCAGCAAAACATATCTGTTGGCATCAATTTAAATGAGGTCACTACTTTTTTGTCCTCAGAGTGGCCCCTTGTGCTGTGGACTCTCCTTGTATTTTGCTGGGGGTTCTATCCTAAATTGGTTGGAGTTATTTATTTAAACAGAAGTTTTGTACAATAGTAGTCTATGAGCTTTCAGAGAGCAAGACAGTTATTTTGTCTTTGTATTTGTTGGGGCCACTAAAATCTCTGATAGGTAAAAACACCATTGATGAGCTCCTCTTAGAGTCTGAAAAATGCTGAATCAATTGTTTTTTATCTTACCCACCTATCACGTCAGTGACCTATAGAAGAATAATCGGGGGAACCTTTAGGAAGCAATACAGTCCTATATATTATCATGTTGATGGGTTGTAGGAATTTGCATTTCAAAATAAGATATAACATGTACAGGTACAAATTCCCATGATGAATGACTATATTGCATCAATAAATTTAATTATAAAAAAGAAAAAATTAAGATGTGATATGTACACATACAACCTCCCCACAATAAATGGGATCATTATTCATTATTTACTGCAAAGATGTGCTAACAAAAAAGTAAAACAAGAGCATATCTTTTGAAAGAAAAATAAAATATAAAATAAGCACCCTAGATAATTTTGACATGAGAATTCTTCGTACTACCTTTGCAAATAGTGGCCAACCTATAGCCTTCTTTTCCACCATGTTCTGGAATTAGAGTAATGTTATTTCATATTTGTACATTTGATAGCTTGGCATATTAATGACACCTTTTTTCGGTACTGGAGATTGAACTCAGGACCTTGCGCTTGCCAGGCAGGCTCTTATTCTACTGAGCTATCTCCCCACCTCTTAATGACAAATTATACTTACCCTATATCTAATATCCACCACAGCAAGTAAGAAAGTCTTTTATGAGGTAGTATTAAGTAAAATTGTAGCAAATCACTCACTATCAATCAAGATAGGAGAGGGTATCCTGCAGGAACCAGGAATCACAAAGCACAGTGACTTAACGTAATAAAAGTGTACTTACTAAGGAGACTTGGCAGGAGACTCAGCCCATGTGGACTCACTCAGGGAGCAGGCTAAGAGTTCCATATCAATGTTCACTTCTAGAGTACTCCACAAAGGAGTCTTGCACTGCACCCAAAGCCTTAGTCTGGATGCTGCACACTCTCACATTTCCCTAGCCAAGTCAAATCCTGTGCCCAAACCCACATGACAAGGAGAAGTGTGGTCCTACCACATGTCTGTAAGGAAGGAGAACCAGGATGAATGGCAATGCATACCAAACGCCCCCACTACAAACCTGCAGAGCACTATCAGGGAGCCTGGTTGAAGATTAGGCATTCAATAATTACCAGATAAATAAATAATATTTACCAGATAAACAAATGAGAAAGCACAGCACCTGAGTGGGGAGTCTACTATCACTGTCTTTCTGCTGGCAAAGTTGACTAGGTTTTGTGGTAATGTATATTAAAATGCGTGTCCTATATTCCCAAGTAGGGGAAACATAGATTGCAGAACATCTGCTTGTCACGGCTATGATCTCATTTAGGCAAGGTTATGAATGCAAGCACACATGGCATGATTATGTTATAGAGAGAAAAGTAAATATCCAAGAGTATGCCATCAAAAGTTAGTAGTGAAGTATTTCAGTCTGCTGAGATTTTATGTAATTTTTCAAATTCTATTTCTTCCCATATTTTGACATATTTTCAGTATGCGTGGTAATCAGGAATAAACAATAAACGTCAGTTTTAAGAAAAGAATGTTCAGATCCTTGTTATGACAGAACGAAGCACACAATACTAATAAAACATGCATGGGAGAAATTCAGAAGAAAATAGTGTATATTCTGAAATGAAGGCAAGTTTAAAAAAGGGACCCAAGATGTAAAACAGATTGTCCAAGGATATTCAGCGGAACGCTGAGAGAAAAAATTTGAAATGTCCATCCAAAAATAAATAAGTGCTCCAAAAACAACATGGGCCAGTGCAAAGGACACAGGAGCCAGCTGGAAGGGGCCTCCAGTGGCCACATCCGGGACAGCATGAGCAATGAGGTAACAGTGCCAGTGCCAGTGAAGGTCCTCTGAACACAAGAAGCATGGGAGAACTGCTGGAAGTCCCCTCACCTCCACAACTTGCTAGAATTGTGTTCTTGCAAAAGTGTTCATTATATCCCACTTAGAAGCAGGATTCCTTATGGCAGATCCTTCCCTCTTTTAAGCATTTTTCTGACACCATGACCTGGACCTTTCCTCCTAGCTAGGGAGCTCCTCCTTCCCAGCCTCAACACTGGGGTCCCGCAGGATCTGGGCCGTAGCGTCTTCTGTAGCCATTGTTCCCCTCCTGATCCCCCACAGGTTCGCAGCCTTACATACCAGTGATGTGAGAACGAATCCCAGACTGAGATCTCTTACCTGGCCTCTTTCCTGTTCTGCAGAGTCGCGAGTCCACCTGGCTATTTAACGTCTCCAGCTGGGTGTCCAGTAGACATCAGTCCAGTACCCCCCCAAACTGACCATCCTGTCTCCCTAAGCTCCTGCTCCCGTCGCAGCCTTTCCCCGTTGCTGTGGTGTCTTCTGCATTTCTCCACAACGCTGGAGTCTTCCATGACTCCTCTTTTTTCCTCACCTTCCCCAGTCTGGTCAGTCAGGAAATTCTGGTTTCACCTAAATTCTATCTAGAACGCACTTTCTCCATTGCTACCACTGGCTGCTTTCTCTGTCTAAAATATCCAGACAACAGCCAGGCCGGATTCTCCAGATCCTTCAGCTGTTCCTTCAGAAACCTTTTCAGTCAGGTCTGTCACGTCACTCTGATTGCACATAAGACCCAGTTCTTATCCTGCTCTTCTCTGATGGCAGATGTCACCTGGTAAGGGACTATACGATTTGTTTATATTTACTGTCTGACACGCAGTAAAAACTTTAAGTGAAGTGAGACCTTTCTTTGTATTCTGTTTTGGGGGCGGGTTGGTTTTCGTTTTGAGACAGGATCCTGCCCAAGCTGGTCTCAAACTTGTGAGGTCAAGTGGCCCTCCCCCTTCAGCCTCCCAGCAGATCTCACTATGCCTGGTTCTTAGCCTCAGTTCCCGGATCTATGACAGTGCCACAGTGCAGACACTGAGTAAGATTTTTATGTGAAAAATTGGCGTTGAAATTTATCTATGATATATTGATCCATTAATTACCTTTAAGTAGAAGGAGGTGTGTGTGTGTGTGTGTGTGTGTGTGTGTGTACTACATGGCCAGCTCACATGGCCGCAGAGAGCCAACAGTGCAGCTCTCAGGGGGGCTGCTGGTGCCTCCCAGAGTGCAAAAGCCGGAGTTCTTGGATGCCAAGAACAGCAGCAATGAAAGCACGCCTGGAGGGCCACAGAGTAAGTTTCCTGCTCCTTCTGCCTTCCTGCTTTCCCTTGGTACCCAGATGACTGAACGACACCCACCTACCATGGGGGCAGATCTTCCCCCAGTGGCTGGCAGACTCAGTCTCCAGTCTCCTTTGGGGACACCCTCAGAGGCACACCTGGGGGACTTGTGCCGAGTACCTAGACACAACTCGATCCAGGCAAGTAATGTCCCAAATTACCCATCTTGTTATAGAAAAAGCCAGTTATAAAATAATAAAAACAATGGTCTGGGAGAAGGTGAATGGTGTATATATAACAATTTATGTAACTCTATAAAATATGTAATAAAATATTTATAATGGCATTTTCTGGGTATTGAGCTTCAAAATAACTTCTGCATTCTTCTTTTGGCCTTTAGGACTTATTTTTTGAGATATCAATATTGTATACATATTATATTTGTACTCAGAAAATGGAATGCCTTTGGGGGTTTTCCTCTTATGGAATAAATTCTAAAAATAAAATATCATCTGTAATCAGAAAACTGAATGTTTCTATTCTTCTCATTTATGGAAAAATTATAAAACTACTTGCCAAGAGTACAAAGATTAAAAGAAAGCTAATGTGTGTTTATGACAAATTCCTAGAGGGGAGTTGATTGGTGGGGCACAGGCTGCAGTGCTGTGCTTATGAACTTGGGCTTTGGGTACAGACAGAAACCCACAGCAGCAGTCAGAGCTTAAGCTGGCCGCCATCCATAAAATCTATAAGTCATAACGTTAACTGAGAGCTCCATGTAAAGCATTTGGCCCAATCCCTAGGGCCAATAAACAATAAACACTAGCTACTGTTCCTTCATGTTCCCAAAAGAAGTACCAAGAAGTCAGACATCATTGTGCTTATTTTTCAGACAAGGAAGTCGAGGGAGTTTTAGGGTTTTAGTTCCCCATGAAGAGATGAATTCAAGATTTCCACCTGAGTCTGCCTTTTAGGAAAGCCCCACCCTGGGGGACTGCACCTCGTCTCCACACATAACCTGAACAAAAACTGTGCCTGCCACAGTGTGTCTTTCGGCACAGCAGACTAAGCAACAGTTGGGGTGTTCCTGTACTTTCATTTTTAAGAGAAATGAAGAAAATATCTGGAATCACAGAGAAAGCAGTGACAGAGTTTAGAAACCTTAAAAACAAGGGAAATGTGGCACAGGGAGGTGCTTCTGTTTTCTCTGAGTCACCCACCACATCCGGGGCTCTTCACCCATGTCTCTGTGTGCCTCAGCTACTCTGTTCCCTGGGGAAAGCACTACAGCCGGTTCTTTCAAGACTTGGCTTTCTTACCCAAGCCCTGACCTGTTTCCACAGCCCTTTCTTGATTCTTAAAAAACCTTTAGTCACTAAAGCTCAGTTAAGAAGCAGTATCATATAAAGAGTGATTCTTGAATCAGAAAAGACAGAAACACATCTACAGTGAGGTAAGACGGTAGACATGACAGCTGCCTCCCCCGGGTCATCTCTCTGGCTGGGTTCAGTGGACACAAGGGCTAGGATAACCAGGGGGAGGGGAGGAGGGTGAAATCTTAGTGTCCTGAGAGCCCGAGGAGTGAAGCTGCTTGGGGAAATATGGTGCTTGCAAAGAGAAGACAGACAGAGAGGCTTCAATGAAACTACTAGCTTAGTAGGAAAACATTTGACTGTGGTTTTCAGCACAGTTACCTCTTAACACACAATCAGGCATTTGTTCCTCCTCCCTAACACACACACACACACACACACACACACACACACACACACACACATGCACGCACACATGCATGCACACATACATGCACGCACATACCCCACACATACTCAGACAAGCAGGTGCTACTATTGTAACAACATGTTCCTACTCAAGGTATTTGAAACTGGTATTGGGCTGGACACAATTCTTGTCTGAGAAACACCCCCACACATGTCTCTCCACTGCCCCTGCAGCCTTCCTTCTCTCATCCCCGTGGAAAATCAGGTGAATGGTTGGGTCAAAGAACTGCAGAGAAATTGATGGCACTTGTTTGTTTATTGGTTAAAAGGAGAGGCCTGAATGGGAAATCATGAGATTCAAGCTTTGTTTCCTCAGCCCCTCAAGTTCTGTGACCCCATGCAAGCATTCTGCCACCCCATCACCACTGCTACTACCCAAGGCCTCACCTGCCTCTACTGTAAAATAAGGATTGTAATAAAACCTTGCCTACCTGGATGTTGGTGGCTGGGTTGAACAGAAGAGTCCATGAATCCTCTCCAGTTTCACAGTTCAGTGGATTAGTTGATAATATTTACCAAGCTCCACCAGGTGCTGGGGAAGTAGGGACTATAGTAGGGCACATGTCAGGTGGAGTTCCATCTTTAGAGCAGGCAATGAGCACTGGAAGGAAGACTTGAGGCAGAAGAGAGAATCGAGAGTAGACGAGGATAGAGCTCTCGGTGGGATGGGCAGAGTAGGCCACCCTGGTGCAAAGCCCCTCATGGGCACTGGGGTAAGCATTTCAGGGAGTGGGAAGGACAGAGCATTCTCTGAGGGTAGAACCCCATTATTTTCACACTTCCATAGAGACATGGGTCTTTCAAAGGCCTGCTCCCCTTAAGGACTTGGCAAGAGAGGTCCTGGTCAGCTCTGTTATGGAAGACCAAGAAGTAGGACAAGGATATCTCCATTTCTTGTACCACCTTCCAGGATTAGCCAGCATGTAGCCACCTGTCTGTGAGTTGGGATTTTTCCACGGCCCAGGTTTAAATGAGCCATCTTTTTTCCATGCAGTGTCTTGTGCAGAAAGTCCTGGAAACAGCTCTACCACTGGCCTCTGGCCACTCCATGGAAGATAACTACATTTCTTCCAAAGCAGCTCAGAAAACAAAACCCCCTGGTTTCCCTCATCTTGGCTCAAGGGCCACGTTCTCTTACATGGTCAGGGATACCTGAACCACCTCTCCTTGAACAGCATTTACAAAACAGGACACTTGTTGATAGAGGGAAATAAATGAGTTAAAAAAAATTCCGACTCCAAAGTATTTCTCAGGCTTGCCTATAAGAATGCCCCAAATTTGCCTTGAATAGTGAAATTCTACTTTTAAATGCTATTGGTAATACAGTGGTATTATCTGTTTTTAAAACTGTGCATTGATTTGAATCATAGGTGTCCAAAAGATATGTCCAAAAACTAGCCTCCACTTTACAGGCAGTATGATAAAAATACAGTTAATGTTTACTTTTTAATTTGTTAAAATAAATGACACACAGCCATTAATCTCCCTTAATATATTGCTCTTCCCTTCAAACACAGCTATCCCATTGTTCCTGCCACTTTCGGAAGCAGTTCTGGAATCCTCTTTCCTGAGGGTCTTTTAGTTGTGCTGTCATGGCTACCTCAATGTCCTGAATTCATTTAAAATATTTACCTTTCATGGTCATTTTGACTAGTTAGAGGACACTAGATCTTGCATATGATGTGAGTAAAGACATACCACCTTTAGGAGCTGCCTGTCTGCTGCACAGCACTGGGCAGCAGCATTTGCCTGCAAGAATCATTCTGAAGACAGTTGATGGTGATGTGTCTTTCACTGCAATTTTAAAACTTTGAAAATTCTCTGTATATTTTGATCACCCCTTGTAAGTTCAAGAAGAGACAGATGCACACTCCAAGAAAGCTACGTGAAGAGAAGGGCAGAGGCTGGCATGAGGCACCCACCAGCCAGGGGGAGCCCAGGGCAGCAGGAGCTGGAAGAGGCAAGACAGGATCCTTCCCTGCTGGCGGCTGCTGATACATCAGCCCTTGCCAGTGTTTTGACTTTGGATCTAGGAAAGAAGATATTTTTCTATGGTTTTAAGTCACTGAGTTTGAGGGCATTTGTTCCAACAGCCTCAGGAAACTGGTGTGAAGCTGTAGAGTCATTTGTGATTTAAGCTGCTGCTGTTTTTCTGCCCCCCACCCCCCATGCTCTGGGCTTGAGCACCACCTGCATGATTTCTAGGGACAGTAAGGGAGCAGGAATGTTGGAGAAGGGGTGCGGAGGGCACATGCTACTGTACACGGGCCACTCAGAAAACCATAGGTGACAGGAAGATGGGAAATTCGGGATAAGTATGGCAAGGAGTCACAGGCAGGGCTACCTGTAGGGCACTTGGGAGTGATGGCAGCCAACCCACAGGATGCGCCTTGGGCTTCCGTTCTCACAGTTTCATGCCGCTGCCATATCCAGGCCAAGGCTCCAAGAATCCACTCAGTCTGAGAAAGGCTCTCACCAAAGGAGCAGCCAGTCCACCTGGGTCTCTAGAACGCAGAGATGGATGAAAGCCTCCTAGCCTAAGTTTCTCTGAAGTGCAAGTTTCAAGAACCACCTGACATTTGCTCCAAGGCAAATTCATGGCTGTTGGCTTCAGATGAAGAAGTTGCAGGCAGCTTGGAAGAAGGTTTGCCTGTGATGTGTCCGCACAGAATGCTCCAGGCACCAGGCAGAGGTGTCTGGACTAGCAAGCTGGCACACCTCCAGGCGTGAACAGAACCCACACACGAATAAGGCAATGCAGGCTGAAAAGTCCTGCCCGAATTCCTTTTCCTTGCTGAGCTTGATGGCAGTGATCAAGCAGCCTCCTTGGGAAGCACCTTGAGGATAAGAAGAAGAAGAAACCTTCCTTTGGGGTTTCCAAAACACTCGCCTTTCATGCTTGTTTTTACCTAGTCATTGCCTCCCTCCTGGCCTCTGGCACTAGAGCCAGCATCCTGCCTGCCCCAGGTAATTGGAGCCCTCCAAGTACACAAAGCACCTCTATGCCCCAGCGATGTTATCAGGCAGGCCTGGCCTGCTCCACGCGGTAAGACAGCAGCTGAGCCAGGGTGGCCAGACCTGGAGCTGAAACAGGACCCCCAGGCTGCGGACTGAGGACAGAGTAGCCTTTGTGAGGGACGAATCATATTTAGGCTCATTTCTTATTAACATTGCAGTCATCAGAGCATTTTCTTTCCTAACTCCCAGCTCCAAAACCCTATGTAGGCTTTTGTAGGCTGCAGGTCGGCCCTGGAATTGACATTGGGCAGAGGACGGTGCAGTACTGATTGGCTTCAGTCATCAGAGCACTATGAGTATAGTATGATATGTAGGGCGGAGCCAACCTCATAGCCAAACCCTAGCACTCAACTGGAAACCTAAGAAAGATCAGAAGAGATTTGGTCATCACAGAAGTCCCTAGTGGCTTTTGCAGGACACATGGCAGACATTGGAACCACGCAACCTTAGGTATTTATTTGAACCCTACCACAATCCAGCCCTGTAGTTTTTGGGCAAATCTCTTGACCTGTCTCAGTTCTCAACATATAAAATACAGATAACAGAACTTACCTAGTAGAGTTGATATGACGATTACAGACAGTAAATACAATCAGCTTGGTACACAGTCCATTCTCAAAAAAAATGGTAGCTTTAACAGAGTCTCTACCTCTACTGTCACATACTCTGAACTATTAAAATAGGCCTCAGTCACTCTACTACACAGATTAGTAAACATCTTTAAGTCTTTACAACATATAGTATAGAATTTGACAGAATCAAAAGGAAATAAGTAAACCAAAGAGGGTATTCAAAGCCAGAAGTTTAATATCACAGCTCTTTGGCTTACACTAAGCCATACCCTCAGGTAGTCCAGTTTGGCTGAGAGGAAAGTAAAGCAGGACAGCAACATGGTGAAGAGTTTAGCCTGGAAAAGCAGGCATCCCTCCATCAAGGCTGGCTTTTCCATTTAGCCACCTATGATTTGGGCCTGCGCTGTCACCTCTGTGAATCTCAGAGTCCTTATCCATAAAGTGACCACAGCAAATATACCTATCTTGAGAGTAGTTATGAGAGTAAGGTCTGGTACACAGAGCTCCATTTTTTTTTGGCAGAAGTAATGACTTATAGGAGAGCATGTTAGGCTAGAAGAAGAGAAAGGCCAGTGAAGGAGATAACTGGGGCAAGAGATGTCTTGGGACAATCCTCTAATCGTGCTGGGTTGGGAGAAAGCAGAGCACTCCCCCTAATCAACCTTTGGTACAGTTGGGAAAAGAGAAGGAGGCCAGCTAAAAACTCCAGTAAGAAGTAAAAATTTCATTGCGCCAGAAAAGAGGAAAATTATCATTGCCATTCAAATTCACACAAGTGCAGTGGGCTTTACCTAGACTTGTAGTGATTAATTCTCATAGAAACTCAATTCGTACTATGAGATAGGACAGCTGAGTTAGACAGAGATTGAGGAATATTATCAAATGATTATTGAGCATACATTGTATGCTCTACTAATAATTTAAAAACTTTCTTGAGCTAGTGAAATAGCTCAGTGGACTAAGTGCCTGCTTAGGCAAATGCAAGGGTCAAGGTTCAATCCCTGGCACCACATGCCATGCAGGCCCCACCTCTGGGTGCGCTGAGCTGGTGACTGAGTCCAGGTGTAGTAGCACATGCCTGCAATCCCAGCATCCCAGTACTGGAGAGGCTGAAAACAGGAGAATCACCACAAGTCCAAGCTGTGTAGTGAGGTCCTGCTCGCTCGCACGCGCGCGCGCGCACACACACACACAAAGCATAAACCATTATTTCCTTTAATGAATGTGATAGTCCAATAAATTAGATATTTTTCATCCACATTTTAGACACAAAGACCATATAGAACAAAAGGTTAAGAATTCTGCCCTAGGTTTGGTTGGTTGGTGAGGGGAAGAACCAAGAATCAAAACCAGAATCTTCTGATTTTTTCTCTCATAGCATGCTACTTACTGAAACATGCTCTCTAAGTCCTGGGTGCATCAGAATTGCCTGTTAGAGGGGTGCAGAAACTTGCACTGTGGGACTCCCTACTTTGGAGGCCCTCAAAGATTCTGAGGGCTAAGGCTCAGGAGACTTGGCTCGGCTGTCTACAGTTGGCTCACTCTGGTGTTCTCTGTCAAAGTTCACAGGGTGTTATGGCTTCTATGTAGATGTTCCCCTACAGCCTCATGGGATCATAGGCAGGACCTTTGAGAGGTCATTGATTATATGAGCCTTTATTTCACTTGCTGTTAGGATGAGAGACCTGGTAAGAAGAGGTGGGTCACCGGGGGACATGACCTGAAAGGATGTGAGAGCCAGCAGACTAAGACACCTCTACAAAGTGTAAGTCACAGGAAACCCCTCCTCCTTTAACTCTTGGGTGTTAGATATTTTATCTTAGCACTAAGGAGGCAACCAGGATGGTGGAATGTACACACAGCAAGGATGTAAATTCTCTTCACAAAGTGCATAGAGTTTCTTCACAAGAGCTGATTTTCTTAACTGTCCTGCAGGGCACAATCTGAGGAAAATGGTCCCCATATCTATCCCAGGGCAGACTTGCTTTACCAAGCCTGGGTGTGGGGCTACAAGCTACACTCTGAGAGAGGCACTTGGGCTTCCTAAGTTACTGCCCACTCTGTCTTAACTGCTCCTATCCTTGAAGAAAAAAACATCAAGAAACACTGGGAAGGAGGAAGACAGAAATCACACCTATTTGTGTGCTCTTTTGCAATCTTGCTTAACGTTCTATATTGCTTTGCAGTCAAAATCCTAGGGTAGATGCCATTTCAATCCACCTTATATGAAATGAAGATATCTTAATTTTTTTCATATCTTCCATAAGCTTTGCAATTATTGTCATTTGCTGTAAAAAGCCATGATATACTTAGCTTTATTTATTGTTCATCACTGAGAGTGCTTTTGTTTGTTGTTTGTTTGTTTGTTTGTTTGTTTAGTATTATGACCTGAACACTTAACTACCCAGGCAATTTCTTTCTTTTTTTATGTATTTAGTATGGCGTCTACAGGGTCTCACTACACAGATCAGACTCGCAATGATCCTCCTGTTTTCAGCCTCCCAAGGGCTGGGATTATAGGCATATGCCACAATGCCCAGTCTCATTCACCATCTCAGTGGGCCCTGGGGGTCAGGGCCGGCATGGCACGCCAGGGATAGAACCCTGACCACTGCTCTCTGCCTAAGCATGTGCTTTAGTCTGCTGAGCTTTCGGGCCAGCCCTTACCCAAGCAATTTCTATTCCTTCTCTTCCTCCTTTCTTTCCTCCTTGCTTGCTTGTACTTCCTTCCTACCATCAATAACCTGTTTGTGATGCGTAATAATTGCACTCATCTAGAAAAATCAGGACTTACACACACTGCCTGTCTATCATCTTTACTTTAACCTCTGTGTCTGGTTTATTCTACTTAGCATGGGAAAGAAAGGTGTCAGCATGGCAGAGGAAGCAACCTTCCACCACTTAGATGGACCAAGACACCCAGAGTGTGTAGAAAAAGATGCCTGGAGAAGAGGGCATGTGGGGTGAAGGGGCTACAGACTGCAGAGGAAGGGGTGGTGCTACTGGGCCTGTGGTCAGAGTAGGTGAGCCCATGGCGGCTCGGGCCTAGCTTCATTCCAGATGAGTTTTCAGCCATCCTTCCTGTGTGAGGTAGAACAGAGTCTCCCACTGACAGCCAGGCTGCTCCCCACTCTTTGTGAGGAAAGACCCCCAAAGTTCCTCCTTACCATTTCTCCTTGAGGAAAGGCCCACCCCCTTTGTCCTGGGGCACCTCTTTGTCTGTCTGGATATTCTTCTTGCCATGTAGGGTCCACTTCTCATTCTACAAAATTTTCTTACAGCTACAAGAGAATTTTGTCTTTCCTCAAAGCCTAACACTGAGCTCTCCTTCAATCCCAGCAGACCTGCATGACCAGGTGTCTGCATAGAACTCCTGGATGGAGCAAATGCAGGTTGTCAGAGATCAAGTTCATTCCACTTAGAAAAGCTGGAAGGGAGCGGCTTTTGAAAAGAAAAAAGTCATGAAATTTAATTTTAATTTTGATAAGAAAGTGAATTTTATTTCAAATGAAAAAATAATTTCGAATTGTAAAACCATGCAAGTACAAATCTAGAATGTGTACCTGTGGAAAAAAAAAATCCAGAAACAAACACTTTAATTAATTAACAGCTTAGCCATTTTAATACTCTCCCTACATTTTCAGCTATATGCTACTTTGCGCATGTATACACTGAGGTAATATTTTCTACAAAAGGGAGTAAAATGATAATTTAGCCTTTCTTTTAGCTTTGTAAGTTAAAATTAGTTGGTTGGTATTGAAAATTGGGTTGCACAGAACATGCAAACACACAAATTTACTCCATGCCTGTACCACAGCCAGGGGTGTGTCCCTGGCTACAGAAATTAGGAACTCTGATAAATCCTCTAGGACCAGTGAGATTGCTCAGCAGTCTAAGTGCCTGCTGAGGTAAGTGCAGAGAAGGGTTCGATACAACGCACCACATGCTGTGCCAGTCTCGCCCCTTGGTGCGCTGAACCAGCCACTGAGACTAGCATGGTGGCAGCACATGCCTGTAATCCCAGTGCTGGGAAGGCTGAAAACAGGAGGATCACTGTGAGTCCAAGCTGCGCAGTGAGACCCTGTACCAAATACATTTTTAAAAAAGATAAATCCTCTGTCATGTAGTTTCCTTTATACACATACGAGCATGAACACACACACACTCACACACACACACACACATACTCTATATATGATTCTGTGAGTACAGGCAATTATAATAACTCCTTTATTAAGTATATTCCTAACTTCTAACCTGGGTAAACTGCACTTTGATTAGTCACAGAAAAAAAAAAAAAAGTTTGCAACACTCTTCCCAAGAAAAACTTCGCTTTATGTATTCCCGATGGTTCCTTCTTTCATGACCTGCATATTTTTTGGTACCAATCAAGTGCTAACGTCTGGCCCACATCACCGTTTCAGCAGTGAATTGGAATTCAGTGCCAGCAGTGTTTCCGGAAGCCATCGCTACACCAGTTGGCCAGCAGTGTCTAACTGTAGACAGAAACCCTGCGGAAATCACTAACTGGAACCAAGGCAGGTGGAATCCCAATTCAACTGCCCCGTAAGCGCACCTCAGAATTCTGCACGGCTCTTAGCAGCACTGCTCAGCATCTCTGGAAAAGTGATGAAGGGAGTGGAGGAAGAAAGAGGGGCTGAACTGGTTGGCATTTATATATAAATCCTGAGGGTACTTGACTGACCTTGTCAGATACAAAAGTTAGCTTTCTTGTTATATAGGTCTTGCTTTATCTTGGTCTTAACCATCCAGCAGAAAAGTATGAAAACGAAGTATAAAAAGTAAAGCCATATTAATATGCTGAGCTGTAAAAGGCTCACGTCAACAACTTCGGACATTGTCAGCCTTATGGAAAACCCACTACTATTATGGACTACTGGACTCTATTGGGAGATTCTGCTGAATTCAAGTACTTACAATATTTAAATGACAATGCAATGCCCTTCTCTGACAAAACTAACCAAAAAAATGGGATAGAAATGAACGACCCTTTTGTATCTGTATACTCAAAATAGTTAGGATAGATATACAGCTCCATTCTCTTAATTCAATGAATAAAGAGGTTTGTTCTAATAGTGTTTGAGACAGGAAATCATGTCTGCATCTTGTACAATGAATAACCACTAAGACAACAATATGCGATGCATTAATTATTGAAAATGTGCTAGCAATCGGTTGTGAAACTGTCTCATTGCTATTTGTTTCTCAATAAAATTATTTTTTAAAAAATATCCTGCTTATGCAAACCTTACAAAAATTCCATGAACACAATGCCAGGGCCTCTTTACATTTCTTTGAAGGACAGGAAGAAATTAGTGGCTGGAGATTTACATTTCATTAGCTTCATGATAACTTAAGAAATCTTTGCCAATTCACCTATCTTATGGTTACGTACCACTTCCCCTGCACTTGTGTCCTCTCCTTGCCACTTAATATTCATCTAATGTTAGCCAAATTGATGCATCCTGGTGAGTTTTGGTTGTAAAATCTATAAAATTGGTGGTAAAATAGAGAATTCTTTCTCTGTTGCTGGAGCCACTGGAGGAATGCCAGGATGCAGTGAAGGTTTTCAGCAGAACATGGTTCCCTTGCCTGGACTGGGTTGGGAGACGAGGGAGAGAAGAAGCCTGTGTCTTTCAGACCCTCACCGGTTCTGACACAGGGACACAGAACCAAGTGATCACTTGACCTGGCCTTGCCTTGCCCTCCAGATAATCATCAAAAACTTAACAAAGCTTATAAGGCCCTTGCCCCTTTACCCTCTTACCCAACACCTTCTTTCCTTCCACCTATTTTTGCCGTCAAGCCCCTGAAGGATTCTCTGCCATGCAGCCAGCACCCTGGGCCTTTTCCTGTGCTAGCTTTCATGCCTGGAAGATTTTGATCTCTACCCTTTGTTCCTCTGTTTAGCTACCTTCTGTCGTGCTGCTGGACACTGCCTAACTGACACTTTTTTCAGGAACTTGTCACTGACATCTCATCTAGATGCAATATGTGTACACATTCACACACACACACACACACACACACACATACACATGCACTCACACACACACACTGCCATGTATCACCACAGCATCCTGTCTTTTCTCTCTATATGCAACACACTGCAGTCTGATCGCCTGTTCACTCTTTCCCCCAGTAGCAAGTGGGCTCCTGAAGTCTCACAGAACTTAGCATAGTTACTAACAAACAATGGTGTTCAATAACTATTTGCCAAAGAATACATACATGAAAATAAGAGAAAGAGCCTACTCTGAGTCTTTGGTGGTACTAGAAGAGGGAGCACAAGGATGAACTTCTCTTGATAGGTCTTAAGGCAGTGGCCTGGCTGGGGAGCAAAGCAAACTTTCTCCTATCAGGTGACAGGGGGTGAAAGGCTCACTCCCTGAGGGCACCTTTCAAGGAGCAGGGACACCATTTGTGAAAAGCATTGACCCCAGACCTCAAAGGGCTTGCAGAGGTTGTTGGTCTGAATGAAGACAACGTGTACAGGTCAGGGATGCTTTCCTGATAACACAGGTCTCCCTGAAATGCCAGGATGATCAACCACTTAAAAGAGCTGCAGGTGGCTGGAAGAGGTGTCACATTCACTCGGTGGCCAGCCCTGAGGCTACTTTGAACAGGAAGAAGGATGCTGCCTACTGTGGGAGCACAGAAACAAGAGTGGAAAAAGAGATGGGTCATTAATCAGAAGGCAGTCACCCATGGTCAGCCTGCTTTCAACCTCAGCATCCATCTGTAAGGTTCAGGATGAAGCTCCCCACTCAGCCTGTTCCTGGAAAAGTGTCCAACATGTGCTTGAGTGAGATCTCACTCTACTCTGCAGAGTAAGAAGCCTTTTTGATCATGAGATTTTTTTTTCCTTAAGATGTAATGGTGACTTTACCCATTTTTAATTGTCCATTGTGGTATGAAATTATACCATTATGTGCACATCCTTCTAGTTCATATATTCTCCCTTATTAGAATACAAATATTCAGATAGCTGTGCTTTAAGCCACATTATTCATTTCACTTTATGTCCATTGATATAATACAATCCTAACCTCAGGATTTGCACCTGGGTCAGGGAAGTTAAAAGTCCACTGAAGAGAATTTGAAATACCAAAACACATATTACCACTTTCCCAATCTTTTTTTAAATGTTTTCCCACTGCCTCAAGCAATGCCTGTGTTAAATATTAGTGATCCAGTGCTCCTCTTCATCATGAATGCTTCTTTATTTCAGTAGTCTGCTCTTGCTACTTATCCTCCTCATTATTCCTCTTTTTCATTCAATTTCTGGTTTTTCTTTCTACTGCATCAACTCCAAAACTGCAGAGACATCCGTAGGCATGCTCCTAGGAGCTCCTGAACATAAGGCAGAGCGTCATATGATAGACAAGATCTGGCTTCACCTCCTCCTTCTGTGATGCAGTAGCCGTGTGTCCCTAAATATGTCACTAGCTTTATTTTCCTCTGCTGGAAAATGGAGAATAAATTATGCTAACACAGCAGGCAGCTTTGAAAATTAAGTGTAGTTCTACCACTTGCTTTGAGATCCATGGAATCCTTTCCCCTCTTCCCTCTATCTCTGCCGGAGTCTCAGAGCACACAGTGAGCCCATGGCCATGGCTCAGATGTACAGACTTGAAATGCTTCACTTTTCTCAAAGCCCAGCCTTACTTTTTTCTCCCCAGCCCCAGGAGCATTCTCAGCTCAGTTACAGTCAGGCTGCACATTGACATCCTGGTCTTCCCATCACTTGGTTTAGCCAAAGTTAAATGAAGACTGTGCAATTTGAGAACTGCTTCTCCAAAACCATGGTGTTCAGTTTAGATGCATCAGAATCTCTAGATTTGTGTACAAAGATTCTGACTCTGGGATCCTGTCTGGGGCTTTGATCAGGGATCTCTAAGAATGTGGCTTGGAATGTGAATGTTTGCCCGGGACTCCAAGCAATCCCAATGCCATCTGAAGGTTGAAATCTGCTGCCCTTCAGGTTTATCTTAGATCTAACCTGGCTATTACTATACATACAGGACAGGAAAAACACTCAGCAGCTCTACTGACCATTCATAACAATAAAATGGCCTTTTCCTCTAGGACTTCAAGAACCAAGGAAATGATCTGTCAATCCCAGTGGCAGGTCAGTGAGGGACAGAAGAGCCCCAGCGTGATGCTTGCACGTCCAGTCTTCCTCTCCCTGCCCTTGATCCTTCCCTCCAAAGAGTCCCCACTAAAAGAAGATGCTCAAAAGTCCCAGAATCTGCAGGCAAATTGATAAAATAAGTGTATGCCTGTGTGTGTAAGAAAAACAGAGACGGAGATCTCTCTCCTTCCTGTGTTCTTTACATTTTTCTCTTATTTTCAAATTCATCATAAAGGTCAGACGCCTGATATGCTCTCTTTAAATTCCTGAAAAATGCAACTTTAGGTACATGTAATCATAATTAAATTTGATTACAGGGAAGGAATCTGGGTCACTAATGGCATTATTGTTTTAATACTGAGATTCGATCTATATGTCCATTTAGCCATCTTGGGCGCTTCCTTTATACTTCGGAACTATTCTATCAAGTTTCACGCTCCCTTCTGATAAAAGATTCTTGGACCAAGGTAACCACTTAAAGCATTATCTGCTAGAGAAATGAATTTAATGATGCCTCAAGCAGAGTGCAGTTGAAAGAGCGGTGGTCTAAATGTGAACAGATTTGAGATTCCAGCCCATAACGGGAGCTGCAGGACCCCGAGTCAGCTGCTCATCTTCTTTGGGCCTCTGTTTCCCCACCTGAAAATAAGCATCTGAGTATTTTCCAAAATGCATACCATTCTTTGATTATGCTGTTGTTTCACTCACAAGGAAGGCGATGGTATACCACATCTCACATTGGAGGGTCTGAAACATTAAGGAGGGAATAATTCAATATAACGTCTCTAAACACAGCTTTCCCCCAAGTCTATCCCATTTTCTGATTAAAAAAGTATTTACTGAGCACCTACATTGGACCAGGCATTGTTGTTCCAGGAGCTACACTAGCCAGAACAAAACAATCTCTTCCCAGAGGGAGCTCGTGCCTTAGTAGAAGAGATGTACCACAGCAGAGGAAGTCATTAAAATATATAAAGGTTATAGAATGTAATGAACCATGGAAGAGCATTGGGATAGAATAGCGAGCTACATAGCCAATATTTTCTAGAAGTAATTCTTATTAATCTTTGGACCTGATTTTATATGACCCAGGACACCCTGTACTGAAGTGTGCCCAAAGGCCTGCCTAATCCTAAAGTCATTGCTTCCCTGTGAAGGATCACCTCACGAATCTTACAGTAATGGAGAAAAGTAGAACGTGTCTTTGGCGCCCTAACTGATTATGTGCCCAAATCACTCTCAGGATGTCCTGAACTAATATCACCCAATCCACTAACCCTTTGTTTGCCTGGTTCTAAGCCAGGTGCTACAAGGAGCACCAAAGTGTCAGTAACTCCCTTTTCCCTAAGCAGCTGCAAATCTTGCTAAATTAAACATATAAGAAGACAATTCAAGGTTGATATATGCAGCTCACGGGGATTGCAGTGAACATATTAGACAGAAAACCTGAGGCTTGTTGCCCAGGCCATGTTCTGCCTTTGGTCAATAACCTTTTGCTGTCACTATCAAACTGGACCTTGATTCTGTTACACATAAAATGCAGACATTGGACTAGATGATATCCAAAGGGTATTGCTTATACTGGAGAAATATTATACTATATACTTATATTTGTATGAGGTTTATTCATTCATTTAGCAAACATATCATGAGTTCCCAGTGGTACCTGACTCTGGAGCCAAGATAAATAATCCAAGAACCTTCTCTGGAAAAAAGAAAAAAACACTCTCATTTAGTAATGCCTTTGGCTAACATTTACTGAGCATTTACTATGCATCAAAAACTATTTTGAATGCAATTTCATATATAATTCATAACCCTTTGAGGCAAATACTATTATTAACGCTGCTGTGGGAAACAGAATTCTAAGATAACTCCCAATGATTCTCAGCTGTGTCTGACACCTTCTTCTGAATGTGGGTGGGACCCATGAATCTGAGGAGATGTCCTTGCTGTGATTATGTTATGTCATATGGCAAAAAGACTTACAGACTCTATCAAAGTCCCTAATCAATTCATTTTAAGAAGGGGGAGTTATCCAGGGTGAGATTGATCTCTTACCAGGGCCAACAATCAAATACCCATGACTATATGGAGTTAAATAACAGTAGTTAGCAAATTTATCAGAGAAATGAGTCAGCGATATCCTCTGCAGAGAACCTGTTGTTAAATATTTGAGACTCTTACAAAATAGTTGTTAAACTGTTGGCAGCTTAAAATCATATTGACTTCATGGAAATGGACAAATGCTACAAATTAGGCTTTTTGTTTTTCCAGTAGGAGAGCTGGTTGACCAGCGCACCAATGGGATGAGTGATTTTGTCACATGCATTATAAGTGGAGACTGGATAGAGTCCTCGTATTACTGTAATTCTGAGAAAAAGAATGTCTATTGTTTGATGGGACCAGTGCAGAGCAGCATCTTCAAAGCCAGAAGCCTCTAACTGGTTCATGGAATACGAGAGAATGGGAAGGCATTTCAAAAAGGGGCAGCACATATGTAGAGCGGCACAGAGGTGGGGAGGAATGTCACATGTGTGAGCACCTGAGCAGAAGGTCATGCTGGGCACATCATTCTCCATCATGAGATGCTGGCACCACACCATGTCAAGAGAGCAGAGTGCGCTGTGCATAGGAGGGGTTTGGATGGGGCCCAGCAACATACCAGATGGGGCAGGGGCAGGGGACATGCACAGCTGTCCATCAAATGAGACCCAGAGGCCCAGGGCACGGTATCCTGGAATGGGAAGGGGGTGATCCAGGCCCCATCAAAAAAGAAGAGAGCTAATACGAACTCAGTTGGAAACCAAACTCACATCAGCTGGTCCTGGGCTGAGTACAACGACTTAATGTAATAGATGCTTTACCTGCACAGTGGAGGAGGAAGCTGCCTCAAGGAGTTTGGTTCAGTTTTGGTTTTATGTCCACTAGGGGGAAGATGCAAATTTAGCAAGATCTAATTGCATACGGTTTCTTAGAGCCCTGCTTTTCAGTGTCAAAACTTCTGGATGAAAAGCACACATTTAGCTTTTCATCCAGGTTTGCTGTATCCTGGGTGCTGAAAACCATCCTCTGGTGTGTATTTTAATACTCTGTGTTGTCTCTCTTCAATCACCTTGGCCAAACTGCAACAGTGAGCTTCGCATAGGTGTGACTGAGAGCTCCTCTCCACAGACCTTTGCTACCACCCCTCTCCAGGACTTCTCTGTGACCACACCAGCCTGGCCCAGCATGCCAAGAGTCAATATACACTGGGGCCAAACTCTGACTAACTGCAGACAGAAGCCAGTATGCTATGCTCCCCCGACCCCTGGTGCACTCCCTGTGGACAATCCTGAGATGAATTTCATAGGGCTTCTCAGAATATTTGCTGGGAGAAAGAACTCAGTCTCTACATCTGTGGCCAGCTCCCACCTACCTTGCCATGTTCCACTCATGACCCAGTCCTGGGCCCCATCACCTTTCTTCTCCATCAAAGTTTGTACTGTTTTGTTTTCTAGGGAATCTACTGTGAAACACATGCTAATTGAAGGTGAATGGTTTTGCACACATTAAAAAAAAACAAGGATTTTAATGACCAACCTACTTGCCAGGAGCGGAGTCTGCTGAAATGTGAGAGTCTTAGACACTGTTCCGATGAAAAGTTCGATGTAGCAAGTGGATTCTCATCCACAGACTTTCAGTGCCCTCACCCAGCCCCGTTTGGTGCTTAGATGACACATAATATGGACACACTCGTCAAAGCTTGGAAGTGACAAAATTTCAAAGTTTTGCTGATTCAATTGAGCTGGATGCAACTATACTTTTAATAGGTACAAGAAATACCTTGCTGGAGACCCAGGACAGCTGGTCCTGGGAGAGCAGAGCAATCAGTGAGATGAGCAAGGTAGAAAGGTCTGAAGCAGCAGCAAGGAGCCAGCAGTGGGGCCCTGGAGCACCAACAGAAGACGAGGCCCAGCCCCCATACCCAGAGGCCAAGACCAGCTCCATGCCCTGCACAGCTCCTATGGCAAACTTGGCTGGAATACGCAGCACATTTCTGGGGTCTGGACACTGTCACGGAGCTGTAAACACCAGATATTTTACTTTTATCCTCCCATTTTGGTCTAATTGGCTGTCCCTTGCCTATCTGGTTGGAAGTTATCTTGTAGTTTGTGGTTATCTTTGATTTTGGATTTTTTTTCTTTTCTCTCCCCTCTTTCTCAGGTCTACTATTTTTCTCTCTTTTTTTTCTTCCATTCTTTTCCATTCTCCTTCTCTTTCTTCCATGCTTCTTTCCTTTTTTCACTGTTTGGTTATCTTACCTGTCTTTTTTTGTTTCTTCTCTTGACCTTCTTTCTCTCCTGCCTCAACTACTTTTTTAATTTAAATTTTCAAGTGAGTCAGCATTGTCTCTGCCCTTTCTGATAATTCCTTCACATTCTGTTTCATTCTTTTCTTCCTGAGTACTGCAGTTTCCCCAAACTTGGGTGATTATCCCTTGGCCTCCAGCCTTAACTCTACTGTATGTGACCCCATTCATCACTTCACTCCATCCCCTAGCTTTCTTTCTTTAATTAATTAATTAATTAGGTACAGGGTCCCACTATACAGCTCAGGCTCATAGTGTTCCTCCTGTCTCAGCCTCTCCACAGCTGGGATTACAGGCATGTGCCACTACACTTGGCTTTTATGACTGACACAATGGCACAGAATGTGGTACCGGGGATGGAACCTGGGTCCATGTGCGTTCAGGCAGGCACTTAGACCGTCAAGCTATCTATCCAGCCCTCCCCTACCCAACTTAACCCCCAGCCTCCGACAGAAGAGTAAAATCACTCTACTATTGGGAAAATCACTGAATACAAGTACATTATATATGTTTGATTTTGTCGTATAATATTGGAGTTTGCTTTTGTGATTATAAGTAGCAGGTTAATTAATGGTTATCATAGTTTGTCACTAGTTAAGCTGTACTTGAAACTGTTGCTATTATGGACTGCACTACTTTCTCCAGGATGTAAAAACATGTTAAAATCACTTTTTCTCCCCTGTATGAAAACATTGCCATTGTATGGGATCATAATCCCCACCATAACCCAGGACCAAAGGATTGGGTGCTGAGCTCAACAGTAACTTTGCAAGACCCAGTCCTAGGCCAGGTCCGGTGAGTGTGTGGAGAGCTTCCTGCTACCCTGAGCCGGCGGGACCAGTCCCAGCCCAGGCACAGCGCGGGCCAGAATCTCTCTCACCCCCTCCAGCCACCCCCCACCACTCCGCCTTACCTCACCCACACCTCCCACCGTGTAGGAATTTCTGCCGAGTTCCGGGAGCCCCCAGACCCAGTCCTAGCCCAGGTCCATACAGGAAAGGAGCTGAGCACAGCAGCCAGACCTAAGACAGAAGCAGCTGGATAAGTCCAAACTCTGTAGAGCTCCACCTGAACTTCAGTACGTGTGAAGGTTATAACTACAGCAAAGATCTACAACAAAGGGCAAAAGACAGTGCTACACAAAATGATGAGAAGGAACAAAATACAAGCTCAGAACCCAAGCCCAACCGTAACAAGTGCTGAGGACACTAACACAGAACAAATTGGAAATCACACAGCTGAAAGCAATGAATCAACAGCTTCTGAAATAAAACAGCTGCAGAAAGATATAGAAGA
>NW_004524692.1:1421759-1468911 GCF_000260255.1 Octodon degus | reverse complement strand
AGTAGGATCACAAGTCCGCATCTTGTACAGCAATTAACCACTAAGAAGAATATATGCAGTGTATTATTTGTTGAAAAAAAATAAAATAAGTGATATTACAGAAGACAGAGATAAATGAATAGATGAGCTTGGAAAATTGATGGAAATAAAAATTTCCCAACATAGGAAAGAAATGGAATCCATGAAACAGAACCAAACAGAAAAACAGACATTACGCCTTCCACTGAAAGTACATGCAACAGTGGCCAGTGAGATAACTCAGTGGCCTCAATTTCCTGCTTAGGCAAGCTCAGGAGCCATGGTTCAGTACCCAGCACCACATGCCATGCCAGCCCTGCCCCCCAGCGTGGGCTGAGCTGGCCACAAAAAAAAGACAGACAGACAGACAGACAGACAGACAGACAGACAGACAGACAGACAGACAGAGTGACAGATTGAATGAGGGAGAGATTAGAATTTCAAATTTTAAAAATAGAATTGCAGCTAGTGATCGTGAAAAGAAAGATACTTTAAAAATAGTAAGAGATCATAAAACACCAAACCAATACCTACAAGATGAGACAAAGAAGAATGAAATAACATTGATTTGGATCAAGAGAATGCTGGAAACAGTACAAATGGCATTCAAAGAAGTCTTCACAGAAATAATAGTAGAAAGCTTCCCAAGTGTAGACAAAGAATGTGACATACAAATAGATGACAGAACTCCATATAGAACTCCAAACATCCATGAATAAAATAAAACTACACTAAGACATACAACAATCAAGATTCCAGAAATTTGGTAGAACAGAATGTTAAAAGTTATAGAGAAATGAAACAGATAACAGATAGAGGAAAACCCATAAGAATCATGGCAGAGTTCTCCACACAAACATCCAAATTAACGAGAACTGGGAATGAAGTATTTTAAGCTCTGAAAGAAAACAACTTCCAACTTTCAGATTGATATACCATGAAAAATTATATTTCAGAATTAATGGAGAAATAAGATATTTCTATGACAAAGAAAAACTGAATTCATTACCACCAAACCAACCAACCTACAAAAAGTAGTGATATTCTATACAGAGATAAAAATGACTATAATTCCAAGAACAACAACAGAATAAAACCACCAGGCAAGACAGCGAGATGGCTCAGTGGAATAAGCTTTTCCCTGGCAAGCACAAAGGGCTGAGTTCAATCCCAGGTTTTGTTAAAAAAAAAAGCATAAGGGAAATGCAGGGAACCAATGGCAGAAAAATATAATGACAAAGATAAGCCAGTACATATTAGTTATAATCAGTGACTTAAATGCACTCAATTCACCAATCAAAAGAAACATTCAAAAATCAACAGCATTCCTGTACACAAGCAACAAACTCACACAGAGGGAAACTATGTTCTTCACACTAGCATCCAAACAAGTGAAATACTTAAAAATTAATCTAACAAAGGAAAAAAATCAATACATTAAAAATCACAATACTTGAACAAGGAGACTGAGAAGGATATCAGAAAGTGGAAAGATATCCTTTGCTCATGGATAGGAAGAACCAACATTGTGAAAATGGCTATACTCCCAAAAATGTTATATAGATTTAATGTAATCTGAATCAAAATACTATTAGCATACCACCTCTATAGTTGAATAATAATCTATTGTATAAAAGAAACACACATAGATTTTTTTTTATCCATTGCTCAATTGATGGGCATATGGATTATTTCCAAGATTTACCTATTATAAAATGTGTTGTTATAAACATGGTGCTGTGATGTGATGTCATTAATTCTTCCGGAAAGATACCCAAAAAGTCAATAGGTGGGTCGAATGGATCCTCTAGAAAGAAAGCCTCTTTAATAAATTGTGCTGAAAAATCTGGCTATCCACATGACAAAGATTAAATCTAGATCATACACTAAATTAAAGTAAAAATGGATCAAAGATCTAAATATTAAAAAAGAAACACTGAATCTACTGGAAGAGAAATTAGGTAGAAATCTTGAAGACATAGGTGTAGGAAGAAAATTCAGGAACCATATCCAAACTGCATGGGAACTACTTCAAAGAATCAAAGCTAGGATCTAGTCTAATCTTACTAAATAGCTTTTGCATATCAAAAAGAAATCACCAACAGAGTGAAAAGACAACCCACAGAGTGGGAAAAATTTATAGACAACAATCCCTCAAACAAACGACTTAAATCTACAGCATATAAAAATTTGAAAAAAAAATAAGAATGTTCAAATTCAAATACCCACTCTAAAAAAGGTCACCCAAGACAGTCATCTAAGATACATACTTCTAAGATGAAGAAATGCAAATAGAAAATAAAAATACGAAAAAATGTTCAACATAAAATTGGTCATTCAAGAGATGAAAATTAAAACAACATTGAGATTCCATTTCATCCAAGAAAGAATGGCTGCTATCAAGAAATCAATCAATTACAAATACTGGTGAGGTCGTGGCAGAAAGGGAACCCTTCTCCACTGTTGGTGGAAGTATAAGGTATAGCCATTGTGGAAATTAGTGTGGAGTTTCCTCAAAAAACTAGGCTGGGACTGGGAATATAGCTCAACGGCATAAGTGCCTTCCTGGTGAGTGCGAGGTCCTGAGTTTGATCCCTGGTACCACAAACAAAAAACAACAACAACAACAACAAAAACCATTAAGCTTAGTGGTCCCACTCACCCCAGATAGTCCTCTTCTGAGAATTTCCCTAAAGGAATTAAAAACTTCATAACAAGGGCCAGCCAAATAGCTCAGCAGATTAAAGCTCCTGCAAGCAGGTGCAGAGGCTGGGGGTTTGATTCCCAGGCCTGCCATGCTAGCCCCACCCCCAGAGTGCACTGAGTCGCAATTGAGACTGGGTGTGGCATGCCTGTAATCCCAGAATTTGGGAGACTATAAACAGGAGAATGACCCTGAGTCAGATCTAATAGTGAGACCCTGAACACCCTGTAGACCCTTCCCTAAAATACAGGGGGAAAAAAGAAAAAACAAAATCATAACATAGCACAATATACATGCATCCATGTTTATGGCAGCAAAATCTATAACAGCTAAATCTTGAAAACAACCCAAATGCCCATCAACTGAAGAACGGATAAAAAAAAGATGTGGTATGTTTATACAATGGAGTATTGCTTAACTATAAACAAGGATAGACTTGAGACTTTTATAGGTAAATGGATGCAATTCAAGACCATACTCATTAAGTGAAGTAAATCAGACCTGCACGTATAAAGACCACATTGTCTCCCTACTGTAAGAAGCTGAAAGAGTAAAAAAGATACAAAACGTACAATAGATATTGGCACATGGGAAGAAATTGTTCAAAAGAAAAAAAAACTGGAATGGGAGACAGGAGCAAAGGAAGGGAAAAGGAAAAGGAAATATATCTATAGTTATATAATACACAAAATAGTTAGGTAGCTATACTACAAATTTCTCTTTGTTCATTGAAAAGAAAAGCTTGTGCTTGTATCATTTGATGAATCTTTCATACCTATATCTTGCAAGCTGAGCAACTACTTTGAAGATAACAGTAAGCAATGTATTAACCACTATTACTCCTTTGCTGTCTTGTTTTGAAATAGTTTTTCTCTTTAAAATAAAAAAGAAGTACCTTGTTTGGAGTACATTCATAACCATATGCTTACAGCTGAAGCACTAATGCCACTGAAAAGAGGTAAATACAACTTTATCAATGGTAAGTACTGGAAATTTCTGATATCATGAGTCTAAGATTGTCTGAGAATTAACTGTTTATCTTGGATTGCATTCTTTGGGGACTCTACTTTCATCATTACTACAAAAGCATAAACATTTGCATTTTAATAACTAACTCCCTTGCAGAATGCTTTTATGTTCTCCATCCTATTCTATGTGCTTTATATGAAATTATCACTTTAATAGTCACAAATACTGAATTGGGTATATTATGATTACTACCCATTTTCCATATAAGAATCTGAGTCCTTGAGATGTAAAGTAACTTCCTGAAGCTCTCATGGCATGGTAACCTGCAAAGAGAGCTGGGACTTTGACTCTGAATCTGTGTGCCCTTAATCCAGCCAATGCACTGATTTACACCTTGATGCCCTGTCATGTTCACATACAACAGTGAAAGATCATGGAGGTGCTTGGTGAATTAAGAATGTGGTAAAACACCAGCAAACAGAGCTGGGTAGACATGGCCCCTAATGAATGATTGCCAGTGAGAAAGAAAACCAAAGAAGCTTGCTGTGTGATACCAGATATTTGATGAATTTTCTATTGCTGAGTTCGTGTGAAGTGCTTTGACTTCATTATGTTTATTGATTGAATTGTCTAAAGCCATATTAATATCAATGAATCCAGCCTAAAAATGCACTCACTTGATCTGGTAAGTTCATGTGTGAATGTCCTTAGTCATCTCTTTGGCATTTTAACCAACCATTTATCTTGATCATGATGCAAGCGTCGACCAATCACTTTGTACAATTTATCTCACTGTGCTGTCTGAACTGTTCTACAGTTATTACTCAGTGACATGACCTGAGGAAAAGAGTTCATCAGTCATCATCTTGTGTATAAGCAGTATTCATCTCAGCTAGCTTACTTTTGGAAGTTAATGTTTTTCTTCCTTGAGAAAAAGAGCTTAGAAAGTTAGTTTTCTATGCAAATTATATCCTACTTCTTCCACTGTTCACCAAGCATGTAGAACTATGCATATCAGAAAGGTAAGGGATCACACTTGTAATTTATATAGAAAAATCAATCTACCTCCTATCTGTGAAAGTAGGAAAACTAAGAGTCTCATAATCCCTTTCTATTAATCTGCCCACATGAGCTCCCAAGAACCTGTTATTTTTTCTTAGTTCTGAGAGTCAGTGCCATCTGCACACTGATCTGGGACCTGGTCCTGTTCACCACGTCTCTGATTGGGTAAGGGGTCTCTGGGCGTAATCCTGTTTGCTCAAGAGACTATAGACAAGGAGAGGCCTTGAAGAATCAGCAACAGAATTGCAGGCTGGGTTGCACCTCTCTTCTCTCTGAGTGTTGGCTCTCCTGGTCTTCTCTTCCATAAAGTGACATAGGGCCATTCAAGTGCTCGTGTCGTGATCGAGACTCTTACAGGGGAAACGTATGTGACGTCCTCTCATGGCCAGCAGAAAATGTTCCACTGAGATAAGAGACAGAGCAATGGCTCCCAAAGATATCCATGTCTTCATATCTAGAACCTGAGAGTGTTACTGAATATGGAATAGAGATTTTGATTAAATTAAGGATTTTGAGATGGATTGATCATACCGGATTATCTAGATGGTCCCTAAATATGATTGAGTATCCGTCTAAGAGTAAGCAAAGAAGTAGGAGGTGTGACATCAGAAACAAGGGGCTGGAGCAATGCAGCAGGCTGAGGAACACTGGTGGCCTCCAGGAAGGAGAGGGGATAAGGAATGAATACTCCACCAGAACCCTGAGGGGAAACCATTATAGTTGACAACCTTGTTTTAGCTCTATGAGACTCTTTCTAACCTTCTGGCTTGCAGAACTCTAAGAGAACAAACCTGTGCTGTCTGAAGTCATTAAATTTGTGGCGGTTTGTTTCAGCACCATCTGACCTCCTAGACCTACTGTCATTTCCTAATCTGCCTACTAAAATGAGACACTGCTTTCATGTTCTTCCTGCATTGATTGAGCTGGTTTCATACCATGCTGCATAGCCAGCCTCCTTTTTGAATATCATATAGTTTTTCTAGAGAACATCATTATTACATTTAACACTAACAGCACTGGCTAGAATCCAGTTCAGAATCTCTTAGTAGGGAAGAATTCGAAACCTCAGTGTAATGCTTTAGAACTAATATGGCTCCCCACAGTATCATGCATTCAGAGCTGGGTTTTTGGGTGGCAATTGGATTATTGGGTTACAGTGATCATCAATGGGTTATATGCTGTTAGGATATGGGGTCTGGTTAGAAGGGGGGGTCACTGAGGGCGAGACCTAGAAGGATATATTCTTGTCCCCTTGTCTCTGGTCTCTGGTGCACTTCCAGGCCACCATGCAGAGAATGCCTTTCCTTTGCATGCCTCCCACCATGCTGCCTTTGCCATGAAGCCAGTCAACTGTGGATTAAACCATGAGCCAAAATAAATCTGTTCCTTCAAGTAGTGGCTATCCTGTTCCAGCAACTGGAAAGCTGGCTAATACACCTAACAAAAAGAAAACACCGTGGAGATAAGCCCTGAAGTGATGCCTGTGATTCAGTTGACCAGGCCAAGCAACCAACCAGTTATGCACCCATCAGCCAATGTGTCCAAGCAGGTAATGTGTGGGGGTGGCAGGTCAGCAAAGGGAGTTACAACTTTGATTGAAAAAGAATCAGTGTATGTCTTAACATTAAAAATAAAATATAATGGGAAAAATGTCTTGTGCCTAAATGACTATATGGCTTAAACAAGTCATAGTATTTCTGGCCTTAGTTTCCTCTTCTCTAAATTGCAGGCGTTGCACTGTAGAAGATGTACTTATGAAGCACTTGCTAAGTAATTGCCCACAAGAATGCTATGCACCTTGTTACTTCCATCTCTCAAGCCAAGAGCTACACCCTAAGTTCACCACATGTGCCAAAGTTATGCTGGTCTGGCTGCAGAATCCCTGTTGCTCCCACTGTACCCCTGTCCACAACTACCGTCATTTGCCAAGACAACTTCCATCTTTACCCTTCTTTATCTCTCCCTGCAACTGCCCAAGTTGTCTGCTCCTTCTGCTTAGCCCATGGGCTACAGCTACTGCACCAAGCCCCTCGGCTCAGCAGCATAGTGCGCTGGAGTGCAGGCCGTCCTTGCGCAGCAGTGCCTGACTGAGCCCCTGCTCGCTCCTGCCCAGCACCACAGCAGGGTGATATTGCGCATCGCTGGCCAAATTCAAAGTATTGTGTCCACTTGAAAATGGTAGTGCACCATTGTAAAGTTGAAAAATCTTAAGTCAAGCCATTGCTATTGAGGACATCCATGCTGTTTAAAAATTACAAGGAAGTGAGGAAGAGGAAAGGAAGGCGACGAACAAAGAAGGAAAGGAGCGGAGAGGAAACCTGCCAGCAGCTTTGAACATCTGGGGCTTTTGCATCTCTGCTGCATTCTGCGGAGTGGATGCTACTGAGGCAGAGGCGAGGCGCTGAGCTTCATAACTCTTGACATTTGGGGTGAGGATCAAATACAGCAGTGCCTGGAAAGTAGCTGGTTACCCACTGAAGGCTTATGCAAATATTAGCTGTTGCACTGGTGCTGTGGCCCCAAGCTTAGACCTCCCTGAAAATGACTTTCTGGATTACTGTCCTTGAGAGGTCCTCAGGACTAAAAGCCCATCCCCCTACTGCAGGCTGCTGCCTGCAGGGGAGTGGTGGGGGGGAGGCACCTGAGCAGCAAAATCTTTCTCCTGCAATCAGAGATAAGGACAGAGAAAGGGTGTTGACAATAAGCTTCACCTGGCCCTGGCAGCAGGAGCAGGCCCTGGGCTGCTGAATGGGTGTGAATGAAGGCTGTGAAGGGGCGAGGATTACCTGCTCACCTTAGGGGGCACAGCCAGGTCAGAAGCTGCTCGGGTCAAGAAATTGAGAGGGCCCTGGGGGCTGCAGGAATCCAGCCACATTCTTCACCCGAGGAGAGAGGCTCCACCTGTGCCCACTGGCTGCCTCAGTCCCCCCTCTGCTATCCCTCTCCCAGCTCTCTGGTCTAAATGTAGGTTTAGGAATGTCATCCAGCCTGTGTCTCACTAGGCCTTCAGGCAGGTGGCCTCTAAGACAAAGGCCCAGAAGAACCATCCCATAGCTCAGGGCTTCCCACCCACCCATCAGAAGAATCAGGGCGGCCCTCATCATGCTGCGTCTGAGAGAAGCAGAGAGGCTCAGGTGGCTCCAAGGGATCTGTCCAACACCAGCTCTGGGGCAGAGCAGCTGTCAAGGATGCCAGTCCTGGCACGCCTTCTTCCCATCTCCTGCCTGGCCCACGTCAGCACCGGTGCTTTCGGTCACTCACAGGCCTCATTCACAGGACTCAGGCTGCAGGCCCGGTAGGACCAGTAACTATAATTGTGGTGCAGGGCACACAGGAATATGGGATGTGGGCCTGGAGAGGTAGAGTCAGCACTGGGTATAATGAGTGATCAAAGAGGGACAGCAGCAAGGGGGAAAGCGGGAAGAGCAATAGAACAATTATGTACATGGTCTTCCATTCACACAGCCACCCTAGGAGCAAGCACAAGCATCAGTCCACCAGCTTTCCACGTAGTGGCATTGGTCACACTAAGCAAGGACTGTCCACAGAGCCTGGTTAAGGACCTGAGGGTGCTGACTCGAGATCCCGCTGTCCCAGCCCCTGTCTCTCTGTCCATGCAGTGCAGCCAGCTGCTCTGTGGTGGGTTCAGTGGGGTGCAGGCCCTGAGCTCTCAGGAGGCCGCAAGATGGGCAGTGCCAGCAAAGCCCTGCCACACCTTACTCATGCTGACAGATACCAGAGTTTGGGAGTGCTTGGCACTGGGTGGGGTCTTGGCACAGAGACGTGAACAAGGCAGACACAGCCTCGCCTCCCATAGCCCATGACACAGCAAGGACTCGGAAAGGCCTTAGAAAGGGCAGAGGTCCAGACACTGGAGGAAGAGTCAGCAGACTTCCTGCAGGATACCATGTCTAATCTGAGAAAAAAAGAAAGGACTGGTAAATTAGACTTGCACTTATACATGTGTGCATGCACATGTGTGTGTAATTGGTATGTGTGTACATAGGGTGGGATTGCACAAGTAGCCTGTGCAAAAGCCCAGTGCAGAGGGGTGGGGAGTGTGACAGCCTGGAGGAACATACAGTGCAAGGGGAAGTACTGAAATAGTAGTGCTGTGACCAAATCAGCCTTCCAGAAGTTTCCACTGATGTCAGGGCCACATGGGGAAAGAGTAGCCTTCCCTGCTCTGTGATGGACAGTGGGAAAAGTAAACCTATTGTTATGGATACAAGAGATGGGCTTCAAAAAGGGTGCTCTGGCTGCTGCATTCATGCATCATGGGTGCCCTAGGAGCAGTCCCCCAGGGAAGGATGGAACAGGCTTTTCAATGACCTGAGTCAGCAGAGTAGCACATGCAGGACACCACCCTGTGCTGGCAGGTCCAGCCTGGCCAGGTGCAAGCCCCTAGCAGGCCACAGGGAACATCTGCCAGTTGTTGATGTTTGCTGTTCCTTTGAGGGCTCCAACAGCCACCCAGTCTTCTCCTGTCACCACCTGTCTGATTTCTCCTCCCAATAGCCCGCTGCTGCTGAAGGGACCAGGCATAAAATGCATCTCAGCATGTCATTTCCCTTTTCAGTATTCCTGAAAGTAAGTGATGGTTGGCGAACTCCTGAATCATTGAGTGAGTATCCAGGTCACAGCACCAGACCGCGCCTTGTATTCTTGTTGTTGTTGTTATTGTTTAATTTCTTCCTTTTCTTAATGCTGCTTGGTGTGGGGCACATGCCTGTAATCCTGGCATTCTAGGGGATGGGGGAAGACTCATCCAATGAAGCATGAGGGCTGAAAGTTTGAAACCAGCAGAGGCAACCTACTGGCTTAGTGAGACAGTATCTGAAAATACAAATAAATGAAGATGACGGATGATAGATAGATAGATGATAGATAGATAGATAGATAGATAGATAGATAGATAGATAGATAGATAGATAGACAGACAAGCAGGCAGCCAGGCTGGGATGTAGCTCAAGGAGAAGAGCTTTGATTCAGTCCCTGGTATTACATTTGAAAAAGCTATTTTTCACTGAAGAGTATAATAAAAAGTAAACCCCATTTGTTTTAAATCTCAAACTGTAAGTACATTTTTAAAAATCCAGGGCAAAGATAAGGGAGGTAGGGGCAAATGGTGACATAAGATAGTGATCTTCAGCACTTGGGTCATCGTCAACTTTCCACCTTTCTCGTGGACACCTTTGTCAGTTAAGAGCATAGCTGACAAGCTATGCATATTTAGCATGCATATTTAGTAGACATCTCCTCTGAAAGGAGGAGAGTGAGCTTGTTACTTCAAGGGAAAAGCTGTTTTGTTCCTAGTGATAAAACTCAAGTGCTCAAAAAAATTAGAATTTTGGAAAATGTTTGAAATTTTTGTCTTTGCTTCTGGCCTGGATGGCTTTGAAAGATTCTTCAAATATGAATGCTAATCATATTAACAAATGTGATTTTTAAAAACTAATGATGAACTGTGTGGTCTCTGGTAAGATCTGCTAACCTCTGTCAATGATCCTTTTCAAAAAGAACAGTGAGTGATGTTACCAAATCAAGCATGGCTATAAAAGCCCATCCATAGTGCAAGGCTGATTGGTCACCCCTCACTTGCCTAGAATGGTCAAGGGCATTGAGGGTCTGTTCACACGGAGCTGCATTCAAACTTAGCTCAAGGGCTTGGCAGTCTAAGTGCCTGCCTGGCAAGCATAAGGACCTGGTTTTGATCCCCGGAACTGCATGCCTCGCCAGCCACCACAACTGGGCATGGTGGTGCATGCCTATAATCCCAGCACTAGTGAGGCGGAGACAGGAGGATCACTATGAGTCTCAGCTGCGTACTGAGACCCTGTACCAAATAAATAAATAAAAGATTTAAAAAATAGCTCAAATACTTGGACATAAACAAGCTAAAAAGCAAGTAATTATCTAGTAGACACAAAGAAATATAGTCACTCTAGATAACAAAAGGTAGGAACAATTGTATGCAGCCTAGTGGTCCCATTTTCCAGGTCCGGCTGCGCTGTGACACAACTGCTCTTCAATAATGCTGCATGCACTTGACCAAGCCAGTGTTTCCTCGCTCTTTAAGCACATCCTTCCTGGTAAGCATCAGGACAAAAGGAACTAGAACAGACGAAGGGAGGGTGCAAGAAAGGCACCAATGAAGAACCCTATGGTCTGACAACCAGTAAAAATTAAGCAAATGCCAATTAAAGTTGTAACAGAGCCTCTTATTCACATATTTCAAGCTAAAACTACAATTTAATTTTTCCCAATGATCCAGTGTTTGAATTTCTTCTTTCAGTCCATACTGCCTAAATGCCCATTCTATGATACAGTAGGGCTGGAGGGCCTTGAAACATAGCTAGTGAAAAAGGTTGGAAAATGTTGTTTGTGATAGACAGGACTCAATAAAATATATTATTAAGTTAAGATAACTTCTTTCTTTTTACCTATTTTTATTTATTTTTATTTTAAAGAAAAGGAAACAAAAAACCCACACAATATTCCAAGATAATGTGATAGGAGGGTGACATTGGTTAATACATTGTGTATTGTTATCTTTAGCTACTCAGAATACAAAATAACAGCATTTAATTATCCAAATACTATTAGCACAAACCTATCTTTTCAATGAACTGAGAGAAATTGGTAATATAAACATTCTATCTTTTGTATGTGTATATACACATATTTTTCCTTTCGCTTTTCCTCTCATTTTTTATTCTTATCCATTTTGTTAAGCATAGCTTGAATTCTGTTCTTCCTGGACAGCCTGGAGTCAGCCTCAGTTCAGCTTCTGATATGCAGGTTGGCAGAGGGCCTGGCTCAAGCCATCCCTTCGCCCTATCTGCAATAATGTACAGAAGGTCACTCGCCCGCAGCCAGCCCCTTTCCCTACCCTGATAATATCAGATGGCACTCCCCACCTGAAAGGCAATCTCCAGCAAATCTCAGGCTGGCTGTCAGGCAAGATCGGGGGACAAAGAGCGATTGTTGATAGAGTGTTCTGATCCTCACAGAAAGGTCAACCCCAGTCCTTCCTTTCTCCTTTCCTCTTCTCCTGAACCCGAACAGACCTCCATTCTCCCTGAGCAGGTCTCTCCCTCCTCTCTAAGCCCACCCCAGCTTCCTACTGCTTTTGCACTCTTGGCAGCTGTTCAGAAATAATGGGAGGCCTATGGGGAGCTCCACATGAGGTCATCAGGAAGGGGCGCTGCGAACAACTTTCTACTCCCAACTATATTGTGCAAAGGGCTACATGGAACACACGCAGAGGTTTCTGGTCAAGTGAATGGGCAGGTAGGGCAGAGGAATGATCTGACGCAGGCCTTCTGCTACCCTGAACATCAGAGAGTACACTGGGGCTGCAGTCTATATCTATGCTGTCCAGAAGAATGAAATGTCAACCTTTGGTATTTTCTAATAGCATCCCCAGGAAACTTCCACCTATAAGCTCACTTGGCCAGCTTGACTCTCAGACATGTGCTTGGTGTCTCACAAAGGTTGGTTGAAACCCATTTCCATATTGTGGTTTGCATTGGGCAAAGGTGATCTTTCTAGACAAAGGGGCAGGATGTGACAGGATTTATGTGGTATTCGCTGTATTTAAAGGCTCCTCCACGTTCTGAGTTTCTCAAATGTTTTTAACTCTCCCCTTTGTCTTTTTCTTTGTCAAATCAGTGATCAAACCCAGTGACTTTCAACATATGACCATACCCTTTCTCCCCGCACCCCCCCCACCTCCCACCATTCCCATTGCCCTACACCAGGCAGTCCCTGCTTTGCAAGTAGAGCAAACACAATCATTGCTGGTACATTCTAAGCAGCTATTGCTTTTTCATTTCTATTTTTGGACCAATCTGGCAACAGGCATCTTTATCCTGATTTACTAATAAGTAAATAGAGATCTCAGGGTGGAAAGAATGCATGGCATGAATGGGCACCATTACAGCCTGAAGATGTCTGACTTCAAAGCTTGGGTTCTTCTCATGCTAACTGTCCTGTCTCAGTGTAAGGAGAGGAGAAATACACAAGCTCATTTCTATCTAAATATCAGTGTTGGCTGTCAATGCCTGAATGAAAAGTAAAATACTTAATCCATGGCACTGGTTATTTCACGTATCTGACAGTAGGGGTGCATTTGAGGTTGAGTGGCATTGAGAGTTCTGACTTGTTGGGATTTCTTTTCCGTGGGTCTCTATGTACTGTGGACCCTATTTAATGGTCATTTAAATAGGTTTTTTAAAAAATTTAAAAAGGAAAAGAACAGAATTCCAATACAAAATAATAGGAGAGTAACAATAATGAACACATTGTGTATTGTTATCTTCAAAGTAGTTACTCGAAGTATAAAATACAGGCATGAGATATTGTTCAAATGATAAAAGCACAAATTTTCTTTTCAATGAACTAATAGAAACCAGCAGAATGACTATCTTAACTATTTTGTTCATATTTTTCTCTTTTGCCTTCCTTCCTTCCCCCTTTCTCAATCATATTTTCCTCTCTTCTTTTCAAAAGTTGCTTCCCATTTCACAATATTTATTGTAAATTTTGGACCTCAACTACTCTTTCAGTTTTTTATGCTCAGGAGACAATACAATGTGTATATATGGGTCTGATTTATTTCACTTATGAGTATGGTCTCAAGTTACATCCATTACCTATAAAATCCCAAGTTTATCCTTCTCTATGGATGAATAGTCCTCCACTATATTAAAAAACACATCTCTTTATCCATTCCTCATTTGATGGGCATTTGGGTTGTTTGCAAGATATAGTTATTACAAATTGTGTTGCTATAAACAATTGTGCACATATATTGCTGTAGTTTGATGTATTTCATTGTTTTGAGAAGTTACCCAGAAAAAGAATGGTTGTGTCCAATGGGACCTCTAATCCTGGTTTTTTGAGGAATCTCCATGCTGATTTCCACAGTGGTTGCACCAGTCTGCACTCCCACCAACAGCGGAGAAGGATTTCTTTTTTGCACAGCCCCTCCAGCATTTGTTATTGGTTGATTTCTTGATGGTAGCCAGTCTTTCTGGGTTGAGATGAAGTCTCAGTGTTGTTTTAACTTACATTTTTCAGATGACCAGTGATATTGAATATTTTTCATGTATTTATTTTCCATTTGTATTTATTCATCTGAGAAGTATGTATTCATCTCAGATATCCATTTTTGGATTGGGTATTTGAATTTGGGAGGTCTGATTTTTTTTTGAATTCTTTATATGTTCTAGATACATGTCCATTGTCTGAGGGACAACAAGGTATATTTTTTTCCTATTTTGTGGATCGTCTTTTTCACTCTGTTGATGATTTCTTTTGTTGAGTTCCCATTTGTTGCTTCTTTGGAGTATTTCCCTTGTGGTCTGGGTTTTGTTCATGAAGTCTCTATATGTCTTCAGTATTCTACCTATTTTCTCTTCCAGTAGATTTAGCGTTTCTGTTTAGATCTTTGATTCATTATTATTTTAGTTTAGTGCATAGCGATAGGTATGGGTTTAGTTTTAGATTTCAAGATGTGGAAAGCCAATTCTTCCAGCACCATTTATTAAAGAGACTATCTTTCTTCCAGGGAACATGTTTGGTCCTTTTATCAAGGACAGGGTGTCCTTGAGAATGTTTACAGTTGCATCTGGGTTATCTGTTTGGTTCCACTGATCTTCAGGTCTGTTTTGTTTTGTTTTGATTTGGTTTTGTTTTCCAGTACAATGCTGATTTTATCACAGTAGCTTTACAGTATAATATCAAGTCAGGGATTGTGAGGTTCTCTGACATGCCTTTGTTGCCCAGAAGTACTTTTCTGTTCTAGGTCATTTCTGATTCCAAATGAACTTTAGAAAAGTGTTCTCTAGTTCTATGAGGTATGCTAATAGTATTTTGATTGGGATTGCCTTAAACCTGTATAGTATTTTGGGGAGTATGACCATTTTCAGTATGTTGGTTCTTCCTATCCGTGAGCAAGGTACCTTTCCACTTTCCAATATCTTCTTCAATGTCCTTTTTCAGAGTATTGTAATTTTCAATGTATAAATCTTTTATTCCCTCTATTAAATTGGTAAGTATTTTTTGGTATGTTATTATAAAGGGTATGGTTTCCCTAATTTCTCTCTCTATGAATTTGTTGTTTATGTACAGGAATCTTATCGATATTTGAGTGTTGACTTCATGTTCAGCTACATTTCTGAATTTGGGTATTAAATCTATAAGTCTTTTGATGGAGTTTTCAGGGTCTTCTATGTATAATGTTATCTGCAAATAAAAATAATTTAACTTCTTTTTCTATCACTATTCTTTTTATTTCTCTTTCCTAATTGCTCATGCTACTATTTCTAGAACTATACTGAATAGGGGTGGTGATAGTGGACCTTCTTATCTTGTTCCTAAATTTAGAGTAAAAGCTTTTAGGTTTTGACCATTTAGTATCATGTTGGCTATTGGCTTGCCATAGATGGCTTTTATGAGATTGGGAAGACGATCATTCATTCCAATTTCCTGAAGGTTTGTTTGTTTGTTGTTGTCTATTTGGTTTGGCATTTTTTTGTTAATAATCAATAATGCAATTTTATTACAACATCAGGATGCTGTACTGAGGATCAAATCCAGGCCCTCACATATGATAGGTAAGCATTTGACTGCTGAGTAACACTTCCAGCCCTCTTGTTTTCAATTTTTATTTTTTATTACTATGTACGTCCAGTACATGATGGTTGATTTACTCATTGGGAGTTGGTACACGTACATCATACATCTTAACTCATTTCTCTCCCCCTCCATCACCTCCTGCTTCTCTTAATCACATACATGTGCCAAATCCCCATAAGGAATGTAATCATTATGTACTGCAATTGTATACAAATAAAATAAGAACGATATATAATAGGATATGGGGAGATAGATCTTTTGCAAATGAGAGGGAGTTTTGCAGGGCTTTTGTTGTGAATGGGTATTAACTTTGACAAATGCTTCTTCTACACCTATTGAGATAACCACGTGATTTTTGTCTTTGATTTGTTTAATATGGTGTATTACATTTTTCTATTTGCACATGTTAAACAATCTCTGCATCCTCGGAATAAATTCTAGCTGGCCATGGTGTATTATTCTTGATGATTTACTGCATTCTGTTTGCCAGTATTTATTAAGGATATTTGCCTCTATGTTCATGAGGGAGATTGGACACTACTTTTCTTTTCTAGTTGGGTTCTTCTCTAGTTTTACAATCAGGGTAATATTTGCTTCAGGAATGATTTTGGAAGAGTTGCTTCCATTTCAGTTTCCTTAAAGAGTTTTAGCATTAGTGGTATTATTCTTGTGGAATTCAACAATGAATCTGTCAGGATCTGAATGTTTTTGTTGTTGTTGGTAATGGTGATTAAGTTTTTAATTACATTTTAACTTCATTGGCTGATATTGGGTTATTTCAAAGTTTTATATTTGTTTGATTTAGTTTTGGCAATTTAATTGTGTCTAGTAATCTGTCCATTTCTTCCATGTTTTTTTAATCTCATTAGAGTACAGGTTCACAAAGTAGGTATTAATGATCTTCTGGATTTCTGCAGAATTAATTGTGATTTCCCCCTTTCATTCCTAATTGTTTGAATTTGTGTTTTTTAGTTACTCTTTTTGATGAAGTTGACTAATGTTCTATCAATTTTATTTATTCTTTCAAAGAACCAATTTTTCAGTTCATCAATTATTCATATTGCTTTCTAGTCTCAATGGCATTAATTTCTGCTTTTTATAATTTTCTCCCTTGCATGAGCTTAGGGTTTGATTTGTTTTGTATTTTAGGGAAAGGTAAGGTTCATTGTTTGATTGTTTATTTAAGCTCATTCTATTTTCCTGATGTGAGAGTTCATTACTATAAATTTCCCACGTAAGATTGCTTTCACTGTATTCCACAAGTTCCAGTGTGTTACATGGGTGTTATCATTGAATTGTAGATACTATTTCATCTTTAATTTCCTCCTCTGTAACCCATTGGTTGTTAAGAAAGGTGTTTAATTTCCATGTGTTAATAAATGTTTTGTGATTTCTTTTGCTGCTGATTTCCAGTTTTATTACACTGTGGTCAGAAAGTGTGCTTGGGATTATTTCAATTCCTCTATATTTACTTAAGCATGTTTTATGCATTAATATACAGTCTATTTTGGAGAACATTCCATTCTCAGAACAATGTGTGTTCTGAGTTCTGGGGTGGGATACTCCATAGACATCTATCAAGTTCCTTTGTTCACAGGCTTAGTTTAATTCTAATATTTCTTTGTTGAATTTTTTTGTCTAGTTGATCTGTCTATTTGTGAGAGTGAAGTATTAAGGTCCCTGACTAAAATTGTGTTACTGCTCATTTGATTTTTCATAGCTGTTTAATATTTGTTTTTACATAGTTGGATGCACTGGTATTTGGTGCATATATGTTTAGGATTATTATCTCTTCGTCTTGAAGCTTTTTTAAAAAGTATGTAGTGACCTTCTCTGTCTCTTTTGGTCAGTTTTGGCTTAAAGTTTACAATGTCTACAAATAGAATAGCCATTCTTGTTTGTTTTTTTTCTGGGTTCTTCTAGCATGGAGAATTGTTTCTCATCTTTTGACTTTAGTCTATGAATTTATTTTTGGGTTAAATGTGTTTCTTTAATGCAGTATATTGTTAGATCTTGTCCCTTAATCCATTCTGCCATTCTCTTTCTTTCGATTGGTGAATTTAGACCATTTACACTTATGGTTATACCTGATACGTGTTGGCTTATATTTTTCATATTACTTTCCTATTGTTGGCTCCCTGTGTCTCTCTGTTTAATTGCTTCCCTGGCTTGGTGGCTTCTTATTATTGTTATTCTCATAGTTGTGCTCTTCCTTTTTTCTTTCTAATATATCTTTCAGAGCATTCTGAAGAGCTGACTAGGTGGTCATGAATTCCTTCAGTTGTTCTTTGTCTTTGAAATATCTATCCTTTGATTTTGAAGGGTGGTTTTGTGGGGTAATCTATCTGGGTTGAAAATTGTTTTCTTTTAGGACTAGAAATACCTCACTCCAAGT
This sequence comes from Octodon degus, assembly GCF_000260255.1. Lineage (NCBI taxonomy): Eukaryota > Metazoa > Chordata > Mammalia > Rodentia > Octodontidae > Octodon > Octodon degus. Next base: position 1,451,119 of record NW_004524692.1, on the reverse strand, counting down.
GCTTCTTGATTTGGGGTTTGCACTGAGAAGTCTGCTTGGATTATGATGGGCTTTCCTTTGCAGATGATTTGTTTCTTTGCTCTAGCTTCTTTTAATATGTTGTTCTTGTGCTGAATTTCTGGGATCTCAATGATTATAGTTCCTGGTGTAGATTTATTTTGGTCATGGGTACTTGGGGTTCTATTCACTTCATGAAGTTGTATGTCAAATTCTTTATCCATGTTTGGGAAGTATTCTGCCTTTATTTCTGTGAAGAGCCTTCTCACTCATACAAATCAATCTTATGTTGTTTTTCCTTGCTAAAGCGTATAGCTACTGGATTTTCATGGTCCCTGCTATTCTTAGGTTATCTTTCTTTTCCTGGTTGCTGGTCACACTATTCCTGTCTTCTAAGTCTGATATTCTATCCTTACTTTCACTCAATCTGTTGCACATACTTTCAGTAGAGTTTTTAATCTCCTGGATTTCTGCTTGGATCTGTTTCATTGATTGCATTTCATTTTTATGTCAGGCATTCATAGTTTCCACTGTTTTCCTGCGTGCCAGTATTTTTTTCATCTGTGTTTACTTTAGTGTTATTCATTTTGATCACTTTTCTTTTTTGCAATTTAGAAATTATTTTTTCTACAGCCACTTCCATTTGTTTTTTCACTTCTGCTATTATTTCAAAATGTTCCAGGGACTGGTGTCTCAGTGACTCTTCTCTCATTGCTGGGACAAATACTTAACACCCAAAATGAAAGAAGGAAAGGTTTATTTAGCTCACAGTTACTGCAAGTTTCAGTCCCTACTTGGCTGCCTCCAAGGCAGAATGACACATGATAGACAGCATCCTTTCATGGTGGCAGCAAAGAGCAAAATGGCAAAATGAAGGAGCAGCAGCAACAATGACTACTAAGAAGTCTGTCCTTAAATTGCATTCAGGCTATATGCCCCAGAGTGGGTGTAGTGCTCACACCTATAATCCCAGCAGTACTAAGATGCAAAACACCAGTGGGCCATGTGTTAATCTCAAACTCTAGAAGTCCCCACCCCATGACTGCATGAGGCTTTGGGGAGACAACTAGACACAAATCATAACAGTTGGCTTCTGAATTTCTCTATGTGCTCTGGATTTGTCCTGGGGGGATGGGCATTTAGACGTGTATTTTGATTCTTCATTTCATCCTTTTTTATTTTATTTTGTTTTATCTGTTAGTGCTTGTAGATTTCTTATGTTAGGTAAATATGATTTCCTGTATTGAAGTTTCCCTTGGAAATGTCTATTCCTCAGGATGTCTTATAGATACAGGTGATTCTTGGACCTCTATGTCTATCACAGGACCCTACCTTCCCAATATATTAAGAGTGTGATGTTGCTATCTATTTGACTCAGCACCTATCTCATTCCTTTGGAACTGGACTATGGTGATGGTCATGACCCCTTACAATCAGTGTTGTCATACAGGAAAGAAAAACTAATTATAGCTGGTATGGCATCCTGGTTAAAGTAGAATATTTAGCTATAACTTTATACTCAACCACAGCCTGCTACTGGCAAACTGTGCTAACTATGAACTTGGTCTATTAATCATAGACCAACTATGATACCTTTACCGTAGAAGCAAATTCTACAGTTATATAACAGAATCCACCATATACCAGGAACTAGTATGCAATGATTTTTACCCTTAATGGAGTGGATTTACCCTGTCATGGTGTGTTTATTTTTTAACTTCTGCTACTATCATTTCAAAATGTTCTAGTGACTGGCTTCTGAATTCTTCTATACCTTAGTGCTCTGGATTTGTCCTGTGTGGGATGGGCATTTACAGGTGTATTTTAATTCTTCATGTTGAGGGTCCAGATGGATAGGGTATGAGGTGGAGAGATGAATGAGGTTAAATACAGTACAGCAGGGCTAGAAGGTAAAAGGTTAGCTATCTAGGTTATGAACGAAAGAGAAAAAGGAAAACAAAACAAAAATAATCACATGCACAGAAAAAAATAAATGAACTAACAAACATATAGAAAGAAAAGCAAAAAAAAGACAAAATAGAACAAGGAAAATAAAAACAAATGAATAAAAACTAACCCAGTCAGGTACAAAGAGGAAAGCCAATTAGACATAAAAAGATGAAAACAATAAAATCCCTCTGGTGCTTATGGTTCTGTGCCAGGTCCAAGTCAGAGCCCAGAAATGTGTACTCTAGCCAAGTTTGCACGTGCATTTGTGCTGGATGAGGCTAGTCTCAGCCTCTGGATTTGGGGAATTGGATTATTCTTCTATGGCTTGAGTTCTCCTCAGCCTACTGGGGGAAAGAAAGGAGGGGTGGCCCTACCCACTGCTTCTATTCCATGTGTCTTTGTGCCCCAGCACTACGCTGGTTCACCCAACTTACCAACTATTAGCTCTTATAGTTACTTCTGTTTCAGACTTCTGGGCCACTAGTCCTACATTGAGGTCCCCTTACTGCTCAGGCCCTCTGGATGGAGAGGGGAGTCACCTGAGATCTCTCAGGCATACCCGGGTCTTCTGGGTAAAGGGAAGGGCTACTAACAATGAATTAATATATATAAACCATGAAATATATATAATACGTATATAATATATATGTATTTCATAGTATGCTTAATCTGTGTATCATCCTTCCATCTCTCTTTATATCATCCTGCTCTAAAGATAGAAGCTATGTTCCAAGGTAGTATCTTCTAGAAGATGCACAGAATGTGTAAGTGGGTTTGAACAGGGTTTGGTGTCTCAGAGGGAAGCCTTGTTTGTGAACAAGAAGTCCAACCAGTATGGTGCCATTTCACAACCTTATGCCTGCCATTTCTCAGCCTCACTTCCTCAGCCCTCTGTATATTCTAGCTACAATGGCTGTGCTTCCCGTAAGCAGCATTCTTTGCCACTCATGTTATAATTTCTTTCTCTCTCTAAATTGTCTTTCATCATCTGAATTATTTTTATTCTCCTCATCGCCACAACCTATTATGTATCACCTTCACCCAATTTTATGCCTAACCCTCCACCTCCACTGAGCCCCCTTTGGAGCTCTGCTTCACCTCTCTTCTCCAGCATCAGACCTCTATTCACCCCTCTTCTAGGCACCTGGCCTCGGTGGATGCTCGTGGCCTGAGAATATACAGTCTGGACTTTCCCACTCTATCTTAGCAAACAGGTGATTCCGTTTCTTCCTAACTGGGCTAGGCTTTGCATGTTTGTGAGTCAAAGAACCACAAAAAAACCCAAGAAGTTAAAGAAAAAGGGAAGTTTATTTTTCATATCTGTAGAAGTCAAGACACAGTTCAGGGCCACACTGATAGCTGGGCCCTCAGGGTTCTTCCAGTGTTCTCCGTGCATAGCCTCTATTCACAAGCTCATCTCACGGTCTCCTATAGTTGCTCTGACTCCAGCCATCACAACTCTATCCCATCCAGGAAGAAGAGAGTGATATAGAAGAGGAAAAGGTAGATGCCAATTGTCTCTTAAGGAAAGTAATTAAGACACGTCCTGTGACACTTCTGTGTGTCTCACTGATCAGAAAACAGCTGCAACGGAGGCTGAGACACATAGACTTTATTCCAAGGAAGCCTATGCCATCTACAACTGTAGGGTATTTTTATAGATTAGAACAGATTATGTGGAATGGCCAGCAGCTTCAGTCACACCTTGGAATTCAGTGTCTAAGTTAGTGGCCAAATGCACCTCGCACATCATCCTCACAATCAACCTCATTCAGTTCCTCAGATCCCACCAGTCCAGCCAGAGCGCTGTCTGTGCACTCACACATGTACTCCTCTTGCTCTTCCCCGCCACTCATGCGTACCAGTTCTTGTGCTTCGAAGGCTCTCACTTCTCAGTCTACATGTCACCCACCCGTGGAGGCTGAGCTCCAGCCTCACCTTCTTCCCTTTCCCTGCCCTACAGCACACACCATCTACACCAGCAGCGTGTTGCTTGGCATGCACAGACACACAGCTAAGTCCACACGCATGTCTCTTACCTTCACCGAGAGTGAGGGTGTGAGCTGTTGTGTGAAGGCTGCCGGGACTTCTCTGCCACACCCCTCATGCCCCAGGCACAGAACTAGTCCTAAAATTTCTGTTGTGCCCATTGCTTGGCTGTCAGACTTAGGAGAACCCACACAAGACCAAGAGCCAGAAGAAATGAATCAGAAAGAAACTCAGCTCTGACCCCGAATGGTTCTGTCTCCTGGGGCCAGACTTCAGCTTCAAGTTTCTCATCTATGAAATGAGGGCATACCTGCTTCAGCAAATGCAGAGGGTTGTAATAATGAAAAAGATACACACACACACACACACACACACACACACACGCTCACACACTTTGTACAATACTAAAATTGTAGGTATATACCTTCTGTTCAGTTTTTTATTTCAAGCCAAAGAAATCAATGACTGGCTGAAGGTGTTTCTGGGACTAGCAAAACAGGTTGCTCACAAAGTCAAGGGCATGTAGCGGACAGTAAACAGTGGGTGCAGGGAAGCTCCAGGATCCAGGCAGCAGGAATCTTTGGCCATCTGTAAGCTGCTCCTCCAGAAACTAACCAGCTCCAGCCAAGTTCCTAGCTCTGGCCCATTCCATCAAGATCCAATTGTGGGGCTGGCCAAGCTTCAGTGAGGTGGCTCTGCCTCTTGTTATAGCTCTACAAAAACTGAGTCCAGTGGGGAAGGTCAAGGCCCCAGGGCAACTCAAGGTGATGTTATAGCAATGAGCTCAGGGTGGCCAGAATGTTCCAAACATCCACCACAGGACGTAATGCATGTCTGCTGATTGAGTCACAACTGTCCTTTCCTTTGATTCCATAGACACTTTGGGTTGTAGGATGCTAACTATAATCTACTTCTTTAGACCTAACCTGTGAACCCCTTTGGAGAATATTAATTTATCAGATTCTTTCTACTCATAGAAATTAGAACAAAACTTTATAGTCTCCTCCTCCTTCACAGCTTGTAATACAGTGCAAGGTAAATCCCATGACTTTTTAAATTAATGGCTATTTCTCTCATAAGATGTCATCTCTACTGGGGAAGGGCCAGGGTCTCTCTCTGCTCACCTCTCTGTACTACTCACCCACCCCAGAACCTGGTATATTCCAAGAGTAAACACTAAATGAATGAAGGAATAAGTGATTCATTCAGGTGCTACAAAGGCCAGATAAATTAGTCATCTCCATTGCTCTCCAGAGAGGTCCTTCCTGCCATGGATGACAGACAGGATCTAATTTCCCTTCCAAGCACATGTGTAGCAGGAGGGAAGTGAAAACATCTGATTAAACCATTCCCTAGAGATAAGATACCTGAGACTCCTCAATGAGGCTCTCCCTGGTAGGTAGAAGACCTGTCGAGCCATGACAACAGCAATCCACAACTTCAAGGGGAGGATGCAAGTCCTCCGCACTCTAGTCTGGGGTATCCTTCTGCTCTGCAGGCGTCGCTCAGGTAGGAGCACTGTTTCTACAGATCAAGCTCCTCGGGAGCCTACCTGGTTATACCTGCTGAGGTGATACTGTGGGCCCTTCAATTTGTACATCAGAGTTTACAAAGCTCTTTCCTACTTAGTTCTTTGGTGATCGCAACGACCAACCTGTAAGACAGCCAAGTGTCACTGGCCCCAGTGGCCCCAGCTTTTAAATGCTGACGGATTTACTTATATTTATGCATCTAGAGAACCTTGTACATGGCACAAACTTCGAGACTGTGCAGTCTTCACTTCTCTACATGTAGAGAACACTGCCCTACGCACAAGAAGAAAAACTATACATTTAGCATTAAAAAAAAACTCTCAAGGCCCTCTTTTGAGTCCTAATGATAGTGTTCCCCTTCTTGACACCTAGCACCTTACACCATGGTAAACAAAGGGACTTGGGAAGCATTATTAATTCAGTTCTGACTCCTCTGTGACTCTTGATGGTGCAGATCTATTGTCATCCTATCATTCCATTGCAATTACTACTAACTATTAACTGCTGCGGGCAGTTTTCATCCAGTGGGAGTTGATTTCAGAGAAAGAGAAAAAGACAGGGGTCACTGACATCAATTTCACCTGCAGTATGGTTACAAGTTTATTTTGTCTTGCAGTTTGGAAAGGTAATGCCAAGGTAATTCCATCTTCTTCTCATTTTTGACTTGTGCTAGATGAACTCCTATTTCTCCCTGACAGTGAGGACTCAGTCTTTGGCTCCAGGTTCTCCACTGTGATCCCCACCTTCATAAATTGTCCTCTGATCCAAGTTCCAAGCAGCAGGTGACATCAGATGCCAGGAGAATCACTGATGACCTGACTTCTTCTCTTGGGGGACAGAGTTGATAACATTTCTTTATAACTGGAATTTTATCTGCATGCCATGAAAACAGTACAAGCCACTTGCCCACATATACAGCTCAGGGTGGGCAAGACACAGATAGAAATTTAACAAACTAGGGGTGTGACCCAAGGAGGAGCCACCTCTGCCCAGGGAATCTGAAGTTTGCCCATTTCTGTCACATGGGGTCGGAGTCCTCCATAAACCATTCATCAGTGGCCAAACCCTGAGAATAGGCCCACAGCGCAGCAGGAACACACAGCTGTCCTTTAGTAGTACCTAGTGCAGGGCTAAATGCTTTACGTGTCTCATATGCCCTACCTCATAACCCCTCTGAGGGCATGACGAGTGCCAATCCTGTACCTCACACAGGACACCAGGCTCAGCAGGAGGCAGCTGACCCACAGCCACACTGTGTGCAAGTGCAGGAGGTGGGCTTTACATCTAGATATGTCTACTCAGAGGTGGAAGGGAACACATAGAAGAGACTTGGGTGAAAAAGTATTGGGTACCATGAGCCCAGCCTTCAGTATGCATGGGAGAGAGGTGGTCTCTAAGCAAAAGTCCCCCCTCAGTCTTTTATGAGATTAACACCTAAATTCCTATTGTGTTTGAGCTGTTACAGAGTCTATTTGGTGCAGCAGGTAGCGTTAGCCCAATTCTTCCATACAGGCACCCGACCCAGCTGTGCAGGGTTCTTGAGGGTGCCAGGCATAGTGACTATGGAGGATAAAGAGCTGGCCACTGCACAACCACAAGGACTAAAGTTCTTGTTCCTGGGCTCTCTTCAGAAGCTGAAGCTAGGCACTAAGGGCAGCCCTGGAAGGCCAATCAGAGATGCCAACTCCCCTTCATGGGCACTGTAATTCACATCCCTCTTTGTAAGCCATAAGCAAAAGGCAAAGCATGGGATGAGTGAATCTAAGGTAGGAGTAATGGGATTTGAACAAGTGCAGGTAATGACAAAATAGTCAAAAACAAGGTCTCCTTTTGACTCTGCCTCCTAGCCATATATCCCTACCATTCTGCTACCTTGTTCCCCCACAGCCATCATCTGTGCCCACCCATCCATCCCATTTGGAACTGCTGAGGCCGCTGCAAGGAAGTGAGGCTGTGGCTCTGCTCTCTCATCCTGGAGAAGCACTTGCCTTAAGTCCTGCATGGGAAAACCTCCTCCTGACCCCTTGACTTTGTCCTGATTTCTGAACAAGTATTAACCAAGCCCTCTGTGCAAGCGAACTTCAGGATGCTGATGCAGTGCTCCCAGTACCTTCTTCTTGGGTGTCTTGTAAAGACGGGAGTGGTCAACCATCTTGGCAGGAGGTGGGAGACTGCCTTCTCCTTATGCTTTGCTCATTCATTCTTTGCATTCTCTTAAGGCTTTATCACAAGCTTATCCCCAGGGCCCTGTGAAACAAATTCCCAAGCTCCCCTAGTTCTCCCAACCCAGAATCAACACCAGCTCATTTGTAAGAGGTTTTTAATTTCATCTCAGTATGTCATTAAGGAGTGGAATTAAAGATCTCTATTGGTTTTCACTCACATAAGATCTGCTACATTATCCAGCTGGTCTCCGCCACAGAAACCTGCTGAGCCATCCAGCATCTGTGTAATTTTCTTTCATCAGACTTGTTTAGGTTTCTTGGTGGTTTGCATAAATATAAACAAGAGCACAAAAATCACACAATATGGACGCTACCTTAAGGGGTCATGTTCCCTCTGGCCTTGCAGAGAGGGAAGAGGACATGTGGCTGAAATCAAGGCCCTGATGATGTCCCCAGGAGTGAGGCCAGGCCTGCTGCCACCCCTCTTGGATGAGTTCCTGCTTTCTCTTTGATACTGGCTGGTACTAGGATTGCAAGAGGCAGCTCACACCAAAAGGATCCCATCCTAGCACCACAGTCAGGGTGAGGACATGTCCCTGTGTATGAGAGCTGATGGGTCTTCCCTGCTCATGGCCAGAGAAAGGAGTCAGAAGAAAAAGCTGGGGATTTCACCTGTCTGCTCTGTCTCTCTAAGTCCCAAGAGACTGTTTAGAAACAAACCCTCTAGAATAGGGGCCACTGACATCTTTCTGTAAAGAGTTAAATAAGAGACAAAGGAAATATTTCAGGCTTTCCAAGCCACATACAGCTTGCCATCTTGTCTTTAAAATAAAAAAAGCAAGTGTGCAAGTCATTCTTTCTCACCCCTGCTCTAGTCACCATCCTCTCCTCCTCCATCCCTCAGCATGAGCCTCTTTCCCCTGAGGGACTCTACCATCCCTCTGAGCTTCCACCACTGCCAGCATCCGCTGTGCAGCAAACCTCAGTAGGCAGAGGTGCCTCTGGGCCCCAGGTCCTGGAGCCTTCTTGCTCTGCAGTGCCAACTGTCCTCCTTCCCCATCTGGGGGTCTGTTTGTAATTCAAATTAACATCAGATCTCAGCCTTGCTCATGCAACCTGGGGTGAAGCTTCAGTGTCTCCCAGGGAGGTAGGTACATGCTGTTGGCCCTGTCCCACATGTGCAGAGGCTGTGGCTCTAGTGCAGAACCAGCCCTCCCCACACTGCCCCCAAACCTCCTGTCAGAATTAGAAAGAATGCCCAAGAGCTTAGGCTTTGTATTGTCTGAGAAAACAACCAAGGATTGCTCTCCAGCACCCTCCACTCAAGCTCGCCAATCCAACAGCAAAGAGCAAGAACCCACTGGAACGCCACCACGCCCAGAGTTGCTTTCCAGACAGGGACACTAAGAACAGAAGGGGCTCAAGCGCTCACAGCCACAGGGCCAGGTGGAACAGACCGCTCTGCCCTGCTGACAAGTGTCTTCAAACGAAAAATAAAGTTTATAAAAGTAAATTATCTCATTTTATAACTTAAGTGCATCAAGCATTTCCTTAAATATAGTTCACACTGAAAATAAAGTTACTTTTGCTGTACAGTTGGTGTCTGTTATAATTAGGAATAAACTTTGATGATAAAGTAGGAAAGGTTATACACACACACACATTTACCTATCTGTCTGTCTGTCTGTCTGTCTATGGGTGTGTAGATGGAGAGACATATGCACCTCTTGACAGGAGCTTCCCCAAAATGGTGGGAAGTTGTTGGGAGTCCTTAGGTATCTAGTTTGCATGAAAATGTCTATATTAAAAGTCCCTGTCCTTAATGATAAACACATCTTCATATCTAATGCTAAGACTCTTATTAGAAACATTAAACTATGCAATCCATAATGTATTCAGTCTTTGGAAATGCCGAGCTACACCAAATCATTATACAACAGCATTCCCAGCACAACTCCCTCCCCAACCCATCTCTTCCCTGGCTTCCCCATCTTAAAGCCAGTGACCCCTCACATAATATGGTCTTTCCATATGGGAGCCTAGCCACAGAGGTATAGAGAAGACTCAAGAGGTAAAGTAAGAATTCTGCATGGAGTACAGGTGGTCAATGGGGTTTCCCACTCTGGACTGCAGGGGCCCGGCTTCTGAGGTTGCTAGGAAACAGTCACCCAGGTTACTGAGGGAAGTGTCGTCACTATCCAGATCATGGAAAAGGGGCTCAGCACCTGAAATGGAGATGAAACACTGACATGAGGGTCTGGAAGAAGTGACTCACTTCAGTGATAGGGAATATAATTGAATTAAACATGGGTGGCCTCAGGGGACACTTTCTACTGGATTCCAGGGAGTGGGTAAGCATGGAAGATCTATACACAAAAGGAGGAGGGGCATACAACTTGCTAGGGGACCCATATCTAAAGTGCAATAAATAAACACATTAAAAACTGAGATGTGACAGAGTTCAACTGAGCACATCTTAAGCCAATGTTGGTTATCTGGACAGTGAAGAAGGGGCAAAAGAGACAGAGCGGGCTCCCCTAGAGGTTTGCTGAATGTGTGGCATGGGAAGATGGGGGTGGTTTAACAATATAATTTGTTTAATTATGGAAAAACGTTAAGATCTTCTGTCTTGTTCACATAAATTAACAAGACTTGTCTTTCTGATAGTTTTGAAGGATCACTGAATAAAACTATTTTTGTTGTAGGGCTAGTTTTATCACAGAGCATATTGCACATCAGACTAATGCCTCACTCTCTGATTTTCTCTGCCTACAATGCTATGGCCTATGTTTCAGCCTGAAGTTAAACTTTTACCTTTCACTCCAAAGCCCACCCCACCCTGTCTCTTGGCCTTGCTAGTTGAAGGCTGATTTAATTAGAAAGCAGACTAGAAGGGAAGGCTCAACTAAGAACCTCTGAAATACAAGTGAAAAAAATCACCTACAGATGGTTCTTTATCCTGCAGCCACCCGTTAGGTGACTAGAGCTGTATTGTATGGGACATGCATTCTATGGAATGCATCGAGGTGGCTAAGAGGGAACAAGAACCCAGCACAGGCAAGAGGTGGGGGGGGGGGCCCATGGAGTGTGAGTCATGCTTACCATAGGGGTGCATGTGATCTCCAGGCATCTGGGGTGGGGTGAGACCCTGCCGGAAGGGATCGGAGGAGTAGACACTCTGCTCGATAGCCAAGAGCTGCTGTGGCGTAGGTAGAGCTGTGTAGGGGTTCATGATCCCCTCCATGCCAGCACTCCCACCACCATTGGTCTGAGCTGTGGGGAAAGAAGGCAGGCAAGAGTCAACTTGCAGCCCAGCACTCCAAACCAGATGTCTTAGCCTTCACTCCCAGGTCTCCACTGGTGCTACGCCTCCAGGCCTGCCCGAATGTCTTCATTCGGCACTGTGACTTTGTGTCCTCATGATGGCTCCTTGTGTTCTTCTCTCTTTGAATCTGTTGGCCTATGTGGAGTCAACTTACTTGGGTCTTACTAAGTCCCACACATCTGTGACACTCTTTGAAAGCTGCAGAGTCCTAGTGATACAGAGCTAGCAGGTGTTAGTACCCCATCCTGAGGATGCATTGCCTGAGGCACCAAAGATACGAAAGAGACCAAAAGGCATTGTGGGTAGAGCTGAAAGCAGAATTTAAGTATCCTAGGTGGCCTGCTGCTTACCCTTTTTCACCAGCATCCATACCCACATATCAGCTCATCTCCCTATTAGTATCTGTCTCATTAAAATACCACTAAATTTAAAGGATAAGAACTAAGGAAATTCCTGTGACAAGAGTCCAGTTCCAGGGCCGGCCAGGTAGCTCAGAGGATTAAACCGCCTGCTTCACAGGGCTTGGGGGTCAATCCCTGGCTGTGGCCAGCCCTGCCCCTGGGGTGCATGCCCCTGGGGTGCACTGAGGTGGTGACTGGGACTGGGCATGGTGGCATGCACCTGTAATCCCAGCACTTGGGAGGCTGAAAGCAGGAGGATCACTAGGAGTCCGATCTGTGTAGTAAGACCCTGTAGACCCTGTACTTAAAAAAATAAAAAGAGTCCAGTTCCAAATTGAGCCCAGACCAGGTGTCAAGCATAATTTGGAGTGTATGCAAGGATAAGGGCTCTGTGGAAGACCCTTCTCACTGCACCATTTTCACAAGACCATGCACAGACCATGAGGAAGCTTGAAGAAAACCTCAGATTCTCACCACAGACCCTTCCTGTGGGTTGGACACTGCAGTTCAACACTGAGCTATGTACATGCAAAAACTGTAAAAAGTCGCACTCCAAGCTACAGGGTCTCCAAGGAATTCATGGATGCCTAGATTTGTGTATGAGAGGGCACATTCCTTTACAAATGACATTTTCCTAATACAATGATTTTGATTTTTTTTTCCTTTGAGCTCCCTTGAACAGTCCCACAACCTCTCCCTCTTCACTGTTTTCCCCAGTCTTCTTACCACTACCCTTATTTAAAAATTAAAAAAAAAAAGTTAAGGACCAGGTAGGAATAAGGCAGGCAGCGTAGCTTAGAGCAACACAAAACCAGAAAGGAGAGTTCTAACCCCAGTTCCACTCCTTCCTGATGATCCTGGGCCATATGCTGATTGCAGAACCTTTGTTTGGTCACCTGTGAGCTGAGAAGAGCATGAACCTTTCTGCTCACTTCAGGTAGCAGTGGCTATAACGTTTAGCCAATATGTGTGATAATGCTTAGTGACCTATAAACCTTTAGTAAAGGAGCAAATGACTATTTTACTCTCCCTATTTTCATTATTTTGGAAAAGCATTCTATGGTTTGGATCTTAAATGTCCCCAAAGACAGATACGCTAAAACCTTGGTCACAAGCTTGTGCACTGGTGGGAGCTGCTGCAACCTTCAGGAGCCGGGGCCTCATGGGCATAAGCTGGGTCACTGGGTCCGTTCCCCTGAAAGGGAAATTTTGGCCCTTTCTTTGCTCTTTCCCCTTCCTGTCACCCAGCACTAGCAATTCTCCTCCTTCCCACACTTCTGCCATTATATTCTACCTCACTACACCTCCCAAAGATGACATGGCCCAGGGACCATTGACTGAAGCCTGTGAAACCATGAGGAAACACAGGTCCTTCCTTCTTTCAGTTGGTTATCTCAGGCACTTTGCCACAGTGAAGGAAAACTAATGCAAAGATTAAGTCAGCAGTGTGTTTTATTACACCGATTAGCCTGGAAGGAGATCAGACACAGGAACATTCCTATGACTCTGTATGTAGTCCTGGTCAAGGCAGGATCTGAGTAGGGAGCTTGCATAAGGCTGAGCCACCTCCAGTCAGCTGGTCTAGACTGTGCCTCACATGCCCTCAACACTTGCAAGCTCCTCATGGTTCAGTCCACACTGAAAGGTCTTCTCTGTCACCTGGGTATCTGAGAACAGATGGTCACCACAGGCATTGAGCCACCAGCTTACCAGAACTGAGCCTCTGTGTGTTCTGTTGGTCTTGCTGCTGCTGCTGCTGCCGCCTGGCCAGCTTCTTCATCTGACGGGAAAGGAATACCACAAGGTTAGGAGTCAGAGAAGCAGAGGCTCCATGGGGGGAAAGGAGAGGGAAGCCTTTACCCTTGGTGAGAAAGCAGTTTGTAAATTAGAGGAAGTGTTTCCCAAGCTTTTGCTCCACAAGGAGCCAGACCTGGGGGACCAGCACCTCAAGTTAGATATATCGAAGCTGAAGTCTCTTATACTTTGCAGTGGAGACACAGCTGGCAATGATGAAATTTTTCTTCTCAGAAATAGGGATTAGCTCTCAGCAAGTACAGCTTTGTGCTTATGCTTAGACAGCTTCACATGAGGTAATAATTATACTAATGTAGATGTCCCAGCCAAGATAGAGGTGGAACCAGGGCTGCCTACAAGATATAAGATGGGCTGAGAGCCTTCTCCCACCCCTCCCTCGTCTGCTGGCCCCTGTGTTTGTGACATCTCCTGAGAAGTTCATGTTTCTAGATAGAAAGCACTTCTAACTCAATGTTTCTCAAACTGTTCAGGAACAATAGGAATCCATAAAATATGAAAAATGTGCTTTTAGTCTGTGTGTGTGTGTGTGCATGTGTGTCAGAGACAGAGAAAGAGATAGAAACAGAAAGATACAGACAGAGAGTAAGAAAAACTAGATTTAATTTTTTTACTGTAAGACTTTTCCCATATTTAAATGTTTTCCTCTGCTTTGGGACTCCATAGTACATAAGGCCTCCCAAAGTCACTGCCCCTGGGAGTCTTTTTGCTGATGGAATAATACATCGACAGCCCTTTTCTGAAGAATACCATAACCAGTTATGATCAAATATGGACAGTGGAGTCACCCACTGAAGACCAAGATGGTGGAGGAACAGGCCAGGACATGTGCAGATTTAGAAGTAGGAAGATGCTGGGAAGCACAGGCACTGGTGGGACTGGGAGGGCAGTACGGTGGAGTGAGGTTGTGCCCGTAGAGGGCAGTCCCTGAAGTCAAGACCTCTGTCCCATTGTGCCGAATGTTGTCTCAGGCTGGTCACATGTGTGCTTTGGGAGTTTCTCCTTGAAATTTTTAAAGAACTTTGCTATCTGAATTAAATAAATGCGGGGCTGGTGCACTACCTCAGCAGTCTAAAGTGCCTGCTTAGGCAAGTTTAGGCAAGCGCACAGGGGCTGCAGTTCAATCCCTGGTACCACAAGCCATGCCAGCCCCGCCCCCAGGGTGGGATGAGTCAACCACTAAATAAATAAATAAGTAAATAGAATTAAATAAATACAAGTTAAAAACAAATGTAAATTAAAGAATATGGTTTTATGTAAAGACATTTATTCATACAGGTAGCTGGCCAGATTCACATGCAGGACCACTAGAAAAGTAAAAGCCATTTCACTAAAGCAAAGGCCACAGGGCTTCTGTGGCTGAAATAATTGTGGATGGAAGAATTTTTCCATTGAGAGGGCTTTTCTGTCCAGTGAGTTCAAAAGCCTGGCAGCAAATCTAATACTCTACAACTACTGTTTCAGAAAACCGGCCCCTAGAGATTCATCAGAAGATGTAGCAGGATTCCTACCTTAGCTCGCTGGTTCTGGAACCACACCTGGACGACACGGACGCTCAGCCCAGTCTCTGCAGCCAAAGTCTCCCTCACCTGAAAGAAAGTGAATATTATAGTGTAGAAGCCCCAGCAGCTCAGGGTAGGCAGTGGAGCACGTGTTATGCACCGCACGAGGAGGCAGCAAGCAGACCTTGTGCCACGGATTTCCTGAACCTTTTTGTGTACCAAAGACCCTTTCAAGGAAGACATATTCTTCCACGGGCCAGGAGGGGATTGGGGGGGGGCATGGTTCTGGGATGATTCAAAGGAGCACACAATCTAGATCTTTCGCACGTGTGGCTCATAACAGGGCTCACGCTCCTATGAGAATCTAACGAACTGAGCTGAGCTGACAGAAAGTACAAGTCAGGTGACAATGTGACCCAGGGCAGCAGTTGGAAATACAGAGGATGCTTCACCTGCTCACCTGCCATTCGCTTCCTGCTGTTTGGCCCAGTTTCTAACAAGCCTGGGGTCTGAGACCCCTGTTATATAGGGCCAGCTAGAGACTCATATTGCCATAAACCTAAACACAAGAACATGTCTCCCTTCAGCAAGAGAGGTGACCTTCACTTACTCTGAACCCAGGCCTTCGAATGGGTCTTAGATATTATCATAGACTAAGCTTTAGTGAAAGGCCACACACACACACACACACACACACACATACATTAGCCTACTTATGGAGAGCTGGGGTGAAGATCACTATGCACAGTGGTTCTCTACCACTCTCTTCTCTTGTCTAAATCTTTGGTTTTGTCCGTCTAGCTCTAGGTGACTTTGGGTATTTTGCAATTATTCATATTTGCTGTTGTCCTGAGCAAGCCCTTTCCAGAGAGCCATCTGGAAGCCGGCAGAGCCAGGTGGATAGCACTGATGTGGCACCTGCACTGGGGCTGCACAGAAATGAGGACAGTAGGGATGCAGGTAATAAAGAGATGAGCTGAAACATCTGCCAGCCAGCCAGGGATGCGGTGAGAGGCTGGCAAGACCGGGTGAGGGGAAAGAGCAAGCAAGCACAGGCTTTCCCAGAGCGGGCCAGAGAAACTCTGCCCCCTCCTGCTGGATTCCAGAGGAGAAGGGATTGAAAGAAGCCTCTGAATACACCCTTGAATAGGGAGACTACAGGCCTCAGGAAACGCTTTGCTTTTTTTCATGCCTCTTGGGCTCAGGCTTAGAAGTGCGATGATTAGGCAAGATTTTAAGGCCCATCCTTCCGCTAAGCCACCTACAACAGAGTACACACAGGTCTCCTTGCACCTGCTGTCACCCTATCCATGCTCAGAGGCCCAGCTCAGAAGCCACCTGCTCTACAAAGCCCTGCAGAGTCCCCAGACACAAGAGACCTTTCCCTCCCTGTAGCTCCCTGGCCCCTGGATGTCACCAGTGCTCTTCCAGGCACTGCAGTGAACATCTCCTCCAAGCAGGTGGCTGTAAGCTGCCCAGAGATAGCCAGGAGTGTGCAGAGAAGTGAGTATACAGGACAGTCAGGACTTTAGGCTTCATTCTCTATAAGCACCTCTCTGGGAACATAGGGAGCTGTAACAGTAAAGGAAAGCAAGCTCTAGAGCTGAGTCTTCTCAAAAGCCAAAGTTGTGGAAAACTTCTATTGTTCAGAAAATATGTAAAATATCCCTACCCTGTTCTGTGTGTATGTGTATAGGGTCAGGTGGTGCTTCAGAGTCACAACCATGTTGCGCTAAGCCCCATGGCTTACTTGGGCCCAAGTGGATGTGATCGGGTTGACATCCATCCACAGTCCCATGGGCTCATGTGCCCTCTTGCTTTAGCCCATCCTCCTCATGAGACCAGCAGGTGGGGGATGGGTCTGTTGCTCCCCAAACCAGAGCTCTTAAATGAGATACTGGGGTACAATCTTAAACTTGAGCTCATCAAGGTCACAGCCCATGTCCAGCACAGACTTAGGGAATAAATTTTTATTGGGAGCCACTAAGACTTTAGGTTGTTTCTTCATCTCCAGGAAAGCTGACTAATATAGATAGGCATCTAAAAAAATGCAGTGCTGATTTTTGAAAACTATTTCTTTTAATGAATTTGAAAAACAGAATGCTTTTGTCTATCTTCAGTGTGTAAAGAACAGTACACAGTATATGGCAGGCAGTCGAATAAATAGTGAGCACTCATGAAAGGGCAATTCTTTGTGGCAGGGACTGAAAATTGTTCCCAGAATCCATCCTCCCCCTCCTACCAATACCTGAATGTTTAAGTCCTAGCAGGGCACATGGTCACCCAAACAGACTCATTTTCCTGCTTCTCCTGCAGGAAATATGGCTGTCAGATTCAATTTTGGCCAACATTCGTCAGTAGAACTGGTGCAAGCAGACTCTGGGTATGTCTTTTAAAAGGCAGCTACTTGCCTATCCTCTGCTTCCTCTGTCCTATCCCTTCCAGTGGCTGGAAAAATGGAAACCACTGGTGACACTCCTTGGACTCACATGATAAATAACAGAGCTGCCCCATCACTTTGAGCTTGCTCTCTGTTGGACAGTTACATAAAAGAAAAATAAACTCTTATCTCATTAAGCTGCTGCAACCTCCAATGAAGGACAATTGGAAAAAAACACGGCACATTTGTACAGTGGGACACCATTCACAAAACAAGAAATGAGCTACAACATGGGTGAGCCCCCAGTTTACAGCCCCAAAAAGAAAGAAAGAAAAGCAAGCTAAGTCTCTCACACACCCCAAAGGCAGCCAACATGTTTTTATATTTTTTGTTACAGCATCTTGGTCTATATTACAACCGATACCTACTGCTGTTATTATTACTTTTATTCCCATTGCTCTCCTAAAGTCGAAAGGCACAAGCCGAGCCCTTTGGAGGAGATGAGCACAGGTGAGGCCGTGAGGAGACTCTGGTCCTTCCCTGGCCACACCTCAGCAGTTCCTGGAGTCTCCACCAGGGTCTCCCACCTGCACAAGCTGGGTCTGATCAGCTGTCTCTACCACTCAGATCCCAGGGTCCTCTGGCATCCCAGAAGAGCAGGCTGCGTGCCACTCCCCCCACCTAACCATGCTGACCTTCCTGCAGGGCTTGGAGGATACTTCAAACGAGGCCTTGAATGCTCTCCTCTGCTGGGTCGTCAAGATGGTTCTGGGACGTTTGGGGCGCTTATGGTCCTTGCCATCCTCAGTGGCTCCTTTCCCTGATCCCTGGGCTGACTTGCAGAGACTTTCTTCATCATCACTTTTGCCTACAAGAAACAGAGAATAATGTCATGTATCCCAGAAAGGCATGTCCCGGAGCCTTTGTACACTGCTCCATGACAAGACACTCGAATGCCCTGTGCCCAGATGCCTTCATCTGAGTGCAGCTACTCACTCGCAACTACGGAAGTGCAGGCTTCAGGAAGAGGTCAAGAAAAGCACATCCAAAGCCCGGAGGCAGAAATCAGAAATTCCTGGCTGTGCCTCACCACGATGCCCCGATACCCCAGCCCCATCTTCACCAGCTACCAAAATACACGGCAATTGTGAACATTATTATTTTTTAATTTGCTGCAATGAAAGACACAGTGCCACTATTTCTCTCAGAATACTTCTCTTTTCTTTGAGCACACTTATGCCACGGGTTCTACCGCTTTCTGAAGCAGTTCTAGAAGCTCTGTTTTCTAAGTGGCTTTATAAGGCTTGGTCACAGCTATGATGAAGGCTGCTGCTGAGTGCCCTCCACGACAAAGGCACATGACTGGCACGATGCACTCCGCCTTGTTTAGTGAATCTGCCACCGTGTGACTTCCAGCTTGCTCTTCTTCTAAGTGAAAAGTAACTGCTGTGAATGAATCCATTCGGGACTTAGAAATAGCTGCAAGAGCACAACAAAGACACTCACTAAGAAGAAGCCACAGAGCTGCCTTAGACAGTGGCAAGAAGGGGGCGTAGGCCTGTAGAAGCAAGGGCAACTGTTTTGAGAGAAATCAAAAGAATGTGTCTCATACTGTAAGAAATATTTTAAAATTTAAATGTTTACTATATTTTTCAATCAAGCCTCACACAAAGCCTTGGTAAGTTAACTAACTCTTTGTAACTCATTTTACTCCATCTGCAAAATTGTGGTTTAGGAGAATGTACTTCACTGGGGTTGCTGTAAGGATCACAGCAGAGCCGGACATATAAGAAGTGTTCCATAAGCACTGGTTATTGGTGTAATTTCCTAGACCTCGTTTCTCAAGACAAGACCTGAAGGATACAGGCGTAATTCCACAGCCACTGTGTCCAAGATCCTGGCCACTCTCAGGAGACAGAAACTAGCATTGTACAAAAGGTCATCAATGACCAGCATCAGACTTTACCTATCGACACAGGTCATGGAATAATGACCAGGTAACACCAACAATTCGTCAATACTGCTTGTCTACAAAATCAATAACTCCCTACCAAATAACTGTAGAACTACATGCATTCCAACACCATAAGCAGAGAGGAACATGGGAATAAAACCTCCAGGGAAGGTCACGTTTCACCCGTGGATCTCCCATGTCCACAGACTTCCCATCCATGAGAACCTGCTGCAGGGGTCTGGACACCCCTGTGACAGAGGTTTCTTTCCATGTGGGGCACTAAAATCATAAACAACTGTATCCCCATCATCCTAAGAATCCCCTTCATCTCCGGTCTCATGACAGTCCTTCCTCCAGCGAAAATCTTGGCCCAAAGGTTTCCCCTGCCCAGACCCTCTGCCTACCTCAGGACAGCCCGGAGAAGACCGCAGATCCGTGCACACGCCTTGCGTCTTACTCCCACACCTCAGCACAGGGCGCCCCTTGCATATGCTCTTTTGGCTCCACCTTAGCTGATTTTTAAGTTTTTGGCTCTAACAGAGCCAGAAGGTTTATTTCACCTGAAAGCACATGTGGCTCCTTCTTTCTGAGGAAATTGAGACAAACAACTTGGACACTCGGGCAACACTACTGGGAGACCTTTGAACTAAAACAAGACTAACACAGGCAGCTGCTCCCACCCCTGGATCTAAGTAGCGCCCTATGCTAGGCACAGGATGTCCCCAGCTGCCTTCCTTATCTGTATGAGCATGACAGTAGCACCCACCCAGAGGGTGACACAGTAGCCTTGCCATGTACAAAACACGTATGTTTTAAATTTTATGTTTTCATAGTTACATTATCCAGCTTACTGATAGATTTTTGTGGAAAAAAAATTGTCTTTTCCCTGTCTCATCCTTCTCAGGAGTACAAACAAAAGACCCTGAAAACTTCAGCTGCATCACTGCCAGCGTCCTCATGCCAGGGCTGGCTCCTGGCACCTTTGGCTCTGAAGCTGCTCTTTCCAAGGAGGGATGAGGGGCTGGTCCCTATTATGCTTCAGTAAAGCAGTGTACAGGTGCTCCTAGAAGGAGATTTGCATAATACCGAGGAGAAAACAAACCCTGAAGAACTAAAAGCCTGAGGGACATAAGACATCCTGAGAGGATAAAAGATAGAAGAAAAAAAAAGCCTTACCCTGAAATTTTCCCCTGAAGGGACCCCTCATCTGACTGCTTGGAGACTCCCCAGTCTGTGTTTGATGCAACAAATTAACCTCCCTGAAGGGATGAAGAGGCTGCTCCCAGGGCATTAGTGGTCTTTCAGGAACACTTCTGAGAAGACAGGGATAATTTTCCACCCCAAAGGTCACATAGTTCTCTTCCAAGTCAGGGTAACTCAAAACAGTCAACCCTGAGAAGAACTTAGAACTCTACAGTACAGAGCATATGGTACAATGACATTGTATTATCTTTGGAAACTAGCTGTATGCCAGTTTGATCAGTAAAATATTAGCAAATGTCTTAGAGTCATGCTGATTCTTTCACAATCATTCCTCATACAGACTGAAAGACGTGGGTGTCAGTAAGGTGGATAATGTAACTATAAAAATGCAAAATTTAAAATAATAACAATAGTGCATAGACATTGGAAATGTGGTAAAGATATCCACAAGCATGAGTTTTGGATTCAAATCAATTCTCCTTTTAGTTCCAGCGCTGCTGATTATGTGTGACTTCGAACACATCCTGGAGACTCAATTTTCTCAAAGGAGTAACCATGCTGTTGCGACCGAATGACATGCTCTGTGAGAAGGGTTAGCCCTATCTAAAATATGATAGATGCTCATTAAATAGTGACCATGATTATTATTATTGCAACATAAAGGACATGTTCTTTTTTATGTATTTGGTACAGGGTTTACAGCGTCTCACTACTGTGTAGTGATTCTCCTGTTTTCAGCCTCCCAAGTGCTGGGATTACAGGTGTATGCCACCATGTAAAGGTCATATTCTTGGTCCTAGACACATGTTCTTAGCAATGCTTTCATATTAATAGGAGGTTTGAGCTAAGGTTTTACACTACCAGTGTTCATTCTCTCTCCCTCACTGCCCTCCTCTTTCCCCTCCTCTCCTTCCCTTTCCCCCTCCCTTCTCCATTCCCCTCCCCCTCCTCCTCTCCCTCCCCTTCCTCCTCTCCCTCCCCCTCCCCCCACCTTCCCTCCCTCACCAGCCAACAGAGAGAGCTGGGTTTGTGCAATGCAAAAGAGTGGGTGCTTCAGACAAGGCATACAGCAAAGGAGAGAGGGCATCTGGAGGCTGATTCGAGAAAGAAAACAGAGCTTCAAAAGTCTGTGCAGAGGCAGGAGGGTAAGGACTTCTGTGTCTCCCTGCAGCCTCACTGTCATAGCCTGGCCTAGGACAAGAGCACACTTCTGAGGCACTACTAGCAGCAGAGGAGTGGAGGAGTCAACTTAGGCTCCTGGGGAGGCTCTCTCAGGGCCTGGCTGGGGAGGATGCTGAAAGCTCTGTAAGAAACACAGAGGAAGACATAGATGTCTCCAAGAAGAGGAGAAAGGGAATGGACAGGGAAAGACAAAGACAAGGAGGAGGAGGAGCTATGGTTTGTCACTGCAGAGATTTTATTACTTGTGTGATGTGGTTTTTCCTTCAGACCCCTGCTTTCCACCATTCCGCATCTCACTCCTTCTCTCTCTTCAGGTCCCCCAGCTTCCTTGCAAGAAGCACTCTGTGCTTGCTCCAGAGCAGTAGTCTCCAAATTCTACTGTAAACTTTGAGAGAGTGAATCTTTTGGCCTGTGGTCTCTGCTGACCTACACAGCTCAGCCACAAGGGAGCCACGAGCAACGTGGGCAGGCCTGGCTGGGTACCAGTGGGCTGCCTTCCACACACAGCCACCAGGCTGAGCCCTGTCCTCAAACCCCTCTTGATTCCTGTTCTCCATCAAAACTTGCTCATTCTTTGTCTCCTTGCTTTGAGCTTTGCTCTGGAGCAAGAAGCATGAGTGTCCGGAGTCATTGGCAGCACAGTCGGGTGTGTTCTCTCCCAGCCAGTAACTTGTGTGCACTGAGCAGGAAATGCCCGTACTCAACAGTCACCAGGGTGGATGTTCAGGTGTCCTGGTGGCTCTGGGTGACAAAGTGCTGAAGATGGAGCGATGGAGGGGGATTTGAGACCCTCTCAAAGTATGAAGAGATACCACATCCCAGCTGGCAACAGGAGCTGACCATTCCCCAGCTGCTGCTACTGTGTGTAAATTGGAGAGGGAACATAATGCCTTCCCCTGACCACCAGGGGGAATTTCTAAGCTGTTCTGGACATTCACTGGGGTCCCAGCTCCTTCCCTGACAGCAAGGCAGACCTGCCAGACTCCTGGGTTCCGACTTCCCCTGAACACATTCAGCACCTGTAATACACACTTAGCAATTTGTCCTACAGAAGAAAATTCAAAAAGAGGTAGGGGATTTCATCCAGAGCCAGCAGGCGTACTGAGGAGCAGAAGATGGAGAAAAACTTTCAAGCAGCAGAGCAGTGCGGTGGAGGGAGGCCGGCCTCTGTCTCTCCCTGCCAGAGCCTCCCACACCCAGATGCAGGCAGAGCGATCCCTCATCATTTAAGCTGACACCCCTCAGCAGAGATGAAAGGAACACCACTCGCGGCTCCCCGACAACAAATGTCAGCAGCCCTCAGGCCTTTTAGACACAAGCACAACATAAATCTGACTCCTAGCGGGGAAGCCCAGAGATTAAGGCTCCATGCACAGCCTACCAGAGTGAAATGAACTGGCTTGGCACACAGTTTGAACATGTTTCTCAGGGCCTTTCTCTCCCCTTTCTTGTAAAAAGAAAAAAAATCTGGAATGGTTCAGGGCTATTGCCGTTCCTCCCACTCATTTATGACATAAGCAATTGCAGATGAAAGCCCCAGCTATGCTTTATGGCTAGGAGACAGAGCTGCACTACCTGTGGGGCCTTGTAGATTCATTTCAGGCTGTTGGAAGAATCCCAACAGCCCATAAACAGGAAGAGATATCTGAGCTTGGCCCAGGAAGGGTGCGTGAGGGAGGGGATGAGACACCCTCATGCTAGGGAAAGAAGAGGCAGGAACAGTCCTCGGATGCTTCCCCAGTGACCAGCCTCATAAATGTCTCTCAGGCTAGGGGAGGAGAGCAAGGGCCTGGGCTTTGTTGCGGATGGAAAAAAGACGGGGGAAAGAAAGGAGGAATTTATGAAGAAAGGATAAATGGGCAGCTGTTTCTGTCACTGCCCTGTGCTTCGGGGCTAGAAGCCTGTTCTTCCTGAGAGCAGCCTGCTGGACGTGCTGAGCTCAGAGCAGCAGGTGAAGTTCAGGAGTGGTGGCTTCAGAAAAGCCAAGTCCCCGCAGTGACTGTGTGCAACTGCCTTGCGCACAGCTTTTCAAGATCTCTGTGCATACCAGAAGCAGGTTCCAGGAGAAGCTGGGGTGGGTGCATGTTCATACAACTGTGCGCTCTGTGAGCATTTGTTTCAGGCTCATGCGTGAGGCAATGCGCAAAAAGACAGCGGTGAGGATGAAATCAGCCTTGACTCCTCTGGTGAAAAAGGGAGACCTGACACCAACGTGAGGAGTGAGAGGAGGGGACCCCGATGGCCAAGAGCACAGGTGTCACTCATGCCGAAACAAATTGGCACTGAGGATGAACGGAGGCTTCCAAGCAGAGAGGAGAGGGGAGGGTGACACCCAGAGAACAGATGGCTCAATAGTGTGGAAGTGCCCCGCGATCTGGAGAGGGAGGCTCCTCCCAGAAGCTCTGCTTGCACACATAGCATGGTGCTGCGCACCACGGTGAGATGACAAGGCAGAAGGGAACAACCCCGCACCCCCAAGGAGCAGTCACCTGAGCTGGGAGAGGTGAATGTGCAGGTGAAAAGAAAGAATGTAAAATGGTTAAATTCTGCAGGCATGGTAAAAGCTAAAGCTAAAACTGGGAATGCTGAGAAAAGAAGTGGCCATCCGCAGACACCCCAGTGAACGAAGGAGGTTAAGAGTTAGGGGAAGAAGTGGAGTTGGAAAGCCCAGGGGAAGAAAAAGGTGTTCTAAAGGAGGGCTCAGCCTGCCCCAGACTGGAGAGAAGGAGAGAAAAGAGGGAAAGCAGGTGCAGTGAGGAGTAGGGGCCCTTGGGCTCAGGCATAGGGAACACATCTGGGGCGGAGGGATTCAGCTAGAGAGGCTGCGTGGGGTGCCCAGGGGGCAACGCCAACAGTAGCCATGAAGCCTGGTGTTGAAGGAGGGGGGACTGTGGCTGGAGCTACATAGTGAAGCACAAGCCCAGGGTGCAGGGCATGGAGACCAGGAAAAGCACAGGCCTCGGCTTCTGAGTTGCTGTGTTCCCGGATACGCGCTCTATGACATCAGACCACGCATCCTCTGTGGAACTGGGCGGAGGGTGTCTCTTGAGTCCTGGCCCTAGACAAGGATGCTGAGGAAAATAAGAGAATGTCTATAAACCAGGAAGCCAGAGTTTTGTTCCAGGTCCTGCACCAGGAGGACATGCTTTGCCTCCCTGCTGCTGCACAGGGGAAGGGTCTTATTGTGACCTGACCCTGCTCAGTTAAGGAGTAACTACAGCCGCACAGATGACAGGAGACCAGCCACAGCACACTCGGGCATGGGTGGCAGGATTAGGTTTCCTAGAAGAAAACTTGTTCCAATCCTTTGCCCAGAGATGCCCCTGCAGGGAAGAAGGAAATGAACTTCTACACCAGCGAAGTGGGCATCAGCAAATGGTGGCCACGCATGCTCTGGGATAAGAGGGAAGAGATGAGACTGCTTTGGCTCCTCCGAGGAGCAGTGAAATTTCATTCTGTGGTCAGAAGAACATGTGGGATGGTGGAAAGAGCCTCTCACCATTAAAGGGGGGAAGGTTCTGGTCTTGATGTTGCTGCTCGCTTGCTCACCCTTGTTTGAAGCTTCTCACACCTTAAAGCTGGCCATAGGAGTTGCGCACCTGTGATGCTAGCACTGAGGGAGGCTGAGGTAGGAAGATCTAAAGTTCAATTCCTCTCTGGGTGATTTAGCAAGAATCTGTCTCAAGAATAAAACAATTTTTTAGAAAGGGCTAGGGATGTAGTTCTGGAGTAGAGCACCCTGGGTTTGATTTCCAAGACCACCATTTAAAAAAAAAAAAAGAAAAGAAAAAAGAAACTCTACAAAAACAAAACATAAAAAATTACAGTAGTACTTCCTCAATTTTGAGACTCAATTCCATCACCCACAAAATGATTTGAAAGTTCCTTACCCTGACCTAATGCCTCGCCTGCATCATTTAGCAACTTGTTTACCACAACTGGCTTTGCTGTTCTTAGTACAATTCTATGAGGAAAGAGATGCATTGTTTTTGCTGCTAACAAATGAATAAACTGAGATTCAGGAACCAGGAGGCGCTCTTTTGCCCCAGGGCACAGAGCTGGGCTGCTGTGGCTTCTTCCTGCCTGCCCCCTTGCCTGCCTCGTTGCTTCGTCCTTTGAAGCCCCTGGCCCTGTGAGCCAGTGGCTTTGCTATTATTAAAGAGTGAAGAAAGAAAAGGGTACATTGAAGGGGAGGCATCCTGGGGACAGAACAGTCACCCTGAGCTCCTGTTAGAAAAGCTGTTCCTGCCAGTTGAAAGAAGACACAGTTTATTTAAATCCCCCCCCCACCCTCTGCCCCACTCCCAACCCTGCTGTTTGGCTCTTTCCTCTGAGATGCCCTGTCAGGCACTCCCTGGCATCCCCAGGATGGCAGGCAGTCACAGAGTACAAAGCAGACAAAAGCTAGGCTGTGCTCCTAGGTGAAGCCACAGGTAGCGTTCCAAGAAAGACACTTTTGTCCAGGGGTGCCCACCACACACAGGGGTTCTGCACCAGGCTGGGAGGAATCAGGTGGGTCAGAACCAGGGCATCCTGGGATGGCATTCAGGCCAGACCCCGGGAGCTGTGTCTCCACTCCAGGAGTGGTGACAGCTGCCCCAGCCTGGATGCTTCTTCTTCGCCTACCTCAGCTGGCTGCTGTGCTGAAGGGGGTCCTGTGCTCAGCAGGTATGTAGGAAAACAGGATAGCATCAGTACTGAATGGTGGCCTTGCTGATGTGCCCAAGTTTCAGGCCTTTTCACAATTGAATAGGTCTTACTGACAAAGGATCTACAAACTGGGGTACAGGGTTTCAGGGTAAATCCTGAGAGGATTTGACTGACCTTGTCAGATACAAAAGTTACATTTCTTGTTATATAAGTCTTGCTTTATCTTGGTCTTAACCATCCAGTAGAAAAGTATGAAAACAAAGTATAAAAAGTAAAGCCATATTAATATGCTGAGCTGTAAAGGGCTCAAGTCAACAACTTCTGATATTGCCAGCCCGGCTGATAACCAACTATTATTATGGACTATTGGAAAATTTTGGAATATTTTGCTAAATTCACGCACTTACAATATTTAAATGACAATGGAATACCGTTCTCTGACAAAACTCAACGAAAAAGGGGATTCAAATGAAGGACCATTTTGTATCTGTATATTCAAAAGTTAGGATAGATAAACAGCTACTTTCTCTTAATTCAATGAATAAAAGATTTGTTCTAATAGTGTTTGTGGACAGGATATCATGTCTGCACCTTGTATTATGAATAACCACTACGAAGACAATATGCAATGTATTAATTATTGAAATTGTCCTACTAATTGGTTTTGAAACTGTGTCATTGTTATTTGTTTCTCAATAAAATTATTTGTTAAAAAAAACAATTGAATAGGTCTTATACCAACCCTGGCTCTACACACACACACACACACACACACACACACACACACACACTGCATTTTTACCTCTGAATTTTCTAATCTGTCTCTTTCCAAACTGACAAAGATGTGACTCTGTGCAATCCAAACAGAAAGCACGGGAGTAAATGCTGAGCATACTTTTGCATAGAAATACTGACAACCAGAATATAGTAGAGTCACCCACATCGCCATCACTGTACGTAAATCAAAAATAAATACACTAAGTGAAAACTGTAACTTACCCTGTCTAGTTTAGTCAGCTATGAAGCTCATAACATTATTCATATGCTTGGGCTCAAAGCTCCAAGCAGACAGAAGCTTAACTATCAGTTGGCTGACAGTTCTTGGGCATGGGGTATGCATTAAGCTAGGTGTATATTAATCAGACCTTCGTGGTGTTTGCTCCAGTTTAGTGAGTGACTTAGGTAGATTAAATATTACCTCTCTTTGGAGTAGTATAACTTTACTGTATTAATTATTAATCCAGGAGGATAAATTATCTGAAAGTATTAAACTGTTTCTACGCAGAGTTAGAAGACAGAGTTAATTATCTCTCCAGATTAAAAATAAAAGGTCAAGATAATTTTCGAGGTGGCTGGGAGTTGGGGGTAGCTGGTCAAGCTCCCTACAGACTTAATCACAGGAAAAGGCTGACAGATGGCCACAGCCTATCGGGCTGCTGGAGGCCTTGGCTGATGCACCCTGGTTCTGATCAGACCTCTGCTTGCTTGGGAAGGTAAAAAGAGGCCCAGATCAAGCCTGGTCTCCACCTTCAGATGCAATTCATCCCACAGGGCGTGGATGGCCACCTGAAAAGCACAGGGAATTGTCAGCTACCTCAGTAGTTGAGGAAGATAATACAGATGAGGTTTATTTCAGTTGCGCTCCAATCTAAATTTCTCTTTCATGTCGATACTGAGGCCACTGTTGTCCCACTGGTTCATCAGTACCCATCCGGGTATGTTTCAGTCCATCAGGAAGAGTGGAGAGAAAGCCATGAAAAAGAAAAGTTCCAAGTGGTAATAACTGCTGATGGAGGGATGAAGGAGGGAGATTGAAAGGAAAAGACTAGAAATGAGGCGAGAAGGAAGTGCTTGGGGGAGGGGGAGGACTTGTGATCCTGCTGGTTGTACTGTTACATTAACAACCAAGGACAGTTTTCAAGAAGAGCAGGAAGAGGTGGCCAGGAGACCCTGAGTCCTGGCCATCTGGGCTAATTTCATAACTGAGAGATTTGAACACAATTTCATAGCCATGGTTCTTCACAGGTGAGAATGAAATTCAAGGTGAAGGGCCGGCCAAATAGCTCAGCAGATTAAAGCACCTGCAAGCAGGCACAGGTGCCAGGGATTGGATCTTAGGGGCTGCCATACCGGCCCCAGCCCTGGGGCACACTAAGATAGCAACTGAGACTGGGCGTGGTAGTGCACGCCTGTAATCCCAACTCTTGGGAGGCTGTAAACAGGCAGATCGCTACAAGTCCAATCTAGTAGTGAGACCCTGAACACCCTGTAGACCCTTCCCTAAAATAAAAAGGAAATTCAAGGTGAAGAAAGCATTATTATTATTTTTTTTTGCAGCAAAAGCTTCCCCTAAATAAATATAATTTGAGCACCATTGCAACCATTTGGAAAATATTCATAGTTGTTTCTCTTAAATGAAACTTGTGGTCACCAGATAGTGCTGATTCGATGAAACTGTTGTTGTCAGGGTCATCACAAAAACTTAGGACTTTTGTTAGCCTTGAAATTCTACCGGTGAACTCTGTCCTTCCTGACTCTGTTCTCATATCGAAGTACAGAGTTTACTGTGGAAATAAGGGTTAGTGGGAAAACACTGCTATCCTAACCCTAAGATCAGAACCTCACCTCAGAGACACCCACGGTGCTATGTGAAACCACACCGCTGCCCTCTGCCCCCAAGTTCTGATTCAGTGGGTCTGAGACGGGGTCACAACTTCCCTGTTCCAACCACCTCCGAGGGGACATGGATGCTGCTCACCTGGGAGCCACACCCTAGAATCCTTCACTCTCTCTCCCTCCCCCCCCCACTCCTGCATGCATACAGCGTGCTGGGGTTCAGATTAAGTCTGTCTCCTTAAAGGTCTTATGCACTCCTACATGGGGCTTTGGGAAGGCGAATGAATCATGAGGGTTTGTAACTGACTTTCCTTACTAGGGTCTGGGTCTGGCTGGAAGGAGCTGGTCCCTGGGGGTGTGACCTGGACAGGTAAGTCTCCCTCCTCAGGCCCTCCTTTTTCTCTCTGCTTCCTGCCTGACTTTAGCAGTTTCCCTCCACCTACATGAGTGATGGTGAATCTTTTGAAGATGAGTGCCTGAATTGCAATCCCAAACCCATTTATTTATCACCAAGAGCCAACACTGCCAATGAATCTGAATACTGAACTTTTAGTTTAGAAAAAATTAAGCATACATTAATGTTCTGTCTTACAAGAAAAACAATGCATATGTTATAGGCTTGCTACCACTACCTTAGACCCTTCCTGCCTTGATGTGAGTCAGCTCCTGAGAGCATGAGCAAAATAAATCTCTTTTTTTTTT
>NW_004524692.1:1419921-1420814 GCF_000260255.1 Octodon degus | reverse complement strand
GTTCAGTCCCAGTTCAACCCTTTACATGAGCTTTCCCACATGGTCAGCTGTTTCCTCTCCACCGATGGTAGTGGGTGTTCGAGCAAGAGATTGCTCAGAAGCTAGGCTAAGGAGAAGTAACTCGATGCTGTGGGTGCACCTGAGCTTCAGGGAACCACAGTGCAAAGGGTCTCTCACAGCAGCTGCAGCTC
This sequence comes from Octodon degus, assembly GCF_000260255.1. Taxonomy (NCBI): domain Eukaryota; kingdom Metazoa; phylum Chordata; class Mammalia; order Rodentia; family Octodontidae; genus Octodon; species Octodon degus. The sequence goes on along the minus strand of NW_004524692.1, from coordinate 1,420,623 downwards.
AGCCCTGCCACCGGGCTCTAAGTTAGGATAGCACGTTCTTATAGCACATGCCACACTCTGTAAAAGGCATGTGCATCTGATAAAGGGTGCAGAGACCAAACTTATGTTAAGCTGAATTTTATTATAATGAATTAGTTCTTTGCTACCAGCAAGCGTGAAAACATATTTTTCAATACATAGAGGATCTTCAATACTTCTATCCTTTATGCATGCATCTAAAAATATTTATTTTGCAACATGCTTAATACACATCCATGGACAAGACGGGATACTTGCCTTGAAGAACTTACAGTCTAGAGAAAAGAATGACAGGTCTGTTGACAGGCCTTTGCAAAGCAGGATGAATGGTGTTTTGGTAAAGCACAAGGTTCTAGGGAATAAAATGGTGGGGCATCTAATGTGGTCATGGAGGATCAGGAAAGGTTTCCAAAAGAGGTATCCAAAGCATGGAACAAGTTTAATAAGAACAAATCTTAAAGAAAGAAAAGGAAATAAGACACTTTAGAAAAACTGAGTAGAGAAGGACACAGACAGGAAGGAGGTAGGGAGTGACTGACCAAAGGTGACCAGAAAGGAACAGAGCCCAAACAGAGAAGGTGTTAGGAACAGGGTGAGGGCTGCAGAGTTAACAAGACATGGGTTAAATGCTGATCCTTCTGAGAGTAAATTATTTAATTTCTGCAAATCTCAGGTTTTCATAGT
>NW_004524692.1:1414084-1416171 GCF_000260255.1 Octodon degus | reverse complement strand
AAATAAAGAATGCCTGAACCTCATGGATTAGGATGCTGCAGAGGAAGTGACATTTGAAGGTGACAAGAGAGAACCCAGTGGTGAGTTCAGGCAGAGGAGGAGGCAGTGGCTCAGGCTGCTTGAGTTCAGCCCTTATGTCTGGATCACAGTCAATAAGAAGAGAAAGGTGAGTACCAATGTAGGTTGCAGGTGCATGGAGCACAGGGGCCATGGCAGGGCATTTGCATTTAATCTCAGTAGAGGGGGAAGTTACTGGAAGATGTAGGAGTAGAATCTAATTCCCTGTTCCTTTTCTACTGCAAGGCTTTCGTCTATACTTTGCTCCCTGTGGCATCCACTCCAGGCGACCAAAGAAAGTCTCAATGTCACTGAATAAATATTAACTTTTAAATTTTTTCCCACTATTCCAGGTGTCCTCCCTATCTATTTCATAGGTTTCATAAATTCAGTGACATTCTTTGATAGTCATTTGATTCATTCTCTTCCCTTTGTTCCTTCTGTATCTCCTGAAGGCTGTCTCTTACAAGATATTACACTGCTTATCTTCAACTAATGAGAAGCACTTACAGAGAAATCAGAGAAAGGGAGTGACCGAGGGGTTACCTTGACCTCCCTCTACCTTGGGTAGGGTCTCTGGCAGCTGCTACACCCTCCTCCATGGTGCCAGCCCAGCACCGGATGGGCTGACAGCAGCCTCAGTGTCAGTCACATGCTCCCAGCATCTGTATCACTCCTTCCCCAGTCCCTCAGCTGAGAGGTGGTAGCAGCATCCCTGCATTGCTAATTTGTAGACTATCTCACCATCTGATCTGTTTGCAACCCAGTAATCTCATCAGGTGCATAATCATTTCTCTGAATTAAACTCTCTCTGATTTAAATGTTGCCAACTGTGTCTCCCTTCAGGTCTTGAGAGTGACAAATAATTTCACAGGTGTATCCACTGCTCCTTTATTTGCCAGGTGAGTACATTCAGGTACTCTTTCACTAGCCATACTGAAAACAAAGCTGAATCAGCTTCTCATATTCCTTTTTATCTCTCTTAGAGTTAATTTTTTTTAAGAATCATATGGGAAAAGCAACTTCATAATGAAGCATGGTGAATACTTACCTTAGGACTTAGACTTTACAGCCAAAATGCTTCGCAAGTTGGTATTAGAAGTCTATAAGCAGTCAGCACCATGGCCAGATCCTAGGGGCCAAAGATAAAACTGGAGGCCGGCAAGAATTTGAAAGGAAGCTTATTCCAGAGACTTAGACAGAGAACATAGACAACTTATTATTTTGCTTGTTGAACCTCTTTTCAATTTGTCCAACATCTGTGCTGTTGTGTCACATACAGTTCAAGCAGGGACAAACACAGGCTTCTTCATTGGCTGCATCACCTTCAAACCGAGCCAAAATTCAAGTGATCTCTGCCACCTGTCTTGGAAATCATCTATCACACTTTACCATATATAAGCTGACTTTCATTATAAATATGTCATTTCACGGCCGGCCAAATAGCTCAGTGAATTAAAACACCTGCAAGCAGGCGCAGGAGCCAAGGGTTTGATCCCGGGCCCTGCCATGCCAGCCCCACCCCTAGGCACACTGAGACAGCAATTGAGACTGGGCATAGTGGCACATGCCTGTAATCACAGCTCTTTTTTTTTTCAGAACTGAGGATTGAACTCAGGCCCTTGTGCTTGCCAAGCAAGCACTTATTCTACTGAGCTATCTCCCCAGCCCTACTCCCAGCTCTTGGGAGGCTGAAAACAGGCAGATCACTACGAGTCCAATCTAGTAGTGAGACCCTGAACACCCTGTAGGCCCTTCCCTAAAATGCAATAAATAAGTAAATAAATAAATAAGTCATTTCATGAACCACCAAGGAAGAAAAAAAAATGTGATTAAACTGAGATATAATGCTCTCTTTTGACATCAGCAGGGTCTCATCTCAAATTTGGATATGCCAAAATGTAACCTGAAGAAAACTGTCCTAGAATACAGAATATGGTGTCTACTCTGCTTTAGATAACCATTCTCTCAAATGAGATAAGTTGTTTTTCAGGTGGGGGTTTGGTTTGGTTTTTTGTTTTTGTTTGTGC
>NW_004524692.1:1413114-1413704 GCF_000260255.1 Octodon degus | reverse complement strand
GATCCCAGGCAAGGAGCTTACCTCAGCATCCTCCACTAGGAAATGGGGGAACTGTCACAGATGGTGTTACTCTTTTCAGCTCAATCTTCTATGTTTATAAGTGAAAGGGGAAAAGATTAAGGAATCTGCCCTCCAGTGATGGCAACAGAATTGACCACTGGTTTTCAGTCAAAAGTGTTCTGTACCCTGCAAAGCTATTTCTTCTAGTTGTTAGTGGATAACAGCAATGGTCCTCCTGCTAAGGAATGTTGGCTCAGGCTAGTGCACACTGAATGTGTCCTTCTAAAATCCCTGTGTTTGAAATCCTAAGCTGCAGTGTGGCAATACTAGGGGTGGATCTTTTGGAAAGCAAAGAGGTCATTGGAGTAGAGCCCTCAAGAATGAGATCAGTTCTCTTACTAAAGGACCCCAAAAATTCTTATGCTTTTCTCCCTGTTGAGTGAGGATACAATGAGAGGTCAGCAATGGGTAACTCTAAAGAGAACCGTTACCTGGACACAAGCATGCTGGCACCCTGGCTCTAGTACTATGAAAAGTACTTATAAGTACTATTCTGCTTATAAGCCCTCCCTGCCCTCAGCATTTGGTGA
>NW_004524692.1:1411872-1412904 GCF_000260255.1 Octodon degus | reverse complement strand
TCACAAATAAGGCAACAGCTCCCTGTATGGGCTAAGAGAGTGGAACCAATAGTTTTTCCTCTGCCCTGTCACCTTGCTTGCAAATCCTGAGATGCATAGTCATGACTTGCCCATAGCTGCCTCTGAGTGGAACAGGCTAACAAACAGCCCCACATCAGAAAACAAAGGAACCCAGAGACCATCTAGACCTGCTTCACATTCATTTGTATTTTCTCAAGGGAAGAAACTGAACCTCAGGTAGACAGAAGATCCTTTCCAAGATGCTGTGCATGTTTAGTGGCTCCAGATCTTGGCTCCAAGTTTCTTGGATCCAACGCCTTCATTCCCCACTACGGTCTGCCACAGGGGGCAGGAAGACAAAAACCCCTTGGCAGAGCAAATACTCTCAGGGTTTTGCAGAGCAGCTGGCAAACATTTGCCTGGGGCAGGCTCTTCTCAGTCACTACGTGCCGCAATCCGCAGAGCTTCACAACAATAGCAACATTTGTGGGTAAAAGTTTTCTAAAGGAAATTATTCTATTTTCTTTATTTACTAATATAAATAGTTTCGGCTTTTTAAAAGACAAAAATAATTCTCCATCTTTCGGAGAATCCTAACAGTACTCCCTTAAGCAAGTGCTATACACAATTGACCATAGAAAAAGCACAGTAAACTAAGCTACGTGGGGACTTCCTATGGAAAACTCTTCCTCAAGGTTGTTGTTTAAAATAAACACCTGGTATCCATTTATTTTCTTTGTTTAATTTAATTCTTTGTTTATACCATTGGAGGGTTTCAGGTGAAATATTCTACTTAACAATTGAGCTTCCATGAACCTACATTGAATACAATATTATAGTTGCTACGTCTTAATACTCCTTTCCCTCTACTTTACCTGACATTATAGACACTTCAACCTCTTCCAACCATTTTTTTTGACATCAGTTATTTTTATTTTAAAGAAAGAAAAAAATAAAAACAGTGGTACAAAATCTCAAAACAAGATTTTAGGAGAGTAACAATGGTTAGTACATTGTGTGTTGTTATTGCCA
>NW_004524692.1:1399214-1410127 GCF_000260255.1 Octodon degus | reverse complement strand
CAAGATGTTCTGCTCCTGAATCAGCTGTGTGGGTCTTGCCTCTAGCCTCCTTGCAGGGAGTTCTGCTGAAGGGTTCCCTGCTGGGCCTGCAGCCTGGGTCAAAAGAGGATCCCTGGGCCCAGGAAGTCTCACTCACTCACAGGGCCTGCGCTCTGGGTCTGTTCAGCATCCCACGGCCTCTGTCGTTTCACTCACTCTCCGGGCCTACGCTCTGGGTCTGTTTAGGATCCCGTGGCCTGGGTCGTCTCACTCTCTTCCAACCATTTTAAATTCTACAGTTTACAGCATGAGAATTATAGCCCCTGAAATACACTGTTACACATTTCTCTCATCTTCACAGAATCCTAGTGATTAGTATATTAGTTATCTTTCCCATGGCTGGGACCCAATACCCAACACCCACAATTTAAAAGAAGGAAGGTTTAATTTGGCTCATGGTTTCAGGGAATTCAGCTCACAAGTGGGTGACTCCAAGGCAGGAACATAATGAGGGAAGCTGCTTAGCTCGTGACAGCTGGGAAGCAGAGTCAGAGAGGAAGATGCGAGTGACCAGAGACTCCCACATCTCAAGGTCACGCCTCCATGATCCGCTCAGACACAGCCAAAAACGCAGCCCACTAATCTCTGGGGAAGATCCTAAGTCAATTAAGTTGACAAAGTTAAGGTTAACTGTTACCATTATAGATCTATGAGTCCTGGAAATTTGCCTACACAAATGCATCAAGGGCATCACAGTGACTGAAACCAGTATGCCTCACGCACTCGACAGCATATTCTCAAGAGGTTTCTCTCAGAAGAAAAAGAAATACCTTTCCTTCCAGCACTCCATGGATCCTTATGTTTATTCAGAGCAAAGGAAAATGATCTTGAGGGCCAGTGAGATAGCTCAGCAGACTAAGCATCTGCTTAGGCAAGCGCAGGGACCAGGATTTGATCTTTGGTACTGCACGCCACGCCAGCTCTGCCCTTAAGCACACTGAGCTGGTGACTGAGCCCAGATGTGGTGACACACACCTGTAATCCCAGAGCTAGGAAGCCTGAAAACAAGAGAATCACTACAAATCTGAGCTGCATAGTGAGATCCTGCACCAAATACATAAATTAAAAAGGAGAGAGATCTTGGAGCTGAGAAATAGACTCTGTGAAGGCAGCCTCCAAAGTTCATGGAATTGAGAAGGTTAGAGATACACAGAACCCAGGGCTGGAGCAGCAAAGGTTCCCAGGTGAGCATGCAGCTTGCCCAAGAAATGGAGGCCCATCCCAAGCCTTACTCACTGGGAGTTCCCCTGTTGGGACTCAAAGGCCTAGGGTCCAACAAAGAAAGCAAAGCGTTTTCTATATGTCCCTGCTACTCTGGGAAAAACAAAAGAAAACGCCAGTGCCTGGTTCTCCCACTCTCTTGGGGCAGTAAAACCAGTTCTCAGTGGCTCCCCCTCATGTGTAATGTCCATTAGGCTACAGGATCTGGAGAATTATGGACACCAACAGAGAGAGGAATGCTAGAGGGTAAGCTCTTCCTATGTTTTTGTGTGGAGGGAGGCATCGAGTACCACTCCATGGTCTGTCTGAAGGGAAGTATATATTTCTGCAAATCCCAGGACTTTCCAAGATATAGTTGGTTGTTCAACAAAATAAACATAATTCAAAATAATGTGATCTGTATACACAGACCCAAACTAGTTCTTGGAGAAAGTGCTAGAATCAATGTCACACTCCTTTGGCATGTTCTGCTTTGCAGAGACTGTCTGGTATCCTTTATCACTCCTTCAAGAGCCCCAAATCCCTCTGGTCACACCTCAGCTGTTCACTAATGGTAATGCCAGCTGTGGCTCCTTGTGTCATTGTCAAGCAGCCTAATGTGTGGTTTCCCAACCACATTAAAAAAGCATTTTTAGAGAGTCAGGAGGATCTTTGAAGTGTTGTTACTTCTAGGATTTCCTCTCTCTCCTTTGCCACTGTATGAGTAGGACATTACAAGAACCAGCAGAAGCCCTAGTACACAAGTGCAATAATGAATTCCTTTTGCTAAGCACTTACTTGGTGTTGGGGACTGTGACAGACAGCTCGTATATGCCATTGTACTGCACAAGGCCAACAGAGCCCATTTTACACATGAGGAAGGGGTAGCTCAAACTGCTTGCCCAAGATCACCAGGTGGAAGAACTGGAACTGAAATCCAGGGAGCCATAACCCCAAAGTCTTTGCTTTAGAATGTTTTATCTAAATCATTGACTACTCCCATCCTCATCAATTTCTCTCTTAAGTCATGATGGCACACATCAAAGAGTCAGCAGTCTGTTCTTGGACAATTTGCATGTGCTGTGTTGTGTCAAAGTCTATCTGGACTATAAAACTACAGAACTATCTTTTATATACTTCATGTTCTCTAGAGAGGATAGGGCACCAGACACAGAGAAGGGATTCAAGAGTGACCCGAATGAAGGACACTGGAGATGGTGGTAGTAAGGAGGGAGTCACAGCAGGGAAGGAGGGAGGACAGGGAGGGAGAAAGAGGGAGGAAGGGAAAGAGACAGCACAATGTAATGGAACCTCAGCTACCTGTGCACAGGCTGTAGCCAGATGAGTCTTTGTAGGCAGTGGCTGCTGAGAAGTGCCAGTATCTGCTGGTCCTGCTTGGACTGCAGCCTTGATGGCTGTGTTGGTGGGCCCTACTAGCTGCTCTAATTCCATGCTTTTCAAACTTTTCAGGGGAGCAGAATCACAAATTTCTGGCAGCAACCCAGAGCATCAGTAAGTCGAGAATGAAACATAAGAATTTGATTTCTAACAAGCACCCAGTTGCTACTTGGTAAACTACTGCTCTTCTGATATATGTTGCTCTTGTTCTTCAGTGTAGTCTGTTTCCTGCAGCCATGCAGACTTAGACAACAGCATCAGTGGAGATGCTGCTAAGAAAAAAAAAAAAAAAAAAAAAACTCCTTATTTTTAAACCCTCAGATTTTCTGTGATTCCCAAATCCAGACCTGACCTTCACCCTGAACCTTAGATCCACATGCTCAGCAGCCTACCAGACTCTACTCCCACTTGGTTCACAGAAACCATCTAAGTTCACATATTCCACCTGGATTCATTACTTAGACCTTTCTTTTCTGACCAATCTTTGTCTCCTTGTTGTCATCACTGTTCCTATAATTTAGAAACCTCAACTTAATCTCTCTTCCCATATTCAATGGTCACGTAAGTTGTAGAATTTAAAATCCTGGATGACGAGCCCTTCGGCCAGCTTTGTTCAGCACTGTATCCCCAGCACTTAGAATGATTCCGGACACATAGTAAGGGGTCAGTATGTACTCAACGAATATGCCAATGAATAAATTCCCTGAAGTCACATTGAGAAACATCTTCAACAGCTCCCTGAGCCATCTGCTCAACCACTTCTCCTATCAGTAGACTCCCATAGCTTACTCTGTGTGACAGTCTTGTGTATTTTATGATAATTCTTTTGTTGCAGGAGTTTCTAAACCATTAAGGGGGCTGAGAATCTGATGGCTTCCCTTCCTCTTGCGATCACTAGTGTCTAATGCAGTGTCTGACAGATAGGCTCTCAAAATATTTGCTGAACTGGCCTCAATTTAATTTAGTTAGCATCAATCAGACAGTAAGGGATAAACAAACAGTAGTGGACTTAGTGAGACTAAATCTCTGAAGTCTTCACCTCCAAGGCCAAACTAAAAACTAAAGTAATTACTTGGGTAGATATTTCATGAAAGGATGAGAACCATTTGCATTTGAAAGATCTAGTAAGGATTTTCTGCTTATTGATGTTTCTGGAATTTTTCAGATAATGGCTTCAATTCTTTGATTCTTTCATAGTGGAGAGAGTAGGCCAGAAAGTTAACCTATCAATCATTCTCCCATCTGAACCCAGGGGCTTTCCATCAGGTCTACCCAACAGAAAAGCATGCACAGAAATCAAGTTTTTTTGCTCTGACCGGGAGGCTGGAGAGCCCGCGATGACTGCAGCGCTCTGGAGCACAGGGAGGTGCTAAAGTTGTTTCCCTGATATTTAAATAACTTCACATCTGGTCCCCATTTATTTATTCCCTTAGGATTGTCAAGGTTGGGGCACAAAAGAAAGAAGGAGCAGCGGGCAGTGACTCTGCAGAAAAACGATACTTTGGGCACAGTAGACTGGAGCCCCGGGGAGCTGAACCCAAAGCAGAATTCAGGGCCCTGGGAGCCCAAGGAAAGCTTGGGTCGGATGGCAAGTGCATCTGTGTCTCCGTCTCTTTCTGAGCACTGAGGGGGCGGGATGGGGGGTGGGGAGGGTGGAGGGTGGAGGGGAGGTGATGAAGGAAGGTTGTTGAGAGTGAGGGAAATGATAATCTCCCATTCTGAAAAGTTCTGTATGACCTTCCGTCTTATGGAGCTGAAGTACACCCGCACACAACACAGGGTCACAGCCGCGAGCACGCACGCGCGCGCGCGCACACACACACACACACACACACACACATCCGCAGCACCTGCTTTGGAAAGCCCCCTCTCGCAGGCTGGCCCAAGAGCTAGCGGATTTACCGTGGCATTACTTTTAATTAACTGTGTGGCGCGGAGGGAGCGCAGGGTGGCCCTAATCCCGGGCCGCCTGACGTCACCTGGGAACGCGCGCTAGTGGGGACCCGCGACAGCGACCTCGCAGCGACCCTGTGGCCGCGCCTCCGCCCGCGCGGAGCTTTGCTCGGCGGGAATTAAGGGAAGGAGAAATGTTAGTACACTTTTAATTGGAAACCGAGGTCTTCTTTCACAGCGGCTTGTTTACCCAGGCTTGGGCATTCGAACTCAGGGGAGGCTCTAATTGAAGTGACGGCTTTGGAGATTATGGGGAACATATGGCCCTACCGCCGGGCTCTTTATCTGCATTTTCTCATAAAACTGCCGTCCGTCCGAGAGAGAGAGAGAGAGAGAGAGAGAGAGAGAGAGAGAGAGAGAGTCTTATATTTCTAAAGGGTCTTTGAAGAGTGGACCAAATGAGCGCGAGGAAAGCGAGGTTCAGCACCCTCTGTTGCGGTCTTCCTGGGCCCAAGGACACCCCACCATCCCATATGGGGCTAGAGGGAAAGGAGAGCTAGAAGAAAAGCTGGCTGGTGACTGCCTGGCAGGGGTGTAATTCAAACTGTTGTGAGCGAGCTGCAGGAGGGAGTTGCCAAGGTAACAGGAGATTCCCTCTCTAAGCCCAGGATAGGGAAGCCGCTCAGTGCTTGGTTAAGGCCAAATCCCTGCTGCACATACACAAGACACAGGGAAGCACAGGTATCCTGGGACAAAATTCACTTTTTGTCCCTATCATAAATCAATCTATTAATCAAACATCATCCATAGCTCCTGGCAGGCTCCAGCACCAGTGACCAGTTCTCTAGGTTCTCCCTTCCCTCACCCCTGTCAGATTCTTATTGTATCTAAAGCTGCCATGTAAAATACAGGACGTACAACTAAGTTCGAATTGCCCGTAAACAATAACTTTCTTAGTGGTACAACCCGGGTTTGTGTTGGTTGCCTCTCACAGCCTGCTAAGGCTGCTCCTTCTAAGGAAAACACTGCCTTCTGTCTTAGCTTTGGAATCACCCCAGATCAGCACCAAACCTCCTCCTCTACAGGGAACAAAACCTGAAGCACAGCCCCATCTTCCCTGAGTGCTATGACCTCCTAGACCAGTGGTTCTCAACCCTGGCTTTATATGAAAAACACTTGGAGTGCTTTACAAAAGCCATCCTGGGTCCCAGATTGACTAAATTCCTAAGGTAGCCCATGGTTAAAAAAAAGTTGAAAGGAGTACAAATTACAATTAAAACAGAAAATATTACAAGTGATACAGAATTTTACTAACCAAGTAACAAGAATTTCACAGTATTTGTTGTAACACATAGTGTTGTCTTCCAACCAGTTATTCATATTACCAGGTATATGCATGTAAAATTGGAAGAAGAAAAAAAGCAACATAGGAACAAAAAGGTCATGAGTAACTTCTCTGAAGGGTAATCTACAACCTCGCTTTATTAATCTGGCTACATGTGGTCCCTCCCTACTGGAATGTCAGTGTTGTGATCTGCAATAAGCCTGATACGTAGCCTGTGCTCAAAAACTACATGTTTAATAGTCAAGTTTCATATGCCTGCATATCTTCACACTCCATACCCAGTCCTTGGCCAAAGCAAAGGTCCAGCGAATTCTTGCTGGAAAAGATTCTGAGTAGGTCCAGCCACTGCTTTCAGAGATTTATAAGAAGGAACACTTTGCCATCTTATCTTGCACACCATCTGGATCCACTGGTCCCCACCCCCGTCCACACATACCGTGATACTCAGATCCCACTCGCAATCACCAGAAAGCCTAACTATGCTTTTGTTTTCCAATGTGCAAACCTGGACTTGAACCAGTAAGAGCACAAATGGTTTTTAAATCACTCTATTTTCCATACACTAATATTAACACCAAATACCAAACAAAGTACTCCAAGGAACTCACAACCTGGTTTGTGATTCTCTAGTAATTCTAGCAACTCAGCAACACCGCACCATGCTCATGGCTCCCTTCTGGAGCCAGACTGCAAGGGTTTGAATTCTGAGTCTTGCCATTAGAAGCAGAAGTGCCTTCCACACACCGCTTATTTTCCTGTGTGCAACCTTACCTATACAATGGGAGCTGTCAACAGCATTGCTTTCCTTCATCCGCTTGAAGGCAAAACTGAATTTGTTAATTCATGTAAAGAACTTAAAGTAATGCTTTGACATGAGTAGGGTTGCAATAATTATGAACATTATTCTTAACATCATTATACAAAAATCACAATGGCAACTGCCCACCTGGTCAATTTTTTCTTACAAAGGTTACACCTAAGAAATGAACTCCCAAAAAGGGGATACAAATGAAGGACCATTTTGTATCTGTATATTCAAAATAGTTAGGGTAGATAAACAGCTACTTTCTCTTAATGCAATGAATAGAAAGATTTGTACTAATAGTGTTTGTGGACAGGATATCATGTCTGCATCTTGTACTACAAATAAACACTAAGAAGACAACAATATGCAAAGCATCAACTATTGAAACTGCCCTACTAATCAGTTTTGAAACTGTCTCATTGCTATTTATTTCTCAATAAAATTATTTTAAAAAAGAAATGAACTCCCAAAGGCAGTACATTATTACAAATAAATACTCTACAAAGCAACTGCCCTAATTATAAATTATCATTTTAGTTACTCATTTTAAATGAAATTATTAAATGTGAACACATGTCCAAAATTACATTACCATCAATGGAATGGAGATAATATATTTGTCTAAGTCTGTAGATTGCAACTTTTTAAGCACTCAAAATAAACTCTACCCAACTCACGTAATGGTAGCCAGGGCTAAACCCCTCTGCTTCAGTATCAAGTGTCCTGACTCAGTAATTGGTAGAATTAAGTTCTTATTCCAGCTTAGCCCTGACTCAAGTATCTTGTGTCTTTATTTCTCCCTCTGTTTTATGAAGACAAAACAAATACACTAGAAGACAAAAGTTCGGTGAAGAAAAGGGGGGGGCTGGGCTTCCGACTGAAAGCAACAAATAATTCTGGTGGTGAATTTTATAGCCGTGATACTAACAAGAGACAAAACTGTTGTTTTTAAAACAACATGAGAGACTCAGCAATTATAACTATCGCATGGCTACATCCAGGGATGCCAGATTAATAAATCAGAAAATGCCCCTACAGACCTTCATGCTGCCATGATATAAATATGTGTGTTCTTCCTGTCTCTTTGATAATAACAACAATAAAAAAAGAAAATACCTATTACATGTTTGCTGTGCACCACATCTTCAGGGACAAGTGTAATGTTTTCTGTCTTATTCTCATAACTGACCAAGTCCATATAATTAAAATATATTATTGGCCTGGAAGTTCAGAAATGTATACCAATTCCAAAACCTTGGGATAGGCTTGTAAATGACTAAAATTTAAGCAGTATTTCTCAAACTTTAGGCAATAATCCACCAGTAGCTCATGAAATTTTTATAGTAGTCTAAGATTAAATTAAACAAGTGTCCACAGGGAGGGCAATCAGTGAGTCATCTAAGTGGCAGAACTCATTTTATACACACACTGGTCAACATATACATTAGATCATGATATACAGATAGAGCCCTTCCTGGTTCTCATCACAGCCCAGAAAGTTTATGTTTGTAATCCCTTGGAAAAGTTATTGGCATTCTAATGACTTAATTCCAATCTACCACTGCCAGTGCAACCCACAGCGTACAAAAAGACACAATAATATATCCAAAATGCTGAGGAATCAAGGGGGTCCTGAGTCCAGCCACAATGATGGCCAACTGGAATAAAGGCCTTAATCAGGACCAAGCCCGGATTTTATTCATTTGCGTAGAAGGAAGTAGCTTGAGAAGGGATAACTGTAAGAGAGGTAGGGAAGTATGTGAGTGCTATGAGCTGGGCTACACAGAAGGCCTGAATTTAGCTCTGCACTACGCAGAGAGAGGGAGCAGCAGAAAGAGCAATCTGCATAACACAACTGAGATAGTATCTAATGTTGTGGGGGTTGGTGCTTAACCTCTCATGGGGCTTGATCATTCAAGCCTCAGAAAGTCACAGCCTCTGTCTCAAGATTTAATCCCAGCCAACAGATAGAAAACTGGCTCACACAAGGGAGCAATGGGTGGGAGTTCTGGGGAAACACACCTGCTGTCTTCAAAGATGACCATCAGCACCTCAGCTAGACTGACATGTATTGCTTAAAGCCAAATAAAGTGATAAGAAAACAGTCCTATCCAGCTCTGTACATATCAATGCATGGAAATAGGTCAGGCTTGGGGACCTGCCCATTAGCTCAGTTGTTTAAGTGCCTGCTTAAATGAAGAAGTCAGGCTCAGGATGCTGTGGTTCAATCCCCAAATCCTCAAGCCAAACCAGACTTGTCCTGAAGGCATTCTGAAGTGGCTAAAAAAAAAATTCTTCTGCACTTTTAGCAGGAGATAGCTCAGTAGAATAGGTGCTTGCCTGGCAAATACAGGGTCTTGAGTTCAATCCCCGGTACCCCCAAAAAAAGGAAATAGGGCAGGCTAAGCCACGATGGGGACAACTGTTCCTCTTCCAAGGACAAGTCACCCAGGTGATCCTCAATAATGATAGAAAATGTAATTTTTATTAAGCTGCAGTTAAAATTTTCTAAAAGCTTCTGCTCTATAGAAAAGCCTTTCTAGTGTGCTACATTAGAGGAAATATGTGATGTGGTTTAAATACATTTCTTCATCAATATGTTTATCAAAGTATTTGAAATCCCCACCAAAAGTTTTTTACATGACTCACCCCTTGCTTATTAAAGAAAACAATGGCAAGATTTATTGCCAAGCTATCTCCCTTCTATCTCTCAGCCCCACAGTATTGCAAAGTTGGACCATTACTCTACCAGCATGTCCGTTGTGAGGTACTTTCCTCAGTTGTGCTGCTCAGCACTGACTGTCGCCTTGGACTTATTCTGCAACTAAAAGTCAGAATTTGACCCATAGCCCAACACAATGAGTGGTATCTGTAAGAAATCTGTGGTGGAACTGGAGGTTGGAAAGGTGGCTGCCTAGGAGGACAGAAGTAGATTATACTTTGTACAAGAGCAATGCTAACAGGCCTACAGAAGGATAGAAAAAAAGAAAGAAAGAAAGAAAGAAAGAAAGAAAGAAAGAAAGAAAGAAAGAAAGAAAGAAAGAAAGAAAGAAAGAAAACAAAAAAACAAAAAAAAAACGACTTTGGCCTCAGCTGAACAAGGTCTTCACTAACAAGTAGCTGTCAAGTTCAATGTCTTCGCTAGACTGAAGATTCCTGCTGCAAGAGAAGTCTAATCCATTCTTGAAGGGATTCAAAGATGTGAGACATACTATTACAACAGACAAGAGCTTCACCCCAAGTAATATGCTAGGAATGTTATAAGGTGACACTTAGGCTCCCAAAAGAGCTCTAAGCTTAACCATTGTATGACTCAGTTTCCTAATGCGTAAAGGAACAACAAAGAAGCTTGAAAAATCGTTCTCATTCTTGCTTGGAATTCCAGTTAAATCTCAGAGAAGACTGCAAGACTATTTCCTCATGGTCTTCTGCACTGAGTTTGCAGGATGTGATGTTGGCTAAAATGACCAGAAACTGCTCTGCCTCTGAGATATGTGGGTCCATGTATGAATGATCCCATCTCCACTTGTGCACCCTGGCCACTCAAAATGACAGAGTCACTATTTGCACCTGCCCTCAGGTACCTCAAGCCAGTATCAAGAGGTATCTGAAAGAAAAAAGAGAGAAGCACATGAAATGGTAGACTTTTAGTGAAATTAGCTCCTGAGCCATGAATTACTTAGAAGCACTCTTTTCACTCAAATAGCAGCCTATACAGGAGATATTATGGCCCCTTTTTTACTGATTAGAAAACTGAGTCCTGGAATGAGGTGTAGCTTGCCCAAGTTTGTAGTGTCTGTGAGCACAGGACAAGGCTCCACTCAGCCTGTCTAAGTTCAGGGCCCAAATCTTTGACTACAATATGGAAAATGTAACTTCCTCATACCACCTATTGACTTTCACTTTTATATCTTGCATTGTAAAATTCAAGACTGTGAACTACCAAGGAAAGTCCCCAATGTTAGGTATTTTCCAGACCCTTGAGGTAATCACTGCCTCTCTAGTCTAATTTATTGGAGAACAAGACAGGTTGGAAGAAATACTTCCGTAGTTGGTGATGATGGTAATGATTATTTTTTTTTGTTTTGTTTTGTTTTTCAAAGTTTTATTGATAAAAAGATAGCAATGAGACAGTTTCAAATCTAATCGGAAGTACAGTTTCAACAAATAATACACTGCATATATTCTTCTCAGTGGTTAATTGCTGTACAAGAAGTGGACTTGTGATCCTAT
>NW_004524692.1:1392554-1399114 GCF_000260255.1 Octodon degus | reverse complement strand
ATACAAAATGGACATTCATCGGTATACCCCATTTTTTCTAAGTTCCATTATTGAATATTATAGGTGTGTAAACTCAGCAAAATATTCTAAAAGAGTGATGGTAATGATTATAATGATTATAATAAACCATTTCTAAGGTTGTAAAAGACAACTTAGGTGTGTGTCTGAATGCCAGTGTTGATGAATATGACTGGGAAGAAGATAAATCTGCATTTCAAGACCAGAGCAGTGAGAGAGGCAGGAGAGATAGACCTCCTGAAGCAGCAGAATCCTGTATCCCAAGAAGACACAGAAGGAAAGACTCACAAACTCCAGTGTGTGTGAAGAATCTTCTTTGAGTTCCAATGAAAAGAAAGTCAGAATTGCACATATTTCTCCTCCATCCCATAATACTTATATTTAATTCTTTTTAGTGCTCCTTATCATAGGATCAGACTTCATGTTTAGCTCTTTTATTTTGAGGTTGCTTTGAAGATCTGTGCTTCTTTGTCAAGGAAGTCAGAAGCGAATACAAATGGGAGAGCTAATTTATTCACACAAAAAGCCAACTGAATGGCTCCTGCATGCCAGGCACCAAGCTGGACCTGACAAAAGCAGCACCCAAGGTAAGGAGTACCTCAGGCTCTGTGCTGCAGCTCAGACTTTCTGGTAAACTGAGGCCAGGGCCTGCTGTAACAAACCAAAACATAGCCTGTCCTTTGCAGAAAGGGAACCTCAGACAGAGACTTCCCAGCCAATTCTTTCTCTGGGTAAATTCCTCTATAAAAGCAGAGGAGCAGGAGCTAGATGGGGTGATGTACAACTGTAATCCCAGCTGCTGGGAAGGACAAGGCAGGCACATTGCAGGATAAGGTCAGCTATAAGTCTAGGGAAGTGGCTCATTGATAAAGCATTTCCTGAGTGTGCAACAGGGCCCTAAGTGCCATGCCCAGTACTGCAAAAACCAAACAAAAACCCAAGCAGAGCAGCTCAAAGATCCAAAGAATAGCACCTAGGCATAATCTGAAATGCACACAGGTCTTCTGACAGGAAATTAAATGGGAAAACAAAGCAACCTCACAATAAACAAGCTAAACATGAAGTCTAATCCTATGATAAGAAATACTAAAAAGAATTAAATATAAATACTATTGGATGGAGGAGAAATATGTGCAGTTCTGACTAGTGGTTCTTTAGTAATGCTCAAAATAGGAAAAAGGGCAATTTAACTTAAAAATAGCCAAAAAATAAATGCAACATGTACTAGATCCTTGAGCAGATAAAAACATGAGCAGATCGTCTCACAAAATCAGATGAAGTTTATAGTTGACAGTGCTACCACCAATGTTACTTTCTTAGGCTCAGTGAGCCTAGTGGGGCTGTGTATAGTTGTGACCATCAGGGGAACTTAGATGCAGGCTATGTGGGGACTTCTGTCCTCTGTGTGACTGTTCTACAAATTTAAATTTTATTTCAAAATATAAACTTTCTATTTAAAGGCACATTTTAAAAATTGCTGCACAAGACAAATCTCAGGTGACTTCTAATTTTAAAAGAAAATGTGAAGACAAAAAGGGTAGCTAAAGAGGCAACATGGACAGCCAGAAGCCATGGTTGTCCACAGCCACTGGGCCCCTGCCTCATTACAATGTCAGAAATGCTAAAGAAATCACGGATTAATCAGGACAGTGTGACATTGATTACAAATACTAACAACAATACTGTGCTGTTCAGGTCTCGTATGGAAGAGTGTAGGCCCTTCTCAGTGGTACATTTTAAAAAGACTGCAGTAGTTTCACCAATAGAACCATCTGCCCCTTACAAGGGCTTATCTGAAGAATGGGAAAAACTGAAAAGGAAAAGACTTCAGAGAATCTCAAAGATATTAGGAATGAGCTCTCTCTTCGACTTAAAGGACTGCCACATGCAGCAGAGCAGACTTTGGCTTATTTTGTAAGGTTCTGAAAAATAGAGGCACCAAGGACCAAGACTGTAGAATGTGGGATCAAGTGCTCTTTTGATATTATTAAAGCTATAAGTGGTATTTGTCCACTTTCATGTCATAAAGCTTTTGAAACTTTTGAGCATCCAGAAGAATCCTACTATCTTTCCTATGCCAAGGAGATGACCGGTGGCTGGGGGCCACTTCACAGCTGCAGGCCAAGATCATCCCCTGGGCCCACTGGAGGATGACAGTGGTAGGCACCTCATCCCCACTCACCAGCCTTGGGAAGCAGAGAAGGGATAAAGGTTGAGTTGATCACTAATGGCCAATGAGATCATCAATCACATCTACCTAATGAAACCTCCAGAAGGCAGAGGTCTGAGTAGATTCCAGATGACGGAACACAGGGAGGTGACATCCCAGGAGGTGACATCCCAGAGTGGCACAGATGCTTCCAGGCCCTCCCCACATATTCACCCTGTACATCTCTGAGATGGACTGTCCATCTATATCCTTCAAACTGTCTTTGTAATAAATGGGTAAACACAAGTAAAATGTTTCCCTGAGTTCTGTGAACTGCTCTAACAAGTTAATTGACCTGAGTAGGAGAGTGTGGGACCCACAGTTTAGAGCCAGCTGATCAGGAGTACAGGTGACAACCTTCAATTTGGGACTGGCCGCTAAACACAGGGCAGTCTTGTGACATGCAGGCCTTCAACCTGTGGGAATCTAACATTATCTCCAGGTAGATAGAGTCAGAATCGGACTGAGTGAATAGCCCATCTGATGTCTGATGGAGAATTGCTTGGCATGGGAGGAACACACACACACACACACACACACACACACACACACACACACACCTGGAGGCAGCATTGATTGAAAGGAAGAGAGAAGAAAATGTATATGGGTCTGTCTCCTCCTAGCTCCTTGGATTTCCCGATGGCTGAGATGCTCAAGCAGAGGTTGGAGGAATAGCTGGTAAAGTTTGAACTGGATCACTTTCAAATCGCTTATCTGTGGAGCTAGGGAGATGGCTCAGTGGAATAAGCGCTTCCCTAGCAAGCTCAAGGGCCTGACTTCAATCCCCGGTTCAAAAAAAATCACTTATCCACTACAATTCACTACAATTCTCTAGTGAAGGAGATCTTGGGCCTAAATGCCATAAGATTTCTGCTGGAGACCCCAGGCAGCTAAGCTGCCCGATAAGCCCAAGAACACTGTCTGTCACTGGCTACAAATGCCATCCATTTGCTTCAAGACCACTGGCAATGCAGAGATAAAAAAAAAAAGAAAGAAAAAGAAACTGGGCTGGATCAAAAAAGGACCCTCCACTAGCTGAAGACCCCCTGATTTGGTGTCCTGTGCAGCTGTGAGCCTGTCACATGCTTAGAGCAGCTGGCACCATAGCGTTAGATTCTGGAGGTCATCAGTGCAATTTTCTACCAACTGTAATTAAAATATTAAGGCACAAGCAAATTCAGTTCCCATAAGGCCAGTCTAGTGGACATCAGTGTCAGACCTTGTTCTACTTTATATTGAACAAAAATCTGCCATTTCAGTCTCAGTACCAGCTCTGCTACCTTGGGTATGATTCTCATGACTCCCATTAGACATCTTTATAAAGCTGAATGTAATATAATAATGTTTCTTCAGTATTTATTATTTATTTAACAAGCTAATTAAGGGCCAACGAGGATGGTTCAGCAGACTAAGCACCTTCTTAGGCAAGTGCAGAGACAGGGGTTCAATTCCCAGCACCACATGCCATGCTGGTACTGCCCCTGGGCACACTGAGCTGGCCACCAAGACCAAGCGTGCTGGCGCATACATGTAATCCCAGAATTGGGGAGGCTAAAAACATGATTTCTATGAGTCTGAGCCACGCAGCGAGACCCTGCACCAAATAAATATATTTTTTTCAAAATTTTATTGATAAACAGATAGGAATGAGACAGTTTCAAATCAAATCGGAAGTACAGTTTCAACAAATAACACACTGCATATATTCTTCTTAGTGGTTAATTGCTATACAAGATGCAGACTTGAGATCCTATTTACAAACACCATTAGAACAAATCATTCTATTCATTAAGAGAATGCAACTATATATCTATCCCAACCACTTTGAATACACAGATAGAAAATGGACATTCATCGGTATACCCCATTTTTTCTAAGTTCCATTATTGAATATTATAGGTGTGTAAACTCAGCAAAATATTTTAAGAGTCCAGTAGCCCATAATAGCATTGGGTCTTCTGTTTAACTGGCAATGTCAGAAATTATTGGCCTGAGTCCCCCACAGCTCAACATAACAACATGGCTTTACTTCCTATATTTCATCTTCATACTTTTCTACTGGCTGGTTAAGACCAAGGTAAAGCAGGACATGTGCAACAAGAGTTGTAGCTTTTTGGTCTGAGAAGGTCAGTGAAATGCCCTCAGGATTTATACTGAGATCCTGTACCTCAGATTGTAGAACCTTTGTCAGTGCAGCCATGTGGATGAGTCACGGCCATTGCTTGGCCAGTGTGGTCTCTGTGAAAGCCTGAGAGAGTGTCTTCTCCCTTAGAAGAATGTGACTCTCCTTAGGCACACTCTACGTCATTGATCACTTTCCTCTTTGGCCCCATAATCTTCTTGATCAGAAAATTTGGGACACTACCGAGGTACATGACGTTACAGTACAAGTTCTCATATGTCCTGAGTCTTAATTGACCTTAGAAGGTTAGGGCCAAAATGTTGGCTTTCCTTGTAGCCCTTCTTTTTCTCTAATTTTGGTCTGCAAACTTAGGTTGTTAACCATCCAGAAGACAAGCTTATTGTTATTATCAAACAATTTAGGCTATCAAGCTTAACCTCACTATCTCACTGCATTTCAAACATCTTAGGCATAATAAGGAACAGGTAATTTTCATCAAGTATTGGTATGTTGAACTTTAAGTCCCTACATAATATGATAAAAAACATTTAAAAATTAGATTATATTTTAAAAATAGGATAAAGAATTCTATACTTCTCATGTTTGCACATAAGTCCAAAAATCTCACCATATACAACCTTGAAGCAGGACAGTCCCACAATATTCCTTTTCCTGTCTCTTGCTTTCATTCACCACCCCCTTCTTCTTGAACATCCACCTACCTGAGAGGCATCTTAGCAGTAACTGGCATGTCATGACAAGCTGCCCATATCCAAATAAATATATTAAAAAACCAAGTTAATTAATTACTCTTTACAAGACTTATGCTAGCCACTGACCTTCTAAAAGACATCATTTAAAATTAGTTCATATATGCTAAATGGGTTTTGATCAATGTAAAAAGAGCAATTATAATTATGTTAGGGACAGTAACATTCTATTAATGATGTTTAAGTCTTTTTAGATCCTATTGGCTGGCTGCATTATCAACTATAACCTCACGTGAGATTCTATCATAATAGGCCACATTTTATACAATTTCAATGAGATTTTAGGACCATAACCAAGATGCCCGTCACATGTGGAATGGCTGAAAAAGATGTGGTACTTTTATATAATGGAGTACTACTCAACTATAAAGAATGATAAACTTGAAGCCTTCATACTTAAGTGGATGCCCCTTGAAGATATACTTATTAGTGAAATAAACCAGACCCACATCTGTAAATATCATATTGTCTCCCTAATATAAGGGCTTACAATTCCGTATATGATTAGGTTTCTAAATTTCTTTGTAAAAATATGTAAGTGCTTATTTCTACTTTTATATAATTATTTTTCCTTCATATTCTGTAAGGAATTAAAGTTCAACATATCAATATCTGATGGAAAATACCTGTTCCATGATATGCCAGGAATGAGCTTTCAACTCACCAACTTTGTGCTTTTCTCTTAGCTTGTCAAAATCATTCTGAACATTGAGAGTATCAGCTGTCACACTAGCATTCCTTGCCAAACTTGTGTCATCTGTGAATTGCATCTTCATCCAAATTATTGATTTTAAAAAAATGTTAAAGATGACAAGACAGTCAATCATTCACTCAACAAATATTTATCAAGCATCTACAATATATAAGGCATTCAGGATAGAAACTAGAGGAAAAACTGTTTGTACCAGGACAAATTCTAAAAACTCCTTTCTATGAAGCCCTTGCAGGGGGTAGATGTCTCTTTTTTTTTTGAAGATTTCACTGAACACCTTACATATTTATTGATAACTTACTCTTATCCTGGTATCATGTTCAGCTTTGTTTAAGAAAAAAGACATTGAAAGCTATAGACAGGCTTACTAAAAGTCTATCCCCTATGAGTGAGGTAAGCTGGGATGTGCAAACATTTTAGGACAGGCAACATTTACATAATTGATAAAATAAGTAGGTGACAGTATCACTTAAAAGTTCCAAAAACAATTACACATTTCTAGATGTGGGAGATTCCTAGGACCACCTTCCCTCATAGCCCACCAATATCAACATGTTTGGAAGATGTATTTCTTGGTAATTTTACTCTTCACTGGATCCAATCATGAGAGCAATATTTCAACATCCCCTGTCCCTAGCTGAAAAGTGTTACCTTGTTACTTTTTAAAGCCAATGTTCAATGATTTTATTAAATAATTAAACAAATAAATTCTCATGTTGTTCCAAAATA
>NW_004524692.1:1350286-1392454 GCF_000260255.1 Octodon degus | reverse complement strand
TATGTATGATTTCACTACTTGAAGGCAACACATGTCTTCACTCAGTCTTTCATTTTTTAGGCTACACGTCTACAATTCCTCCACTAGACATGCTTGTGAGACCACCTCATCCTCAAATGACTGCAATAGAATAAATACTCACTCAAGATATGATTCCTGAATGATTCGTAAATAAAAAGCTCTGGTTTGCCCGTATCAGCCTCAAAGAGGAAAGCTTAGAACTGAATATAACGCTGAAAACACGGCCAAGCAAGACCTGACGTTCTTCGTCCGCTCTGGGCATCTCAATGTGATTATGATCTTTGCTTAGATCCAGCTTTTGCTTTTTGTCCTTAGAGGGAGGGAGCAGAGACAATGTGATCTAACCCCAGACAGTTGTGTATGAAGAACACTGAGACCACAGTGCTTATTTTCACATGAGAGAGAATTTAGGTCTCTGTAGGTCTGCACATCAATCTGAGATCACCCTGGTAGTCTGACCACCAACTCACCAAAGCTCCTCTCCCTCATGCCATTGCAGTGGCAAGCACTAGCATATTCACTACACAGTGAATCATAACATGAATTCTTTCTTTTCTTCTCTGGTACTGAGGACTGAGCCAAGGGTCTTGCCACTGAGCTAGATCCCCAGGCTTTTATCATTTTATTTTAACATAGGGACTTGCTAAGTCATTGAGCTTCCCAGGCTTGTAGGCCTCATGCCCTAGCCTCTCAGAGTGCTGGGATTACAGACCCACACCCACCATCATACCCAGATGAAATACACAGATTCTTAAGGGAAGACAAATACTACCTCTAGAGATCGAACACCCTGAAAAGGCATCTGTGCTTAAGTTAGACAGTTTCAATTTCAACTGAAATTTTTCCACTTCAATTCGCTGGCCCCTTGAAACCTGCTCCGTAAAATCTCTCAAATCCTATCCTCTTTCTGCTCTCCTCTGGGCAGTATAGCGGGAAACTGGTATGTGAGGAAGGGGAAGAACATATCCATTCTAGTTCCTTACCTTGTGTGACCTGTCGAGCCTTAGTGTCCAGCTGTCTCATCTGACAGATGAGCAAATACACTAAGAGAAGTCAGTGATGGTCACTGGAAAACTGGTTCCAATTCATCATTCCCTTTAATGTTATCACATACTGCACATTACATGTAGCAATGTATGTGATACCAGCAAGGCTTTGTGCCTCACAGAGTATATTTCTCTACCACATGACCTAGGTTTGACCCTGTAATCTGTTTTGGCTACTGGGACACTAACAGACACGGCATGAGCAGGGGCTTGAAATGTGCATGTGGGGTTGTACGTGCCTTCTTGCACTTTGACCACTGCCAGGAGAGCATGCCCTACAGGTGCTGATGTTTTAACCTGCACCACAAAATAAGTCAGTGTAGAACTGAACCTGGTCTAAGCCTGGAGCTAAGCTTAGCTGAGAACAGCAGATCCTAGCTAACTTGAAGAACTTCAACCTGAAGCAAGTCACTCTGCCTAACCTGGAGACAATGGATGTGTGAATAAGAATTTATGGTTCTATGCCATTGAATGTAGGGGAAATGTGTTACGCAGCATCACCACAGCAATAAGCTGATGGATAAGAGATAACTTGGAGGTTAGAAAGAAAGTCACTGAAATATACAGCACTGTCTTGCCACGGAGATACGTTGCCCAGAGAGCTGGTTCTCTAGGAAGAAAGCAACATAGACGTCCACCTTGTTCCAGTTTATCACCCCACTGCTGCCCCTGTCCACTGCATGACACTCACCTGAGTCTGAGGCTGCCGGGCTCACCAGGCTGAGCAGCTCCCGCTCCTTCTCATAATCCCCTTTGCAGAGCAGCTGTCCTTCCTTCAGAACGAACTCATCACCCTTCTGAAGCTGCCGCTCACAGACGCAGCAGCAAAAGCAGCTCAGGTGGTACACGCTCTTCTGGGCCCGCATAACAAACTCATTGGGTGCGATGGCCTCAAAGCAGCCCCCACACTTGACAGCAAACAGCCTGGCAGCAGGAGAGAGAGACAGACACCATGAAAAGGTCCACCTTGCCGCCAGGTCTCCCTTTGGGTCAGCAGCGAAAGGACTTCAAAACCCGGGATCAAGGAAGCTTGGGCTGCAGTACACTCAACATCCGGGTAACACATACTCTGCCTGGTCTCTCCGGAAGAGTAACAATCCAGGATGGTCTGACTCAAAGGTTTTCTTAAAGTCCTTTTTTTCTTGTCTGATGATAGCAAATTGCACTTGGAGGGACCACAAAGATGATGTACCCTAAAAAGGCCTGTGGCATTCATTCATTATAGCCTTCACTTTACTATTTCCAAAATTAAAAAAAGAGCTGTTTTGGTTTCTAAAGTAGCAGCACAATGCGGAAAGAGGGACTCTGCTGAAAATATTCTCTCCATTTGTCCCCACAGGCCAGAGTTGATAGGTGTGGAAAGGTCAGAGGGTGTAAGGGAGAGAATGGAAGGAGGGACAGAAGGTCCAGAGTAAGCACATGAAAGTCCACACCACTCCCATCTTCATGAAGACAGGCAGGAGCGGACTCAGAGTACCTGCAGGGAGATGATGCCAGCTCGCTCTGCCAATGAGCTCCACCTCAGGAGGAGTTAAGGAAGCATGAATCACTGAAGGGAATTTTCCTACAGACAGACTCATGACCATGACAGCTCCAGTTCATCCAATCCCAACTCAAAAGCTTATTTGCATGTTCACTCAATCATTTCTTCTTCTCCTGTTTCATTCTTTCATTTATTTGTTAGCATCTGCCATGCACCCTGCTGCACCCACCTTCAACTCTGTTTTAATAGAGAAGGCAAGAAAAGAAACCAGCACTGCAATAACATTCACTAGTGAGGCAAGTGTCCATAGAATGTCTGTTGTGTGGCCAGCATTATTGTGGGTTTATTTGGATACAAGACAACCCGCACACACCCCCCATGGAGTTCACATACTATGGAAGAGTGAACAAAAAATTAGATAGATAGATAGATAGATAGATAGATAGATAGATAGATAGATAGTAGATACCTGGCCTTAGGGATTTGTCTTTAGGAAAAAGAATACAAGCACAATGCAAAGCTTTGTCCCATAAATAAAAAATAGAATGACATAAAGCTATAGCTTATATAAAACATTATAACATTCAATAATTTCACAACCATAAAATTGTGCTAGTTTATGGATTTAAGCTGATACTTGGACACAGTGTATTTATCTTGGAAGCTTCCTTGCAGAGAAAAGTTGGGGGAGGGTAAAGCAAAGAGGAAGCTGAAAAGAAATTCCCAGGCAGGCATGATGAAAATTCTCAGACTGACACAAGAAAAGAAAAGGCATTCAAATACTTTGGCCAAAGGAATCTATGGCTTGGAGAAGGGAGTGCAGTCCCATGCCATGGGTCCACTAGGAAACAGCGTCCTTGGCCTGGGCTCAAGCTGCAGAACAGGAAGTGCCTCTGCTGCCTTACTTTCAACACAAGCCTTGGGCCACAGCACCCATTTTCCTGCCCTTGGCCATGGAGAACATGTCAGAAACACCTATGTTGACAGGTCTGCCTCTCAGTCTCAGAAAAAAGGGTAAAGTTGTAGGA
Organism: Octodon degus; assembly: GCF_000260255.1. Lineage (NCBI taxonomy): Eukaryota > Metazoa > Chordata > Mammalia > Rodentia > Octodontidae > Octodon > Octodon degus. The sequence continues at coordinate 1,388,876 of NW_004524692.1, read as the reverse complement.
TAGTCCAAAGAGCTGGTATGGCTCTTTCGCCACCCACAAAGTATGCTAGAACCCTGAACCAGAACTCCAGGTACTAGAACTCCCTCTGTCCTCTCTTCCTCCAGCTTCCCAGTGTATTTTTTCAGTCTGTGTTGGAACCTCACACCAGTCCCCCAAGTATTTGCCTTCACTCCCTTCTCCCTTCTCCCTTCTCCCTTCTCCCTTCTCCCTTCTCCCTTCTCCCTTCTCCCTTCTCCCTTCTCCCTTGCTGGACACCACATACACCCAGTTCATCTCTGGGCCCCAAGTCCCCAGCCACTGCTTGACAACCTGAGCAAACTAATCAGTGCTTTCCAGGAGGCGGTCAAAGGCGCTTTGTCCCCATGCCCTGCTTGTCTTCCCCTTCCCCAGCAATGGACTATTAAACAGACTGGAGGCAAACGCCCGGGGAGTCAACAAGCACTTGAGACTCTGCGGCAGCAGGTGGTAGCATCTGTGCTTGTCTAACTTCTAGCCTGCTAATCTCCTCTTTCTCTTCCCCTTTTCATTTCTTTCCCTGTTCCAAAAATTTCCCCCAAATTGGAGAAGGGAGGGTGGGAATGGATCAACGATGAAAGCCTGCCATGTTGACTCAGGAGTGGCTGGAGGAAGTGGCAGCGGTTGTCCGGGCTCAAACCCTGCTGTGGTCATGATCACTGGGGATCAGAGGCCCACGGAGGGACAGTCCTGCCCCTCTCCATCCTTGTTATCCGCTCTCCCCATCTGGGTCCAAGCCAGGTTGCCCTCACCTCTGCAACCCTCTCTAAACCCAGAGCAATTCAAGGAGAAAAGGCACACGCAGCCCACCACCTGGGTGCCAGATGTGTACACAGCTGGACTGGTACCACTGTGGACCCAGCTGCCGACTGCACACCTCCCACAAGTTGTTTTCTCTAAGGCTCAGACGAGCAGAGAAAAGGATTTGTTCAAAAGTCCAGGTCATAATTAAAACACAGCCTGTCTTCTCCTAATGCTCTGGACGCGTCCCCCACGGTGACTTCCCCTTCTGAATGCAAATGAGACTTCTCTCTGGCAGACACCGTGCCACGGGAAGCTGGGCCAGGGTTCCAGGACTGTCGGGTGCCCGCGTTTTCTCACCATCAGAAACTCTCCTGTGGCTCAGAGCTCTCTCAGGGGCTCCTTGTCTCCTCTTTGCACCTCATTTCCTCACCTGTAGTGGGAGTCATGATGGCTTTCTCATCAAAGAAAACTAGGGACGCTACCTATTTCAGAGACTGAGCCCTCCACACTATCTGTGCTCCACTATAGCCATCTCAGGAAGCCGTGGAGACACTGATAAACAAGGCCACTCTTGTCCTCAAAGAACTCACATCCTCCCATAGCCAGCAGACTCTACTCACCAATTTTTTTTTTTTTTTTTTTTTTTTGTGCTGGGGATCAAACTCAGGACCTTGTAGTTGCCAGACAGATGCTTACACCACTGAGCTATCTCCCCTGCCCCAGCTAGCAGACTCTAAATGAATGATCGCAGTTGGATATACTTAGGAGAGATAAGTAGCTAAGAAAAAGCACAATGCAGAGACCCATCCATATAGCTTAGTCTACCAGTTACTCAATATCCTATCTTCTTCTCCTCCTGTCTACTTCCTGCCACTTCTCTGCGCTCTGCCAGGCAGGGAAGCAGAGTTCCATCCATTTCCCTGTTTACACTTTTTCTTCCACAGTCACAAGCCATAAGGCTCAAAGGGGCCAGTCTTGGTGACTGTGCCCGAGTTCTCAGGCCCCCCGATGACCAGGGTGTACAGCTGGGAGCCTGCATTCATCTCCCACAGCCTTCATTTGCTTCTCCGCTAGAAGCCACCATGGGTCCTGCCCTTCTGGATTACTGAAGCTTCAGCGAGAAGCTGAACGCGATGGTGACTTAGAAGGCACAGCACCACCTGAGTCATTTTTCTTGGCCCTGCCTCTTTTTATGACACTTAGGGATTTGCTCCTAATGTATTTTATCATCTCTTAAAGGTGTCCTGAACCCCATCCTAAGAGAACCCTTCCTCCTCAGCAGGGTGGCCACTCCTGGCTTTGACAGGGGCACAACTTCACCTACAGAGCATACGATGTCCCAGGACATGGACCCAGGCGATGGCAGTCTCAATGTGCTGCCAGGCAGAATGTCCTTCTTAGATCAAGCCCTGGGCCTCACAACCTCCCCTCCTGAAAGGCAGACCTCACCACCCTACCCTGCGCGAGGGGCCACACGAAAGGAAAACGAGGAAGAGAGAAGAAGTCATCAGGGAAACAGCCCCAGGCCCATGTGCAGAGGCTCTGCCTTTACCAAGGGCCCTCAAAAAACCACAAACCACTGAGGGGTCTGCTGTTTATTATCTCCCAGTTCTTAATGAAAAGTACTGCCTGGGACCAGGTTCATGCCAGGAACTTAGAGAACAAAGAGGAACATGTCTCCATTCCTTTTCGCTTCCTTACTTTGTGCCTTTCAACCCTAGAAGCCCACGCTGCCCACACCTCAACCAAATCTCTAGTGTTTCATCAGGATGGGCCTTGCTGGGGTAAGTCTCCCAACAAAATCTCCTCAAGTTCCCCACCATCCACACATAGATACAAGGAAAACAAGGCTGAGAGAGAAGGTATATACAGACAGAAAGACAGGCTCGCTCTCTCTCTCTCTCACACACACACACATTATAAATATGACTAATTAATATAAAGTTTTATGTAACAAGTATATAGACTATATAACTATATAACTATATAACTATATATATATATAAATATATATATATATATATATATATATATATATATATATGCTTTTTGGAAGGTAGCATTTTGCTCCTAAACCATCTTTGAAATCCTTTAAACTAAAAAGTTTTTATTAGTATGTTTGTGATACATAATAATTACATTCATCTTAGAGAATTGGAACATATACCTATGGAATCTTAGTTACTACTACTTGTCTGTCCCCTCCCTCTCCTGCCCCCTCTGTCCCAGATCTCCTTCCCATTTTCGCAAAGTCTGCTGAATAACTCAGGCTCATCCTTATGTCTTATGATTTTATGAGAGGGCTGGGAAGCCCTATAACTAAGAAAACAAGAATACCCTCAAAAGCAGATACAGCTGGGAGCATGCACACACACCTCTGGTCCCAGCTACCAGGGGAGGCAGAGACAGGAGGATTACAAGTTCAAGACTAGCTTGGGCACCATAGTGAGACTTTATCTCAAAATAAAAAATGCAAAAAAGCCTAGGGATGTAGCTGAGTGACAGAGCACTTGCTTAACATGCATGGAGCCCTGGGTTCAACCCCTAGACTACAAAAAATAAAACACCTGTAAGGGCTTGATCCTGAGACACCACTAGGGTGCATTTCTAAGACAGTCAATAAAGAGGCATAGGACTCAGCAGTCACAGGACAGCCTGCGCTACCCCCCCTGCAGCAGCACAGGACCATGTGCTAAGATACTGGGTGGCACCCAGAAGTTGGTTTCTGTTCTGTGACCCCAGGAAAATCACCCTGCCATTCTAAACACCGGCACTCTCATTGTTCCCAAGTTATATTACTGCAAAAGAAAAGATGCTTGGAAAGGACAAGAACTTGTGCCGAGTGGTAGTGTTTCTTCCTTATCTCACTAAATATGAGGAGTAAAAGTAAAAAGAACTGTCTGGTGAGCTCAAAGAGAGTCTCCCTCCACTTCAGCTTGGTGTAGCTCAGGGGCCGCACTTGCCCAGGCAGAGCCTCTCGGACCTTTCCATCTCTGTCCCACTTCCCCTCAGCACTGTCCTCTTGGGATAGACAAGTGGGAGGATCAGGTGCGGAGCTATCAGCTTCCTCTCATGGGAGGGACCAGTGCGTTCATTTTGGAGGAGGTCCTGAGACTGCGCAGCCCACACATAGGTGGGGTGATTGAGATACACCATGACTCTTTAAAACTTTTTTGAGACAGGGTCTTACTATGTAACTCATGATGGCCTTGAACTCACTATATAATCCAGGCAGACCTTGAATTTGTAGCAATCCTCCTGCCTCAGCTTCCCAAGTGCTGAGATTATAGGCATGCACCACCATGGCATCATAAATCTTTAAGTTTATTATAGTAAAAGACATATTGCCATTAATCTCCATCAAAATACTCCTATATCTTTCTTGTCACTTTTTGAAGCAGTTCTGGAAGCCCTGTTTTCTAAGTGTCTTCAGTTGTGCTGTCACGGCAGCCTCAATATCCTAAACTGATTCAATTTATCTTCCTGAATTGATTCATCTATCTCCCCTGCAGGGAAGAGGACGAAGTCACAGGGTACCAGCTCTGGTGAGTAACATGGAACAGGACACCGTACTGTTTTTAGCAGCCTGCCTTTCCATGGGATGGAGCTTGGCAGCACAGTTTTGACCACACCTCCTATAGCTACTCATGAAAGAGAACTTTCTGAACTGCTTCAGAATGACAGGACCAGTGTGTTAAAAGCAAGCAGGAGTATTTTGAGGGAGACTAATGGCAATGCACCTTTTTTAAAAAAAATATTGAACATTCACCATCTATTTTGATCACACCTTACAGGTATGTGAAAGGCAGAAGTTAAAAGAAAGGTGCTCCATTGGCCAAGCAATGGCCGTGACTCATCCACATGGCTGACACTGACAAAGGTTCCACAATCTGAGGTACAGGATCTCACGATAAATCCTGAGGGGATTTCACTGACCTTCTGAGACCCAAAAGCTACAACTCTTGTTGCACAGGTCCTGCTTTACCTTGGTCTTAACCAGCCAGTAGAAAAGTATGAAGATGAAATATAGGAAGTAAAGCCATGCTGTTATGTTGAGCTGTGGGGGACTCAGGCCAATAATTTCTGACATTGCCAGTTAAACAGAAGACCCAATGCTATTATGGGTTACTGGACTCTTAGAATATTTTGCTGAGTTTACACACCTATAGTATTCAATAACAGAACTTAGAAAAAATGGGGATACAGATGAATGTCCATTTTGTATCTGTGTATTCAAAGTGGTTAGGATAGATATATAGTTGCATTCTCTTAATGAATAGAATGATTTGTTCTAATGGTGTTTGTAAATAGGATCACAAGTCCACATCTTGTACAGCAATTAACCACTAAGAAGAATATATGCAGTGTGTTATTTGTTGAATCTGTACTACCGATTTGATTTGAAACTGTCTCATTGCTGTTTATCAATAAAATTTAAAAAAAAGAAAGGTGCTCTTTTCAGGTTCACGAACCCCAAAGAGCCAGAAAGAATTCCTGAAAGAGGTCCACTCTAGAGAGGGATTAGGGCAGGAACGCAGAGTGTGGGAAGATCCTCCACGACCCATCACTGCCATGCGAGAGTCCACTCTGACTCCCAAAAGACTGGAAAAGGACATGATTTTTACTGGGAATTCAAATACTGGAGATCTGGTAGGTCACCATTGTCAAAATACACAGAGTACAAGCTCACAAACAAGTGCCGCTCTGGGAGAATTTTTCATAAGTTAGATTTGTTCATAAGCCAAAAAACTGAATCTTGCATAGCACACCTGTGAAAGTTTACAACTGGAATGTTCTAAGCTGGGGACTTACTGTATAGGGAGAGACATGGGGATGAGTTGGATGCAGGAAAAAATGAGCAGCCAATCCAAAGAAAGACTGTCACAGAAACTAACAGGAACAAAAGAAGGACACGTGGTGACTTGATTAAATTAAGTCCCCGTTTCTAATCCACCATGCTACCTCTGAGACCTTGATTGGGCTATGGCAGCCATAGTTTGCCCATCCATAAAGTGGGTATAAAAGAATATACCTCATAGAGTCCTTGTTTGAATTAACTAAATTAAGGGATAAAGGCTGCTTCGCATAGTTCTGGCACCTGATAAATCCTCAATGAAATGATAATGGTTGCAATGGTGATGAGGATGATAATGAGGAAGGAGAAACAAGCTGACTAATAACTAGGAAGGGTGAATTTGTTTTTACTTAAGAAAAGATGATGGGTCATAAAGACAAAGGGTAAGTGAAGGAGGATTAAGGGAAGGCAGCACAGGAAAGGAAGGACTGGGCTGCCCATGTGGGCGAGGCAGTCCCTCGGTGCAGTGCTGTGTGTGGCCTGCAGGCAGCCCTGACAGCATCAGCAGGCCCAGAGCACGGCCAGGCCTAAGATCCCACCTGCGGTGAGGTGCCCAGTGTAGGCCTTCATGCAGCACCTGCACAGGTCTTACCTGCAATGCTTAAGTTCACCTGTCATCGTGACTGGGCTAAGGGATCCCCGGGCAGCTGGCACCACATTTTTCTACGTGTGTCTGGAGGGTTTTCTGGATGAAACCAGCCTTTGAATCAGTGGAATGAGGACAAAGGGCCCTCATCCAATGCAGGTGAACACCATCCAGTCGGTGCTCAGCCTGCCAGCTCCAGGACTAACACCTGTGGCCTCCAGGTCCTCGGGCCTCCAGCCCCATGCCAAGAGTTAGCCCACCAGCTGTTGCAGCTCTTCATCTGAGATGACATGCCATGGGACTGTTCAGGTTCATAGCACATAAGCCAATCGGCCTAAGAATCCTCTATCATATATCTGTATCTGTCCTATCTATTCTGTTTCTCTGGAGAGCACTGACCAAGATACCTAACTAACAGTTCTGTTCTAGCAAAGTCCCCTGAACCGCTTTCCTGTTCTACATATCAAAGTGAGCAACCAAGAGTGGAACTGAGGCTTTGTTTTCTTCTCAGTATCAATAGACTTGCCCTTTCACCCATGAGTTGCCACGGCCTCCTCCAACCTCCCCAGCACCTGACCATCAACCACTGGACACACCAGGCACCACATGCCCTGAGACTCCTCCTACCTCTCCCCAACACAACGACACACTTCCCGTACACACCCCATATATATCACAATTGATGTGGCCAAATTCAAGGCCACCCACATGGCAAGGCTTCCACAGCCATGAGAACTGAGTAAAAAGAAAAAAGGAGGCCCGTCATGATACTCCAGGCAGTTCCTGGCCCAGTGGTATGCTTGAAAAGGCCAATATCTTGACCCACAGCCCTGAACACTTTCAATGATCTTTTCAAAGCCTCCAGAGCACAGACAACTAGAAGGTTGAACAATGAGATAAAGTCATAGAAGACTCATTCCAACTCAAGTCCACTGTGGTATGCTGTTTTGCCCCACCAATATAAGAAGTCAAAGCCCTCTCTAGTCTTGGACAGTAGGCTACCGCAGATTGTGTCCATCTCCACGAGTAATGCTGAAACTAGTTTTGATCAAAGTACCTGAGACTTTTGGTTTAGGAAACAGGAGAGGGTCTTGTCCAGCTTCTTAACAAGAAGGCAGGCATCTGTGCTCAGTTCCCACCCTCTCCAGCAGGGGGCAGCATAGCAGCACTGATTAGGTGCCATGTTGACTTGGTAACTGAGGTCATCCTGGCAGACAGGGATTGGCCAGAAGCCAAAACTGTCTGCTGGAAATCTGCTGCTGTGAGTCTGGGAGACCATGTGGCTAAACTGAAGGAGATGGTGAGAGAAGAGCATTCAAAAGTATCGGGAACCAAAAGCATGGCTTGTGTCCTTAGAAGAAATGACACGAGCAACCTTGTCAGCTGGCTCAAGGTCTCTGTCCTTGAGGCTGAGCCAACACCACCACAATAAGCCACTGAGCACATGGTCCTGGGGCGGTGGGAAAGTCTGCAGGGACAATAGAAGTGGCAGGATCTTCTACAAGAGACAGTCTCCGAGCCTCTGCCGTGGTGAGAAAATGGAAAACAATAGTAGCTGGCAGGGCCAATGGGAATCTCCGTGTCCCTGCGGTGCCTGGGGAGGACCATACAATGGATGAAGGAGTGGGAGAGAGAGCGACAAAGTATGGTGTCTGGGAGGCAGCTTCACCGAGAAGTGCAAAGGAACATGTACGGCTCTTCACCTTTCCCAGACCTTGCTGCCTGCCTGTGGTTTACCTTGCAGTGGTAGACTCACAACTTTGCTTGTTAAGCCTTTGAAGTCACATGAAGCCAGTGTTCGGATCTCAGATCTGCTTCTCAGAAGTTGAGCAAGTTACAGGCTTTCTTAGAGGTTCCACTTCTATGGCGACTAAAGGAGACCATAACCATCTTGAGACACTTCAGAGATCCAGTAAGATAATGCAGTTGAGGTGTAAGACACACGCACTCACTGCGTGCCATAAATAGTAGTTTTTAACTCTTCCCTGAAATCAATTTCAGACATCCGCCCATAGAAATATTTGTATAAGATCATTTATTTCAGCCAACTGAGCCAAAAACAACTTCACATACGTCTCAAGACTTTGTTCATTATCATAACAAATTATACTTCAATAAGCATCCTTATGTTATTAGAGACTGACAAACAGATATGAAGGTAAATCCTTGAGAGGAAATGGAGGGTGCACTTCATTGAGGCAGCCATGGCTATGGGCCATCCTAACCCATGGTAAATATTGATATTAGCTACTCATTGTTGAGCAACACTCAGGTTCATTGCCCACCTCCCAGCATATGTTCAGGAAGTCGCCGGCTGTATCCCTGGCCAGCCAGAGTCAACAGTTGCTATTTAGCTACTGCTAACATTACCCAGCATATATTCAGAGCAGACGCTCTCTCCATATCATCTGAGTTGCCAAATGATCACTTCTTTAAAAGACTGCTACCACTAGGTGGACTTGCCCTGAGACACCCAGGTTCCTGCCATGTTCCCCTAGCTGTCACACCTCCAAGAGATGCCTCCTCTTACAAATGGAAAGGATCAAGGTCTAGGAAGGACAGTGGCTTAGGTCCCAAAGAGAGATAAGATTGCTGAGAGGATCATCCAGAGCTTGAGGCTGAATCAATGGTCAGAAGCAAGAGACTATGACCTGGCCCAGCTAGGCACAGAGATGTAGCTCTCCAGGCTCTTGAATGAGTGAATGTTATCTGACAAGCTGAAGCAGTCAACACAGAGCAGCATAATTAGCTCTTCCTTCTTGGAGGCTTGCTTCTCCCTCCCATTCTCCTTTGCCAGATTCTGGAAAGCACTCTATGGATCAGGTTGTAGAGTACAAGGCTGTGGTGAGCATGTGGATTCCAATAACTCAGGCCAAGGTGGCATGACTTAGAGACTTTCCATACTATTACAAAGACATGCAACAATGGCAAGAAACATAAAACAGACACATGGAAAATATATATTTGCTCTTTGGGGAACTAATGCTTTGGTTTCCTTTGAAAAATGCCAGTTTTTCTTTCCTTTCCTCTCATTAGCCTCCTGGGACACACTTAAACATACCCAGAAAACAACAGAACAGAGGGAATGAGGTATTTATCTGATATTCTGGGCAGAGATTCCTATTGTTTCATAATTTTTGGCTCGAGTACATGGCATGTAGCCAATACAATGTATATCCTTACAAAGAATGTGTGTTCCTGATCTGTGTGTGTGTGTGTGTGTGTGTGTGTGTGTGTGTGTTTGTGTGTAATAACAGGAAGGACAGAGTATTATTGATGACTTTCTTGATGGGAAATATTCTAGGACCCCAGCAGGAGGCAACACAAGCTCTCCGTGAATCTATTTGATTTGGTCACATCGCTTTTCATTCATGATTACTACTGTGCTGTACATCAAAGGAGAGAGTCACACTGTCATGACTCAGGAACTCCTCCTAGAATCAGCTGATACCTGCAGCACCAACAGCACTATATTTCAAACTAGATGTGCATTGATGAGCCATGAGTTTGTTTCTATGTCTTCTGTATCACTACCTCTGGCATAATGATGTGCAAGACCTCAACAGCAGCTACTGTCTCCCTCTTCCTCACACCATGCCTACTCTCAGGGACTGCCTAGTCTGGGAAGAGAAATAAGAAAAGAAAACCTTCCAGTGACAACAGAGCAAAGTCTTTCTCACAATGGCATATAAGCTGCAGGGAGATGCTGAGGATCTTCCCTTTTCTGTGTGACGAAACACCTCTGGGGTGATCTGAGTTTACAGGACGCCTTCAAAAGTAAGATCTCAAAGCAATGTCTTACAAAACTTCTCAGCTCTGAAGGAAGGCAGAAAGGGGTGAGATTCTGTTATCTGATCCTATGCCCCTCATCCTTCAGTGGTAAATCTGACATCACAGCAGGGTGCCCCATCTCCAGCCCCAACCCCAACAGTGACAACACCTGTGCACAGCATCCCAGGGTCCTGCACCTTCTGTGAGCTTCCTTCCCCTGAGACAGCACTGTTGTCCTATCCAGTTAGACTTCAGCTGTCTCGAGAGCCCCAAAAGAGTTCCCAAGCCTGACGCAGTACATGTGATACAGTCCTTGTTTCTTGATGTTTTCATTCACTTTTTGTTCTCTAACTCTCTTCTCACCCATAAATTTTAACTCTCTCCCTTCCCGATAAAAACTGGCTGATATGGGGAAGATGAAAAACAAAGCTAAAGCTAAAATTCCTGAGTTTCCACCCATCTTACCTCAGTTCAAATCTATTCCAACCACAACCTTCCTTGTTCTGTGGGCAGCTGGCATCCTTGTCGCTGCTGTTGCTCAGGACAAACACCTCAGTCTGCTCTCGACTCCTCTCTTGCATACACCTCTTATCCAGATGGTTCCCAAGGGCTGGCCAGATAGCTCAGCAGATTAAAGCACCTGCTTAGGCAGATGCAGGGACAGGGGTTCAATCCTTAGCATGCCACACCGGACCCAGTATGCGATTGAAACTGGGCGTGGTGGCGTGCACCTGTAATCCCAGCACTTGGGACGCTGAAGACAGGAGGATCACTACTAGTCAGGTCCACATAGTGAGACCCTGTAGACCCTTTACTAAATACATATAAAAAACCCAAATGGTTGACAAATAATTTCTGCTCCACCTTCAAAGCAGAACAGCAGCTGATCTTCCTCGTTATCTCTCTGGTCCCCCAACAGGCCGTGCCTCGCCACACCTCCTGTGGGTTATCTCAACAACCTCTTTGGTGGTCTATGTGCTCCCTCTTGCCACCTGCCATGTTGGTTCTCCACACAGTAGCCAAGGAAATCCTACCAAGAACTAAACCAGAGGATGTCACCTGCCCAAAACTCATTCCCATTTCACAGGTGAGTGAATAAAGACTTGAAGGTTTAAATAATTTGTTCAACTTTGTAAAGTTGGAGGTTCCATGAAATCTGCCACTATATCACTCCCCAACTTCACTCTGATGGTGGCCCTAGCCCCATGGTAGGATGGCACTTTGTAAATTGAAAGCCCTCTGTGTCTAAAGTGAAATACTACCACCCTTATCAATCCATGGTCTGGATAGGGAGAGCTGAGTTAGTAAGATTATCAATTATACTGAAATATTTTACCCAGGAAGAAGAGGTGAAAAGTTGCTCTCTACTCCTTACTACAGAGCTCAGACTCTGAGATCAGTGGTCCAGGATAGTGCCAGGCTTTGAACTCATGGTAAAACAAGCAAGTGGGCACAGGGCAAAAATGGAAAATCCAAGCAGCCTAGCCCAGTGCCAGCCAGCACCCCACCCTCACCCAAGCACCATGTTGGCATGCCAACCTGTAGTGTAATGTTCATCTTGGGTGCTTTGTGCATGACTCTGCTGCCCACATCGGCTGTACCTGGAGGACCAGAGCACAGACAGACACAGGGAGCTGACGAGCCACAAAAGTTGCCATGAAACAGGAGTTCCAGTTTAGAATCACAGTGACAAGTTATGGTTATAGACAGCAGTACAGAGCTGTGTGTGCTCATGTGCTCATGCATGTACACACACACACACACACACACACACTCCTTAGATGGGTAGGTACTTGGTTTCAGAGTGTGTGTCAGCAAGAAGTTTGGGAGAAAATTTTTGTAAGCACCTCTATCACCATGGAAATAAATAATGACAGTCTCAGGCAGTGGTGGTAAAGGCAGGCGTGCTGCTGAGGGCTGCTGGTGTCAATTAAAAGCTCTAAGATGCTTCTTCACTCATCTAGGGTGTCTCCAACCACAGGAAGTCTTGAAGAGAGCAGGAGCATCCAGGGATGGCTGTGCTCTGCTTCAGCCACTGAGAGATCCCCAAAGTCCAAAAGGTGGAACCAGAAGGCAGGGGCTGAGGAAGGAAAGGGAGCCCCAGGAGTCTACCCTTCCTCTGCTTCACAGAGACCTTTGGATTCAGGTAACAATTTTAAGAACAATAGAAAGTGGAAGGCCTGTCCTTCCAAGTCAAAGCAAAGGCCAGAGGCCAGGAGAAACACACCTGCTGTCTTAGCTCCAAGTTTGGCAGACTACCAACAACCAAGCACGAAAGCAGGCAGCCTGGGCCCTTTTGGCAAAGAGGCAGAGGGGCAACCATGCAGCTGTTTCATCGGACTTGGTTTCCAGGGCTGTGCAGGAGGAGCTACACACACTGTACCCACCTCAGTCCCACCTTCTCACAGGCGCAATAGGAGAAAATCTGGCCCTAGTCATCATCCCTGACACGTCTGCTCACTAGACTGTAGCCACAACAAGGCCTTCAAACAGGCAAGTACCCTACCTCCATGAGGAAGTCTATTCTTTCCCCAAATAAGAGTCACAAGAGAAAAAGGTAGACAAATATCACAACATGCCTTTGCCATCTGGAAAACAAATTCAAAGGCACAGCCAGAGAATTTATGGACATGTCTGGGGAGGAATTATGACTTTTGTAGCAGCCCTTGCAAAGCAGCATAAGCATCCTGGTAACTAAGGGAATTCAAAGTACAGGTCATTTAAAGAAAGGGTTTTATATATTCAAGCCCATGACATATTTAGTGGGTGCTGATTATTCAAGCTGTGGCTATCAAGGCAACGTACTCAGAATTCCACAGACCAGTGTGGCGTCATGGCCAGCAGGAATACAAGAGAGAACAAACTGGGCAAAACTTACTGTTCTCGGAACTTCCATGTGATGAAAACAAACAGATACCAAATAAAGTGTGAGATGAGTGCTGTGGATCTCTGAAGGGACAATGAAGACAGGAAATGCCAGGAGTGGGGGCTCCTGGTTTCCACAGAAGAGCTGACATCTGGGCAAAGACCTCAGGAGCTGGCGAGGACTGTGTCTCTCCCACACCTGTCAGCAGGGCACTTGGGCAAAGCACAGCAGCAGGTGCAAAAGCCCCAGGCCCAGACACAAGCAGCTTATCGGGGAACAGGCATGGAGTCCCGTGTGGCTGGTAGGACCAGGCAGGGGGAGCAGCACTCAGAGATGAGGTTAGACAAGTCCTGCGGGAAAGACTGGGCACAGGTGGTGGCCTAGCGCAGCCGTTTACGCGTCGGCTCTACAGCACGAGGGAGACTGGGCAGGATGGCAAAGACCCCATAGAGAGCAGTAAGAACGCTGACCTTTGCTCCAAAAGTTGGTGGCACCATTTTACAGAGAAGTGACATGTTAGATAAAGTCTCCTTTTTTCTTTTAATTTTTTTTCTGTGTATTTGGTACAGGGTCTCACTATGCAGCTAAGATTCATAGTGATCCTCCTGCTTTCAGCCTCCCCAGTGCTGGGATTACAGGCGTGCACCACCACGCCTGGTCTCAGTGGCTGGCTCAGCGCACCCTGGGGCAGGGCCAGCACAACATGTGGTGCCAGGAATCAAACCCCAGTCCCTGCACTTGTCTAAGCAGGCGCTTAGTCCACTGAGCTATTTTTCTTTTTAATTGATTGAGGTGAAAGTCACATTAACATCCTTCAAAGGGGAAAATTCAGTGTGTTTAGTGTATTTATAATATTATCCAAATGGTACCTGTGTCTAATTCCAAAATATTTCTATCATTCAAAACTGAAGGCCTTCTTGTCTAGGCACTTTACAGCCCACCCTCCATCTACCCTGTCATCTAACGTGAACAACTATCAATTTGTATTCCATTACACATACTATATACATGTCATACAATTTATAATCACATAACATGTGATCTTTGTGTAGAGTTTTTTCCTTTTTCCTTTGAAATATCAAGGATTGAACTTAGGGCCTTAGCACGGACATATTCACAGTGTTTTCCTGCCTTTCCTTTATTTTGAGAGAGGATCTCACTAAGTTGCCTAAGCTGAACTTGAACTTGCAGTCCTCCTGTCTTAGGGTCCTAGAGGGTAGAGAGTACAGATGTGCACCACCAGGCCCAGCCTATGTATAGTTCCTTTAAGTAGAATGCCTTCTAGGTTCTCCTAGGTTCATTCATTAGAATTCACTAATGTGCTTCAGCACTTCAATCTTTTATGAGTGAATAATATTCCATTGTGTGCTACATCACATTTTGTTCATCCATTGTACACTTGGGTTATTCCTCTCATTTTGCTGCTGTGAACAGTGCAATGAATATGTGTTTGTGTGTATTTATCTGAGTAGCCGTTCACAAGCCTTTGGGTGCACACCTAACATTAAGTTCTAATGGCCCACTATTATTGCCCTTTAGAAAGCTATCTGTGGGAAGGATAAGGAGAAAGGAAGAAAGCCAGCTCAGAGGTTATTGAGCCATTCCAAGTAAGAGGTGACAGAGCCGAAAAGACTAGGGAGCCAGGGGAAATGAACACACAGCATTACTTGCTGCCAATGGATCAAGAAAAGTGAGGACAGAGCACTGAGCCCGGACTCAGCAATCCAGAGGCCAGTGGGGAGCCATGGCCGGGAGAGGACCTCATGAGGCGGGAGGTTGTGCAGGGCATGAGTACACAGCTCTGCCAAAGAAATGGGGTGAGACAGGAGGAGGACTGAGGTTCACACACTGGAGCAATTTTAGAATGTTTGCTGACCAAAATGAATTGCTTTGAAAGAAATCTTCAGGATGGAAAAGTGAGGTTGGACAGAGGCAATGGAGTGACAGACACTGGTAACCCAGAAGAGGTGGGGAGCAAACATGGAGAGGGTGTCAGCCTTCCCTCAAGCAAATCAACCTGCCGGATGCAGCTGGTGAAATTCTTGGAAGCTCAGCTTGGAAGGAGCAGAGTCTGGACCACCTTGGGTGCTTTGGTGTAGTGACAAGGGGAGCCAAGCACTATGACTTCGCTGTGCCATACACCAGGTAATGTGGCTATGCCCTGCACCTGCCCCCATGTGATCTTGGACCAATGTTAAGCCCACAGTCATGAACTGGGAAACAGATGGCTCAGGAGTGAGCAGAGTGACTGGGTAAGTGAAGCCTGCATTCTACACAACCCACAAGTGCTGAGGCCTCAGGAACGGTGCTGAAAGACAGCGCTACCTAGGTAGGCTTGCAAGCAGATATTCCTGCAGCTACTGCTGGAGTGTGCAAAGGGGACATGAGAGTGAGAGGATGCTAAGAGGTCTTTGCATAAGACATGTGCTCATGGGCAACGCTGGTGTCTTAGAAGAGCCCAAGGAAGTTCAGGTTTAAACTCCTTCTGTATCACTTATCAGCTGTCAGTCCTTAGTCTTGATAATTAACCTCTCTAAGCCTGAATCTCTTCAACTGTAAAATAGGATTAGTGATACCCATACTACCAGTTATCAGCAGCAACTGAGGAACTAAAGAGAAAGACAGCTGGCAAAAGAGTTCACGGTTAGATGGTCAAGTTTTCCCATCTAGACGTGCTTCACATTGTTATGAAAAATTTTGAAAGTCACTGCAAAACCCTCAGGAAAGGCTCCATGAGAATTCTAAGAATAAAGCTGCACTTTCTACACACCATGGCAAATGCTAAGGAAAAGGATTGCAGAAACTTTCCAACAGCCAAGCATGTGGCATCCGTGAAGGCCTAGACTTGGACCTGTAATCCAAGCACTCTGGGAGGCTGAGGCAGAAAGATCACAAGTTAGAGCCCAGCCTGGGCAACTCAGGGACTAAGGAAGATTCTGTCTGAAAATATATATATATATATATATATATATATATATATATGGAGTGTGGGTATAACTTCATGTGAAGGCCTAGGATTCAATCCTTAGTATGGAGAAAGCAAACAATTAAAAAAACAGAATCTAGATTGAGGAGCTCACATCCCTGGGAAGGCCACCAAAGGCAGGACCAGAGCTGTCCAGAGATGGATTTGCTGCTCAATTACTTACTCCCATCTTTCCAAGCACACTTCAGTTCCTTGCAGGCTCTGAGACAAGAGCGAGGAGGTAAAGAATGAATCCAGACGGTCCCAGTGCCAAGGGCAATGCTGTTTGGAGTGCCCTGCTGAAAACCTCCATCCTCATAAGAGGATAACTCTGATACTGACAGGTCAGAGTACAACAAACTAATAAAATAACTGTGGGAACTGTCCCTGCACCAAAGAACACCTGGATTGCAGCCCCATCCAACATCTCTCTGGTGACTCTCTAAATCACTGCTGGCCAACAGACTTTTCTGCAATGATGGACAAGTCCTCTGTCTGTGCTATTCAACATGGTAGCCCCAAGTCAAGTTCACACAGTCCTGGAGAAAGAGCACAGAGATGCTCTAATCAGAAGGAGAGTGGGCAACTGAAGACGCCACAGCATGCTCACAGATAGTACCAAATTGCCCCAGCTCCCTGGCTCTATCCTCTCCACCAATCCAAACTCTCCCCAGCCTTCAAGAATCAGCCCAAGCTTCATAACCCCTACAAGACTACCTGTACCTACCCAGGTCTCCAATAACCAGGTCTATAGAAACTCAAAGGAGACTCAGGAAACTTCCTGTTGGAGCAATCAAAAAAGTGCTCCCCAAGGAGATAAATCAGCTGGACTGATACCTGCTTCGCACAAGGGAGTAGCAGAAGATACAACAGGAAATCTGTGCTTCCTGCCAGATGTGAGACTGCTTTCAGTAAGACAGAGGAGAGCCTTGAATGCTAAGATGACTTCAACTTTTATTGTACAGGAAATACAGCCTTGACACGTTTTTGAGCAGAGGGTTAAGATGAGGTAAAAGAACTGTTGGAAGAGGGCTGTCAGGGCCAGCACACAGGTCAGATGTGAAGAGAGGCTGGAAAAATCTGCACACAGTGTTCATATTTCCCACTACCTTATGCTTTCCAGGCATGACTTGTCCTCTTCTTCAGCTTCCAGTACCTGGCCACAGCCTCTGACAAGAAAGACATGGCTAACCTCCATTCCCACCCTGCTAAGAATCTGACTTCACTGGCAGCAGTAAGCCCCAACCCTGGATCCGTCATAATTTGTCTGAACCAGTCAGACCTATCTCTTTCTCCTCTGCCAATGACTAGCACTGGTGTGGGCCATGGCTCCATTACAGCTAAAGGGATATGAGGGATATGAGGGTGCTGGTGAGTTTTCAGATAGATTTTCCTCTGTGAATAAGCAACAGACAATGACAGAAGCTGTGAGCCTTGCCCTTCCTTCTCATTCTGAGCCCTGTTTGTGAGGATAGAAAGTTATCTTGGGAGAAGTTAGGCGATGAAGTCCTACCTGGGGCTAGAATTTTTATTTTTATTTTTTTATGCATTTGGTACAGGGTCTACAGGGTCTATCAGGTCTCACTATGTAGACTGAACTTGTAGTGATCCTCCTATTTTCAGCCTCCCAAGCACTGGGATTATAGGTGCATGCCGCTGTACCCAGTTTCAATTGGCTTCTCAGCGTGCCCCAGGGGCGGGTCCAGCACAGCAGGCCCAGGGATTGAGCCCTGGCTGCTGTGCTCTGCCTAAGCAGGTGCTTTAATCTGCTGAGCTATCTGGCCAGCCCAGGACTGGTGATATTGTTGAACTGTCAAACCAGCAGAGTACCACATGCCGCCAGACCTCACGCTTAGCAAGAACAGTTCTCCAGTGGATGGATGTCCCATTCAGTGCTTCTGTCACTGGAGGCCCAACTCATCCAACTCACTGAGTAGTCAGGCCCAGGGCTGACCTCTTATTCCTGCTGATATGGTCTGTCAAGCCATGTTGATCCTGCCCAGCACCCTCAGTAGAAGGTGTAGTTTTATCCAGAGCACAGGAACTGGACAGTGGCCAAAACTGAGAAGCAAGAGTTACTAAGTCCAGAGGCTGCCAACCTGTGCTATCAAAAAACCAAAAACTATACCTTGCTGCTAAGCAGGTAGAAACATCTGGTGGGAAGAGGCTGTGCAGGGCCAGCAGGCAGGCTCAGGGCCCCGTCTGAGTCATCTATGACCATTCAGCCCACCAACAACCTCAGTGCTCCAGAGTGGAAAGATTCCTCCCACCAGCTAGGCGCAGGGCGTGACAAGCGAGGTGCATTCCCTGCCAGATCCTCACTGCCTATCATGCTTTAT
Source organism: Octodon degus (assembly GCF_000260255.1). Lineage (NCBI taxonomy): Eukaryota > Metazoa > Chordata > Mammalia > Rodentia > Octodontidae > Octodon > Octodon degus. Next base: position 1,370,735 of record NW_004524692.1, on the reverse strand, counting down.
GGACACAAAAACAAATTCCACCATATGTTAAAGTTAATTGCAAACAGTTGTGGCTGAAGAGTGCTCCATTTTTCAAGAGCCCACAGAGATCTGGTTACACCGGTGGCTGAAGCATCAACCACCCTCATTCACTCATTGAAACCAGCAGGGCCAACAGGAGGGTGGAAACCAAATTGTAGAGGGAACCCTCACTCGCTGCTTCACTGCTCCTCCCCCTTCTGTGCCCTCTGGTCTATCTGCTCCCACTGGGCTCAAACAAGTGCACAGTCCAGGTGCAAGGCCTCAATTAACACAGACAGAGGGACTGCTATGGTGAGTCAGGAGGATGGGCCAGTGGGCAGCCAAAGATGATGGCAGGACAGAGTGAAGAATGAGGATGGACTAGGGAGTCAGCTGGCCATGTTCCACTGCTCTGTGAGGGCTGAAATAAGAGGTACAGGGAAACGCAGTGGCTCCAGGGGACCCAGAGCAGTCAGGCTGGCTTGCTAGAGGTCTGCATGGGGTCTCCAAGTGATAGTTATTGATGATGTGGTTTAAGAAGAGGCCAGTGAGGGTAAACCTGTGGTTGACAAGGCCCTTAGCTTAGAATGCAGCCCAGGGAAGTCCCCAGGCCATGTGGACAGCAGAAAAGAAGGCAGGACTGAGATCTCCCAGGAACATTCCTGGGTCAGAGAGGCATTAATTAAGCACATCCCTGGCTGTATGAAGAGGAAATAGGAGGCCTTTCCACAGCCCAGCCTATGCACTGCACCCACATTCCCACCCGCCCTGAGAGAAGCATTCTGTGGTTTGGATTTGCACCAGGCCAGCTGGAGACATGTGCTAGGAGGAGCCTCTGCACTCTGTGCCCTGGCTCAGGAAGGAACATCATGGAGCAGCCGCCCTCCTTGTGCCGATGAGGCGCGTCCAGACATGTCATCTGGCTGAACGGGCTCCAAAAGAAGTGACACATGAAGCCAGCACAGTCAGCGACTGACCTGTCACACTGGGAGGTCACTCCCAGGACTCCCCGTGGGTGAGCACTAGGTGGAGTGTAGAGGAGCACTTGCCTGCTGAGCTTCATGGGGAGGCCAGTGCCACCCAAGGGGCATCTTCTAAGGGCAAGTCCCAAGGTAGTCTGCATCCATACAAAGCCCACCATCCAGCCCATTGATTCAAACACTCAATCATCATGAACAAAAAAAAGAAAAAATCTATCAAGAAAGATCAATCCACCAGCCAGTGTCGACTGGCTGTCCACTAAGATTAACTTCACATTTTTATCTGACCTCTGTACACTCAGCACATATGAACCCACCCAATTTTCTTGACTATTTTGATATGAATGCTACCCATTAACAAACACATAGATGTTTATGAAGCGCCCACTATATTAAGCTGCTTCATGCCATACCTGTCACCAAGTAAAGTACTGACTCTCATCAAGAGGACTGTAACATCTAACTCGAGGTTCAGAGCACCGATATGAATAAAATACCCTAAGTGATAAGATAGGACAGAGGCAAGAGTTTTATATGAGAGTATACCATGAAATGTCCACTTGGTAGGGATGCCTGATCATCACAACCTACCATAAAGTGCCACCAAATAGGATAAGGGACAACAAGCACTGGTGGTTGTCACACTCACTGCATCCTTGCCACATCCAAGATGCTCCTGGAAGAACTAGATCAAGTCACTGATTCCTCACAACTCCCTGTGAGTCCAACACAATTGCATCCTGTTCACAGATGGAGAAACCGCACGCCGAGGTAAGTAGCCATACAGTCTCTTCCTGCCTCGCCTGTAATGCATCTGCTTGGGTCCCTGCCATGACTCTCTCTTCTCTGCTTTTTGCATCCAACTGTGGCCTTGCTTGGCTTTCCACAAGCCATAGTCCCAGCCCTTTTGCATACATGTGTATTCATATATTCAACTTTGTGTTCTGAAAATATTCCACACATCTACATTAGGTGATGCCATGGCATTTATAAATATTGGTGTCATTTGTCACTCTCATTATTTTGTTGTCATTAAAAAAACTGTCATTGCTATATCTCCAAAACATAGCAGCATATACAGTGTACAACAAATACTTCATAAACATTGGTCAGATTGAATTAAATCAAACTGAACTAACTTGGGGTTTAGGACTGTGGACAGAGAGGCTCAGCTTACTGCCGATTCTTTCTAAGAAATGAGAAATGGCCAAACTGCCCTTAGCTAATCTACCTTCTCAGTGCTGGACTCCAGGGGTGAGTATTTACTGCAGAAATCAGAAGTGGCAGCGGGACTGATGGATGGCCACCACCCTCATAAAGAGCTGTGGGATGCAGTCTCCAGCCACAGCCTCAGGGCTGCTGGGTCCCTTGGAACTTTATGGCATCGTTGCCATGGTGGTCACAGATGTGAGCAAAAACGAAATTTCCCCAGAGGTGAAACACTGGGCTGGAACGCCTTCACAGGCAACTGTAAGTTTCTTAACCTCTCTAAGCCTCTGAAAGGACAGCCCACAGAGTGGGAAAAACTTACAGGCCGTTGTCCCTCAGACAAAGGATTTATATCTAGACTATATAAAGAATTGAAAAAAATCAAAGAAAACTGAAAAACTCAATCCCCCAAATTCAAAGACCCAACCCAAAAATGGGCATCTGAGATGAATGTACAGTTCTCAGATAAAGAACTACAAATGGCATATATAAATCCATGCAAAATGTTCAATATCATTGGTCATTCAAGAGAGGCAAATTTTAAAACAACCTTGAGATTCCATCTCACCACAGTAAGAATGGTTATCATGAAGAAATCAACCAATAACAAAAGCTGGCAGGCTGTGGGGAAAAGGAGCTGCGGGTGGGGAGAAGACTGGTGCCACCGCTGTGGAAATCAGTGTGGAGATTCTTTAAAAACTAGGGTTACAGATCCCAGCTATTCCCTTCTGGGTATTTTCCCAGAAGAATTAAAAACATTGTACCACAGCAATGTATGTGTACCTATCTTCATAGTAAGACAATTTGTAAATTATGGAAATGACCTTAATGCTCATCAACTGAGGACCAGAGAAGAAAATAGGTGGGATTTTTTTAGTATAAGGGAGTACTTCTCAGCCATAAAGAAGGATTAACTGGAGAGTTCTACAGGTAAATGGATGCAGCTCAAGACCATCCTCGTAAGTGAAATAAATCAGACCCACATGTATAAACATCATGTTGGCTCACTAGTGTTAGAAACTGAATGACTGAATAAGATCCAAAATGTACAATAGATATTGTGAATTGGGAAGAAACTTTCAAAAGTAAAGACAAACTGTGATGGGGGAAAGGGGAAAAGGAAGAAAAGAAAAAAGAAAAAAATGCATTTATACACAAGACAGTTAAGATAGCTACACAGCTCATTTATCTTAGTTCATTGAAAATAAAGGTTTGTGCTAATATTTTTTGGACAAGATATGAGGCTTATGCCTTGTGCTCTGAATAACTACTATGAATACAACCATGTGAAATGTATTAATTACCGCAATTCTCCTGATAACCTGTTTGGAAACTCTGTTTTGTTGTTATTCTTAGTTTTTCCCTTTAAAAGAAAAAAATTAAAACAGAGATAACAACACTTTCATGGCAGTTGAGAGGATTAAATACAATAAAATGCCAGCACATTGGCTAGCACATAATAGGCCCTAAATAAGTGAATCGATTATTGAAATCAATTTCCATTTCTTTACCTATTTGGGGGAACAAGAATTCGAGCATGATTTCATTTTACTATGGCGAGATTTCTTGGGTCTTGTTTTAGCTTTTTGTTTAAATGTGGGACCTGTGCAAACTCCAGGGTTAATGTGGAAGGAGCCCTATGGCTCCCAATAAATGAGGCTTCCCATGAGCACAGGCAGCCAGGCTGACAACTGACGCGACCACTGCAGGGCGACAGCCCGCAACTCTGAAACAGCTGAGCCCCTGGCTGGACCTCCCCCGGAATTTATTCCTGGGTCCCTGCAGTCACTATGTGACTTGGGTGGTTAAGGCACAAATGGTAGTTACTCATTAGCGACTGTGAATGAGGCCCCCAATAAGTAGCAGTTGGGGTTTGCTGGAGTGTCCAGGGTGCCTGCTCGTCAGCATTTGTAAAAACACTCCAATAAAATGTCAAACAGTGTCACACTAAATTTGCCTGGGATGACAGAGGTTTATTCCCTTCAAGCGAACTTCTAGTCATGTCCTAATACCTTCCTCCCCAAATACTCAGACAGGATGGGTCCCCTGCTCCACATGGTACTTCATGCCCCAGCACATCCAGATCTTCCGCAAATCCCCCTCTTGCCTTTCTATGACAAATCCAGAACTCAAACACCAAGTAACCCTTCTCTAGGGAGGTAAAAGCTACTGGGACAGCTAAGGCAAAAATACTCATGGGAGGGCAGGAGAGTACACGGAAAGAGCAGGTAGGAAGCCAGAGAGAAGGGAGACACAGAAAACTACATCGTCCAGGAGAGTATGCGCCCAGGCCTTGAGTTAGGGTCATGGTGGGGAAGGTGTGCGTGTGTGCATCCATGTGTGCATGTAAGTGTGTGTGTGTTCTTTCTTGTGAGTTTGAACACCAGCCAAGTCCTAGAATAAAAGCAGACTGGGGCTGAGCAAAGAAACAGCCACAACTGCACTTGGACACGCTGCTGTGGTTCTGGGACATGCGCCCCAGAGAGGCTGGAGGAGAAAGAAGGGAGCAGAGAAGGGGCTTTAGAGCAAGCACACAGGAAAGAGGAAGCCTCTAAAGGGCATTCCTGAGTGAGTCATCCCCTACAATGTCCGAGACACATGCTCTGATTCTCTTTGCAAAAAACGAGACTTCTAGGTCACAGCCTATTTTGGAAGGGCTTTTCTGCCTTTTCTGCCAATCAACCAATCAATCAATTAATCAAGAGTTCCTCAACAAGCTTCTCTTTTTCTCATACCAAGACTCGGATGGGATTTTTCAAATCTTTACAGTATTTTTTTTTTTTTTCAGAGCCGGGGATTGAACTCAGGCCCTTATGCTTGCCAGGCAAGCGCTTATTCTACTGAGCATCTCCCCAGCCCTGTCAAACCATTACAGTAAAGAGCTCTTTAAACATAAAATGGTACCAACAAGATAGTCCTACTCAAGAGGCAGCTGTGCCCTCCCTGCCCTTCCTGTCCTTGGCAAGGCCCACATCTGTGCAGACAGCTATGGGTCACAAGAAGGATCAGCATACGTGACCCCAGTGACTGACAGCAACTACGATCCCTCAGTAACAATGAACCAAAAAGGTGCCACAACCTTATCCACCAACCCAAGGCAAACAAAGCCCGAAAACTTTATTATAATCACCTTGTCCTGATTTGGCTACCAAAATCACCCCAATGTTGCAACACATAGTACAGTATTTGTAAAGAAAATTTAAAAAATTTAAGTATGACTTACAGGATTCTTGGGGGGCCTGCCAGTTAGCTCAACTGTTTAAGCACCTGCTCGTGCAAATGCAGTCAGGCACAGGACACCTTAGTTCAATCCCCACCTCCACCTGCCCTACCAGACCTGCCCTGAAGGCAGGCTGAGCCAGCCAAAGACAAAAATCATTATAGGATTCTTCCTTAGTGCAAATAAACTTAACTCTTAAGAGATAAAAGAAAAGTACCCACTTATGAAGTCAAGGAGGACAATATTCCTAAGATAATGCATCAGAACAGGCTTTATGAAGTACATAGGATTCCACACATGTAATTGGATATTTTGGTTGTTATTGTCAACAACTCCAATCTAGAGGAGGAGAAACAGAGCTTTGAAAAGCAAAGAGAAACAATAAGCGAAGGAAGCAGCTCGGCTGAGCCCAAGACCTGAGCTCTAAACAATGAGAACAGCCAAGTGCAAATCATACTTAGCAATCTATAGAGAGGATGCAAATGAATGTCACAAGCCATGTGCCAGCTCCAGCAGGGCAACAGCTCTGGAGATGCTTATGTAACTGAGTACCCAGGGACAGTGGCTAGTGGGCTCTTGCTGAGAGGCACCATTGGGGGAGCCTGGCATGTGTGCTGGGGCTGGTGGCCTCGCAACGCACAGCAAACCAGGGAGGGAAGATCCTGGCTACAGGAGGCGGGGTCAGGAAGGCTCCATGGGCAGCATGTTCACTGGATGAAGTTGTCTTGGCATCTGCGCACCATCCTCCACCTGCCAGGGCTTACTATCAGGAACGCCAGCTTCTTCGAGAAGGCAGCTCCGCCAAGTCATCCCCTGGGAAAGAAGCATTCCAGGGCTGTGCAGATGTCTGGGATACTGTTTGGGGGTTATGGATGATCTCCATGCTTAGGGCTTCCCGCCTCTTCCACTCTCACCCACCACAGGCAAATGTGGGTCAGCATCTGAGATGAACTTGCTCCAGGTCACCATGGTACCACACAAATCCCCTAAAGCACCTGGGTGTGAGCATAACCCATGCCCTCCTTTGTTTTCCCCAGTTTCTCCAAGCTTCAGACCCCTGGCTCCCCCACATTACCCCTCACGGGCACTGCAGATCTCATCCATGCCTGTTGAGTGCATCCACTCCCAAATCCTGCAGCACTCACAGCCCCTACAATGCTTCCTAGATGGCAAAGCAAGGAGGGCCAGTGTCCTTTAAGGTAAGAATCCAGCTCCATACATCATGCAGGATGACGTACATGAAATAAAATAGCATTCCTCATGGAAGGGAGTCTGTGGTTGCCTGGGAACCCCTTAAATTATATGACTTTGTGTGCTGGTGAATTTCTGGGAATCACTACAATTTCTAACATCTTCAACTACTGTGTGCCAGTCACTATCCAACGGTCTAATGCTTATCAGTTCATTTAACCCTACCTAAAAGATACACAACTCTACTAAAAGACAAGGAGCCAGAGGTACCAAAAGGTTAAAGAACTGGCCCAAGTACAGAACTAATAAGCAGTGGAGCAGGGATGCAAAGCACCTCACTCTAGAGTCCCTGCTGCTGAAACCACCTCGCTCCCCAGCCAGCTCACTCCGATCCTCAGGAGGATCCCAGCCTTAGGAGCTATCCCTGTTTGGAAAGCGCGGACCCCGCCTTGCACATTTGTCCGCAGCGTTGGAACGGTGCCTGGCCCATGGGAGGACCCTCATTCTCCTTTGGCAGCTCTCTTCTTTCTTCTGGAATGCCTCTTTCTCACATTCCCTCGCTGCATCTTGGCACTTGGTGCTGAGGCCTGAATCACACACTGGGCTTTTGCTTCCACCGTCTTTGTTCTCTGCCTGCCAGCAGCACTCATTCACCTCTCCGCCTTTCTTCATCTCCATCCTCTCGCTTCACCTGCTGTCTCTTCGAATCATACCCACTCCACACCCCGGGCCAGTCTGCACCACCTGCTCGCTGACGACCACCTGCTTGGAGCGGCAGTTGGACCTAAGCCACAGGGCTGGTGGGACTCAGTACGCCCTCTGCTTCTGCCTATGGGCCTCTGGGGGACAGCAGCTCCTCAAGCAGACAGGGGGGAAGGCTGGTTCTCACCAGAGACAGATGGCCTACTGCAGGGCAGCCACTCCAGGGGCCCAGTGGGTGGCATTAGTGCATTAACCCTGCACCTAGCCCCCAGGCCACCGAAGGCCAGGAGGAAGTACAGCCGCTGGGGTGGTGCGCTGTGCACATCACACCAGGCAGGGGCCACCTGGCGTGGAGGAAGCTGCGCCCCTCTGTTTGCGAAGGCCCCAAAGTTAGCCTTCCACACCAGCTATATCTCTGGTGGGCATTCCTCACACTCTTTCTTGGTCTCCGGGCTCCAGAACAGAATTAGGAGTCATTTAGAAGTAGGTTATAAACTCACCCGTCGTGTCCAATGGAGGCTGAAATCTGTTATCCTCTGACAGGGGCTCTGTGGTTTGTATGAAATGAGCGGGTGGAGATGCCAGGGGCTGGGAAGAGGCCTGGTCCTCAGAAACAACCACTGCCGCCAGCAAGTGCTGGCCCTGGGTTTGTTTCCTGTTCCAGCTGAGCCTTGGAAGGAGCCAAGTGCCCACCTCAGTCCCCTTTTCATAATAACAGTCACAGTTAAACATTTGTTCAGAGCTGAACTGCGTAGTTGTTTCCTCTCACGGCCTTTTCTAACACAAGAGGACTAGAGAGGCGACCTGAGGGGACAGCTGGCTTTTAGCGCCCTGCCACATGCCCGCTTCGAGACAGGAGGTGGTGCGGATGCTTGGCCAGCTGGTGCCCCAGCCCCAGGAGCTCACCGCTCTGTGCCTCAGTCTCCCCTTTGGTTAAAGGGACCAATGCTCACTGCTCCAAACAAGGCCCCTCACGTGCGTACGTGTCTGGCGCTGCAGAATGGCGTGGGGCAAACTTATTCTATCAGCAGTGTTATCAGCGTGAGAATAAAAAATAATTTGTTTTACTAGTTCTGGCCATAGTTTGGGCCTCTGTGACAGTGTCTTTTGACATCAATAAACATATCAACTGCCCCGAAGATCTTCAAGAGAAGATTTGGGGGGAGGGCTGGAGAGTCATTTACATGACCCTTTTCCATCTCGTGGTCCTCCTCTCCCTGGGGCAGGCAAGTGCTCGTTTTACTGCCTGGCAACCAGACTGGGACTAAGCTTGTTAAAATATGAGTGTTTTTTTGGCTGGAGTAGCAGAGAGCCTGCAGCCCTATGGAGAGAGAAAAATTGAACACACCAGGCCGTGGCTCCAGAAAGGGGAAGAATTAGGCTTCACACCGAGCAGGCTGAACCATGGCATTCTTTAGATAATGCTTAACAAACCCCCAAACAAAAGCAGCCAACTTAGCTGCATGTTCGTAAAATGTATTCTCAGCAGATTCGAGCTTATTGAAGCGCTGAGTTGCTTTGCGGCCAGGGTCCCCATCCCAAGCTTCCCGGTTTTCCGAGCCGCTCCCCTTGTCTGAATTCCTCCAGATTCTGCCAATCAGAATTCCTCACCTCGGGCTGAGGGGGGCTTAGCAACCAAGGTAAATGGTGGTGTTTTTTTACATGAGCCCTACCCTTAAAAAACAACCCTAACCCCAGTGCACCCCACCCCAGCAAGCCGTCATCTGTGGCCCCTCCTCAAGGCTGGCTGGCTTTTTCCAGAGGAAGAAGCCAGGGTGAAGTTGGGGCACTCCCTTCCCCAACTACACCACTTGCTTCCAGGGACACTTCTCATAGGCATTCAGTGCCACAGTAGGCTGTTTATTGCCACAACCCTGAAAGTTCAGCTTCAGAGCCTTGTTTGTTTATTCTTTTTTGTTCGACTTTGCCATTGTCACTGTTACTTCTAAAACTATGGTTATTGTTTATACGACTAGTTTGTGTGGACCTAACTAGACAGACAGCTTGATAAACTGGAAGGCATGCTTTTGTGGTGTGGTCTGATTTTTCCATTGTAGAATTTTTAGAGACAGGAGGAATGGCAAAAGGTGCAGAGGCAGGCTTCCATATCTGGGCTCTAACACCATCGCAATACAATCAGCATCCATCACCAAACTTCATGATTACAAATCCAGCTGCTGTCCTTTTTTAGCCTCTCTGTGGAATCACACAGGTGCTTCCCCAAAGTCCCCAAGACTTGCACCCTGGATGGTACCTCTGTAACCATTACTGGAGGACGCAGAACTCAAGGTCTAGAGATTAGATTGCTGTGTTTCCATATACTGTAGCTAAAAATATGATGAGATCAACTCTCCCCACCAAAGAAAGCTCCTCTCCAAAATGTGGAGAATTAGTCATGGTGACTCAAGTTCTGCCTGTTCCCTGCTAACTGACTTTAAGCAGGATTCTCTGCTTGAGACCTTCTTCCCCATGAAATAAAAAAAAAATAATAATAATCTATCCTTTTTGGAACTCCCACTCAGGAGTGAGTAGGAAAAGGAGTAGAAAGTACTTTTATAGCTTCCGAGAAAGGAGATGCAAAAACGTAAGATATTAAACTCCCTGAAAACACTCAGGATCCCTTGAAGGGCCTCACATGTGGTCACTCTGAATCCTGTCTACATGAAAGTGTTGGCTGAAAAGGTCCACCCAGCCCCAAAGCCAGGCCAGGGGCCAGCAGACCAGAGGTCTATGTGGACCTGTACCTAAATGGTCACCAACTCAGGTCTGGAAGATTTTTTTCTTACTTTATTTATTTATTTATCTGGTACAGGGTCTTGCTACACAGCTCAGACTCATTGTGTTCCTCCTGTCTCAGTCGCCCCAATGCTAGGATTACATGCATGTGCCACCACTCCCGGTTTCAGTGGCCAGCATGGCACTTGGTACTGGTGATTGAGCCTGGGTCCTTGCACCTGCCAGGCAGGCACTTAGACTGCTGAGCTATCTCTCCAGCCCAGGTCTGGTAGATTTAAGTGGTGGCCACCAAAAACTGCAAGGCCAGAAAACATGTTAAACATGGAACTTGATAATAGAGTCCCTTTCTTTCCCAGGAGACAAAAGAGATTCCAGGATTGCTGGCAGTGAAGCAAGAGGACTGGCGGGCAAGGAAAAGTATCAGGCTGACCACAGGCCATGAAGAAAAGCAGGCTTTGGACATGATAGCTACAGATATACATGGGAAATCAATGACGGCATTTATGTGTAAACAGTGGCTGTTTGCTAAGGATGACCTGCTCAGCCCCGAGTACACATGTGTATGTGAGTGTGTGTGTGTGTGTGTGTGTGTGTGTGTGTGTGTGTTTGTGTGTGTGCACGCTCTCGCGTGTGTAGCCACAATGCATGGTCCATTAAAAATGAAGCTATTGGGCCAGGGAGATAGTTCAGCGGTCTAAGTACCTGCCTGGCAAGTGCAAGGACCTGAGTTTCATCCCTGGCACCACATGTCGTGCTAGCCCCATGCTGTGCTGACCCTACCCCAGGCTTGTCTAGCTGGCCACCAAAACAGGGCTTGGTGGAGCACAGCTGTAATCCCAGTAATGGGTAGGCTGAAACAGGAGGATTACATTGAGTACAAGCTGCATAGTGAGACCCTGTACCAAATACATAAAAAATTCAAAACAGAAGGAAGCTGTTGCTTAGCATGTTGCCTAATCAATAGAGAAAGGTCAGCGACTTACCTGCACACTGCCTAGCAATTCTGCTCACTTTGAGATGACCCATGTGATTTAAGGGTGCTTATTTTTGTCCTCAGAGATAACAGTGGATTTCACTGATATATCAGCCTTTCACTCAGACACCAGTAATGACCAGGCCCAGATGTCAAGTGTCTGTCCTACTCCTGACAAGCCCAGGCCCTCCAGGGAGAGTACAGAAAGACACACCCTATGCATTCCTGCCTCAGACCGCACTCCAGACACTGCTTCCTGGCAAAGGAGGGCCTGGCCCTTTCTGCACACTCTGCCCAGAGAACCTATTCAGTCCCAAGTGCTCCCACCATGCACAGCCCGACGAGTCCCAAAACCCTGTGTCCAGTTACCCCAACTCCAAACTCAAACTCAAACTCCCAGGGCCACCTCCACAAGGTACCATCAATCTTCACACGGCCACAGCCTTTTTGTGCCCTCCACCCATCCCTCGAGCTGTCAAATCCAATCAGTCTGGGCCTCTCTGTCTGCCGAGAAGGCAGCCCGAGCGCCTGCCCATCCCCCACCTCCACCCCAAGTCCCCAACCCATCCTGCTTGGCCTCCAGCTCATCTACTGCTCTTCACTTCTCAGGCCCCACTACCACCTCCATCCCTTGTCTTCCTAAACTGGCACCCAGCAGCCAGCGATCTTCCAAAGAGGCCGATCAGACATCATTGCCCTGGGGAAAGCCCTCCAGAGGGTTCCCGCTAGATTTAGTGTGGAAGCCAGAATACCCACTCTCATTTACAAAATACTCCAACTCACTGTTTGCTAGCGCCAACCCCAAGTCACATGACTGTTCCCTCAGCCAACTGCACACTGATTGCTTTCTCTGCTTCAATGAGTCAACCTTATTTCTAGTGTGCCACTTTCCATTGGCCATTTGTCCTTCCCCTTCTTAAGCCTCTTCTTCATCATCCCCGCTCCTTCACAGTTGCGCTCTGAGCCCAAATAGGTATCCCTTGGCTCTGCAGCCTAAGGAACATGCCTGCTCCCCTCACCACATGCCTGGCAGCACCAGCCCTGCCTCATCCTGCTTTCTTCTCCGCTTGCCAATTCTTAGGCTGTTCCCTCCAACCCCAGGGCAGCTCTGTGTGCACAGAAACAACATCTGAGTGTTTAGAACGGACTCTAGCACAGTGCAGGCTTGCCGAATGGTTTTCCAGTAAATGGCTCTTCTCTCATAATCAGTAAAATCCACACACCTGTAATTCCACCCCTCTGGAAGCCTGAGGTAAGAAAATCCCAAGTCTGAGCCCAGCTGAGCAAATTAGCTACATAGCGAGATGCTGTCCTAAAAAAAAAAAAAGAAAAGAAAAGAAAAAGAAAGAAAGAAAGAAAGAAAGAAAGAAAGAAAGAAAGAAAGAAAGAAAGAAAGAAAGAAAAAAGAAAAGCTCTGGAGATGTAGGTCAGCATGAAATCACTGAGCTCAAGCCCCAGTATTGTGAGAAAAAAAAAAAAAAAAACTACAGAAACACACACTCATAGTCACAGCTTCTCACCTAGATGAGACTATGCATGTTGTCCACAGTATGCAGTTCCACAAGCTAAGGGTCACTTCACAATTTGAACCCCTTTGTCAAGAAGAAGCAGCCAAAATAAATTGCTGAGGAGCCATCAACTCGAACAGTAAGCAACAACAACAACAAAACTGATACAAGCTGGTTGTCCTCACCCATTCTTCATCATTTATGATCCATCCCAGTGGTACAGACACCAATATTTAAGAAACAATGTTGAGATCAAGAAAGGCAAATTTGAATCCGGGCACAGCCATTTACTACATAGGGAATGCCACACAGTCTCCTCTGCGCTTTATTGCCCATCCGTTAGGTAACTGTAACATCAATCCTGGCATCTGATGGGGACCTCAGAAGGAACAAATACGTCTAAGGAAACACTTTGTGCCTTTTCACTTTGCACACTAAAGGGTGCAAACTGTAAGGGTTGTCAGCATTACTGGGAGAAGCGGCCTCTCAGTGACCGCAAGGGTCTACAGGGGTGCTGATTTCATTGATGTCATCTGATTACTGGGGTCTGGAGACTGTGCGCGGGGTTGGAACCAGAGATGAAGAAGGGCTGCCAGAGAAGCACTGTGAAGCCTGCATCCTAACAACAAACAGCAAGGGCTCATTCTGGGAGTCAAAGCTAATATTCTGAGCTGGTGAGCAGGCTGGCTGTGGAGGTCAGAGTTAATTACAGCCAGCGGTGTTGTACGCAGTGCCTACCCAGGCCCCTCCCCTGGGAACAGCAGTGTTCTAAAACAGAACTGGTGGATATTAGCAAGCAGTGATTAGAATATGCCCACAGGGCCTTTTAAACTTTCCTCCTCTGGTTAAAGCATTTTTTTTTGGTAAGATTTATGGGCGCATCTTCAGAACACAAGCAGGTTTGCCAACACGGTAGTCTGCTCGTTTATGAAGCCTCAGCCTGAGCAGCCTCGTGGGAAGAAAGGCATGGGGGTCCTTCCCCTGCAGAGCGACGGCAGCAGGCCTTCACAACTCTGCCCAGCCTGAAACAGTCAGGGCATGAGACACAGCCAGAGGGAAAATACATGGGACTATTGCCTTTAGGAGAGCCAGAGCTTCTCAGTTTCTCCATTTGTGAAGTGGGTTCCCCTCACCAGGCTCAGAGAGATGGGAAGTGCCCAGAGTTAGGAAGAATGCCATTTATTCCTTAGCATCACATAGCCACGATGCTATTCTTTTAAATAGTGAAATGTTCCAAGAGCTGTACACACCAGTAATCCCAGCAATTAGGGCAGGCTGAGGCAGAAGGACTGTAGGTTAGAGCTAGCCTGAGAAACTTAGTGGGACCTTTGCGCAGCATTAAAAAAAAATGTTGGGGGTGGGGGAGATAGCTCAGTAGAATATGCGCTTGCCTGGCAAGTGCAAGGGCCTGAGTTCAATCCCTGGTTCCACAATAAATAAATAAATAAATAAATAAATAATAAAAATTTAAAAAACTGAGGATGTAGCTTGCCTAGCATACACAAGAGCCCAGGTTCAATCCACTGATTGAAAAGAGAAGAAAGAGGAAGAGGAAGGGAAAGAAGAAGAGAAGTGTAAATGTATTTCCTTACACTCCAGGAGACTGGGGCAGAAGGAGCATGAGTTTAAGCCCAGCCTGGCCAGCCTAGGACTTAAAGAAACCCTGTCATATATTTTTTTTAAAAAATGTTTCTAAGACCTGGGAATGTAACTCAGTATAAAGGCCTTGGTTTAACCTCCAAAGAAAGAGAGAGGGAAAGAGGAAGGAAAGGAAGGGAGGGGCAGCAGGAGAGGAGGGAAGAGGAAAGGTAGGGAGAGAAAGGAGAGGGAGAAGAGGGAGAGAGACAGAAAGAAAGATTATTAATCTTGAACAGGCAGAGGGAACTCCTAGTCTGGATGCAAAATCTAGTGAAGGAAATAAAATAATTCTCACCTCGGTGACCCAGCATGCCCCTGCAAAGACTTCCTCAGATGGAGTGACTTCCAACCCACTTACCCACCCCACCGGCTCAGCCTGCACCTGGAGGAGCAGCTTCACTATAGTGCCACCCTCCTTCCAGCTCTGGACCGATGACCCCATCAGATCATTCTTCTTATCTTCTCCCTTAACAGCTGCACAATCAGGACCATTTGCAAAGAAACCAGGGCCTTCTGGGACATGCTGACGACCTCAGAGCTGCTCTGTGTCTCAGCCACCTGAGGGTACTTTCCTCTTACCCAGAGGACCAGAGGAGGTTTCCATCTCCACAGCACATTGAGGTGTGCACCCTCAGGAAGGGCTGCTGCAGAACCTTGAGGACCAGCTCTTCACCAACTCCAGGGAGGACCAGAGGACAAGGAAGGGCTGAGTCTGGTGAATGGTGCTTAGGCTAGATGCAGCCAGGTTGGGCTGTTAAACAAATGGTTACTAAGAGAAGGGGTTAGGCACCTTCTCCAAGTGCCTTTGTCTACATGCTAGACAGTCAACCTAGTGGCTCTGTGGTTGGTAGGAATGCAAAGAGGAAAGGCAGGAGTGATGAGACACCCTGTCCTTGCCAACTATGTGACACTGCTCCCTGAACTTGGTCAGAGTATTACAGACTAGTTAATTAAGAGAATAGAGGCTCATCAGTAAAGAAACTCAGTCTAAGATATCTGGACTCAAAAGCTGACATCCAAGTGGAACAGGAACCCTGAGCAGACACTGTCCACTTAGGAAGAAGAGTGGCATAAGCACTGTGGCTACAGTCCAGCAAAAAATAAATAAATAAATTTATTTATTTTTTGGGCTGACCTCTACTCCTGTGACTCTCGGCATAGATAAGGTCCTTATAAGCCCTCAACTTTAATTTCCGCAACATAGAGTAGACAGTAACCCCAGTGTGGGAGACTTCTTGTATCAGATGAGATCTCTTATACAGAAGCACCTGTTGCATGGACACGCCATACCTGTCCTCTGAGCCATCTGAAGGCTTTCCTTCTTTACTTCCTGGTAGCCTTGAGTCTGTCTGGAAAGTGCCTTGATGAACTGTGGAAATCTTTCCTGGAAACCTCTCCTAGATGTCCCCCAGGGAAGAGCCAGGGAAATCTAATTCCTTTGACTACTCTCCAAGATGACCCCCCAGCTTGGCGTGGTGGCACACACCTGTAATGCCAGTACTTGGGAGGCCCAGGCAGGAAGATTGCTGCAAATTCAAGGCCAGCCTTGGCTACATGGTGAGCTCAAGGCCAGCCTGAAATGCACAAGGAAATCCTGTTTCAGGAAAATAAAAACAAAAACAAACAAAAAGGATGACCTCCCTTGGCCTAAAGTGGCCTTCCCCAACTCTGTGTCTCTGACAATGAAAAATGTTAAGAAATCAGAACATAAGCTTTTCACATTTGACTTTGTCTTGGGAAAGTAACTTTCATACTCTATGACTCAATTTCCCCTGATTCATAAAGGTGAAGGAAGGGTATTCGGAGTAGAATGAAGCATGCCACCCTGTACCAGAAACAGTACTGAGCATTTTCAACAATCCTTCACACCATATTATCATATGAACCCTGCAGTACTGAGACATTCTATGGAAAGAGAAAATTGAAATTCAGAAAGAAATTATTTGAGGTTCCATAGATCACATTTGGCACCGAGATTCAAATGCAGATGGCTCAACTGCAAAGATAGGCCCTTTCTCCATGTTTAAGAACCGTGTGGAGGTGTTCTGAGCACTTACCAGACTATGTCTGGAAATAGAGAAAAGCTAAGTGATATTATAACCCTAGGAAGTACATTCAGTGCTGGAAGGGAAGCCACTGAGTTCAAAGTGAACCTTACCTAAGTCCTGCAACTCTCTGTTCCTTCCTATCACCTAAATAGGTTAAAATCCAGGAGGTAGATCCAATAGGAATTAATATTAAAACTGTGTTTATGGAAAGCACTCTCAACATCGTTCTCTCTCGTTTGTCTTGGCAATAGGAAGTCCAAGAACTTGAAATCTGTGACATGCTACCTGCCTGAATCACCTTCTGCCCACCCGCCCCCAGCCTGCCTCAGCCAGTGCCAGCTGGGCTTCCTCCCACAAAATCCATTCATCAAACCCTGAAGACAGTTCTGGGGATAGATTGTGACCCACAACTTTAGAAATCCTTTTTGTACCTGAGATAGCCCTCTTTTTTCTAAGGGAACCAAAACACGGAGCTCTCTCACTCTCCTCCTGGTAAGGAAACTGGAAACTGAAGTACTCATGTTTCCTTAAAAAAAAGAGGCAAAGATGCAGTAAGTTGCTAAAGGGAAGTGATGACAAGACTTGCTCAGTTGTGTCCCAAATTTTCTGATCAAGGAGTTATGGGGCCACAGAGCAACATGATCAATGACATAGACTGTGCCTAAGGAGAGTGACCTGGAGAGAAAACATTCTCTCAGGCTTCACAGAGAGCAAATAGGTCAAGCAATGGTCATGACTCATCCACATGGCTGACACTGACAAAGGATCCACAAAGTGCAGTACAGGATAACAGGATAAATCCTGAGGGGATTTGACTGACCTTATCAGATACAAAAGTTACATTTCTTGTTATATAGTCTTGCTTTATCTTGGCCTTAACCATCCAGCAGGAAAGTATAAAAACAAGGTATATAAAGTAAAGCCATATTAATATGCTGAGCCGTGAAAGGTTCAAGTCAACAACTTCTGTGGATAACCCACTACTATTGTGTACTGCTGCACTGTGTTGGATTGTTTTGCTGAATTCATGTACCTATAGTATTTAGATGCCAACGAAACACCCATCTCTGACAGGGCTAAACAGAAAAGGGGATACAAAGGAAGGACCATTTTGTATCTGTATATACAGAATAGTTAGGATAGATATACAGCTACTTTCTCTTAATTCAATGAGAAGAAAGATCTGTACTAATAGTGTTTGGACAGGATATCCTGTCTGCTTCTTGTACTATGGATAACCACTAAGAAGATAACAATGTACACTGTATTAGTTATTGAAACTGTCCTATTAATCAGTTTTGAAACTGTCTCATTGCTATTTGTTTCTCAATAAAATAAAATTTTAAAAAAGACTTGGCTGGATTTGTGCCCACAGGGCGCAGGACAACTGTGAAGTCTTTTGTTCCCCTGTCCTGCAGTATACCAGTCTCCACTCACTTAGCTGGGAAGGGTGAGAGTGGGTCTCTGCACAGGCCTCCCACCCAAACATTCCACTCCAGCAGTGCTGCTCCATTCAACTCCCAGGAAACACATCCTACAAAGGCCATACCTGTCCTCTGAGCCATCTGAAGGCTTAGAATAGAGTCTGGATGAGGAATCTCTATCCCAACAAATCCCTAAAAAAGTCATTAGGGGAAGAATTAGTCACGCCCCAAGCTATGTGTTAGCTCTGACAACAAACAAAACAACAGCACGACAGAGGACTATATTCCTCTACTACGTTTCTCTTTTATTTGAAAAATTTGATTTACAGACCATTTCCCAGGAATGCCACTGGTGTATAAATTGAGATCATCCCGCCCTGAGGGTGAGCTTCCCAGCCAGGGTCCCTTGTTTGGCTCTAGGGCTGCAGAGCCAGATTGAGTTATTCATTAACTCCTCGTATGAAAACCGAATAATAAAACTGAAGTGTGTTAAACAAGTCCAGATGAGGGGGTTTAAATCAGCTCCAAGTCACTAGGTTTAAAACCGCTGTCATTTCCTCTGCAACAAACATGATCTCCCTTGCTCCAGTGTCACATTATTAAATGGAGATAACAGTATTTATGCCCATCCTAGGGGGTCACTAGGATGAACAGCTGTCCTGGGCAGGGCAGTTGGATGAAGAATTGGCAAGCAGTGGAGAAACAGACAGTAACGTCCCCTCACCCCATCCACTTTCCTTCCTGTGATTCCAAAACATGCCCAGCGATGAGGGGCAGAAAGGTGTGTCCAAAGGAGAAAGTGTTGTCTAGAGGAGCCATATATACTGCCCTGCCTGGGCACGGGAGTCAAACCCATCAGCCTTTGGTAACAACCACTTAGCTCTTATTTCTCCCAGGGGACTCATGTGCGAGCGAACAGCAGGCAGCTGTCTCCTCTGTGCAGTGGCCACCGGGAGCTACACGACAATGTGCAGCCATGAAGCCAGTGCTAGGAAACCCCTTCCCGGCTGGCCCTGCAAGCCACCAGGATGCAGTGAAAGATCCCAATTCCGGTGGGATCCCATGTCTCCTAGGTTACAGCTGAGGACTGTGTTTTCCTTTATTACAACAGAAAATGTGTACTCCCTGGGGACTGTTCAAACATCTGTATGAGGCAAACCATGAGTGTGTGTGTGTGTGTGTGTGTGTGTGTGTGTGCACGCCAGTGCTGCTCAGCCAGCAGTGGCTATCTGACCCAGCTCTTCAAATAACCCTCTCTAGATATTTAAAATTCAGAGTGCCTCGCTGCCGCTCTGGCAGCCAGTCTGCTACAGATGTGTGAAGGTGCAGTTGCGTTGGAGGCAAACAGCCTCGGGACTCTAATTAAAATAGAGGAAGTGATCTCCTCCTCAAATTTCCTTTAGACTTAACTCCATAAAAAATCACTAGGCAATATCCAATTGGCAGGGTGAATCACTATATCCAGCAGCTGCTCCAAGCACACTGAGCAAACAGACTCGGGGCCCTGCTATGGGATTGGGCTTGGTATTATGAAACACGCACAGCAGACAACAGAGACTCATGCCCTCCTGCCATGAACCTTCACCTAATCTTTTGTGGTCATAGAAAATCCCGGTTCCGTGCCCATCTGGGGTTGAGGTGCCGTTGATTCGCCATAAAATCCAGTCGCTGGATTCTACAGTGAACCAGCCACACCCCAAGCCACCGAGCAGTGTGCTCAACTGCCCTCTCTCTGATTGATGATGAAGAATGAGAACCTGTTACCCTGATACTTGCACAAGCAAAATGACGCTGCAGATCTAGTTGTTTCCAAAAGGTGAAAGCTTTGTTTGCTGACATCAATACCCTAACACGTGTTTGGGACACCGGTCACCCCAGCCTATGCAGAACTGACTGGGGGCAACTGTGACACTCCCTCTGAAAACATGCTACCAAGACTTCCCAGCTTCAAATCTTCCCTACCTTTCCTCTGTCACCAATTTTAAGCAATTCGATATGCCAAACATCCATCTTTCTTCCAGTGTCCTAGATCTCAGGTATGGAAGGGATTCTATGCGGCAATGGTGAGCAGTCATACTCACAAATGATCGCCCAGGGTATTGGCTGAGGGGTGCAGTACAGGAGCCCTGGAGATGGAGTAAGAGGGCTGGGGCTGGGCCAGTCATCCAAGGCTTGCTAGGTCTCCTTAGTCATGGCAAAAGTGAGGGCAGCACTCACCCCACCTCCCTGTGCACATGGGGTGAAATTTGAGAGCAACAGTCAGAGAGTCCTCTCACATGGACGAGTGTTCACTCAGCAGCTCTTGGGAGGAGCAGACAGTTTTTAGGAAGCCACTTCTCAGGTAGGTTTCAACCTGGCTGAGGATGTCCTTAATCAGCAATGAAGCACAACCCTCATAAACAGGGATTCCAATTTCACTGTTTTAAATCTCAGTGCAAGGCGAGAACCCTTGGGAAAGTGGAGTGAGAACCAGGGTGGGGAGCAGAGCCGAGTCCCTGTCAGTCAGCACATGCAACGCGTTAGGACCAGATCTGCGAAGCTCCACTTCATGTATCAGTGGACATCACAGTGACTGTTCTAGCTGCTCCCTTACTCACTTCTCTGATGCTTACGTCATCCCTACCATGTTCATCTCCATAGTAACTGTGACAAATCAGACTCTATGGCTTAAGACAACAGAAATATCCTCTGACTCACGGTTCTTCAGGACAGAAGAGCAAGATCCATTTTGAGAGACTGAAATGAAAGAATCAGCAGGGCTGTACTCCCTCTAGAGGCTCCAAAGAAAAACCCACACATGTCTCTTCTGTGCCTGCCAAT
>NW_004524692.1:1305598-1348566 GCF_000260255.1 Octodon degus | reverse complement strand
AGCTTCTTGTTAGATGTCACCACTTTATATAATTGTCCATTCCTCTGCTTATAGTTAAAGTGGTTAGAAAAAATCAAAAGTTTCTGAAAATTCTGAGAATTGTTATGACCAGTTTTCCCACAAACACCAGGCATCATCAGTAGTCTCCACCGTGGCAACTGTTGCCATTTGCATACCCTGTGCTTGAGAAGGCAGCTCTTTGATAAAAGCCAACATTTGGTCCTTTGCACTGTCCTGGACACCAGAAAGGATACAATGGATGTGACACACAGGTGTTGGTTTCACAGATGTGACCAGAAGAAGAAGGAACTATCACAGGCAAGGGAAACACCTGCACAAAGAATCGGTGGACACCTGTACCTACTTTGTCCCTGTTAGGTACCTGCTGGCCACATTAGGCTGCCTCACTTTTTTTCTTCAGGGTTTAGATTTCTTTGGCTAGGAAGTGAAGCAAGTTAACTGGACAATGTCTAATCAATCATCTGGGACTGTTGGTTGGAAGTTGTCTTGGCCATGTTAAGAGGTGATACAGCTCCAAAACCTGCTCCCCGAATTCAACACAATGGCCAAGCTTCATGCAGAATGACTTCTGAAGAGAGTTGTTTTAAAACACTGGTTCGTATATCTGGTAATATAAACAACTAGTTGGAAGAAAACACTACACATTACAACAAATACTGTCACATTCATATTACTTTGTTAAATGAAATTTTATATCACTTGTAATTTTTCTGTTTTAATACTATTTTGTACTCTCTTCAAAAAAGATTTTAAGAAACGGTTCATTTCCTTTGCATTTCAATTCCGTGAGATGGCCATTGTCTCTGCTGCACAGATGAGACACTGAGGCATGGGAAATTTTAAGTAACTTTCTCAAGCTGTCAGAGTTGGTGAATGGCAGAGCTGGGATTTGAATCTCTACTGTTTGTCAGCCTGCCCTGGTTTGCACTGACTTCTGGCTTTAAAACATGGCCAAGAGGAAACATCAGTTAAAAAAGCACACACTGACATCTTGTTCCTCAGGATGCTGGGGGTTTTCTCTTGCTGACAGGTGGATCACAATGAACATGGCCACTGGAAATGTCTCCCTGCCAGCAGCTCAAGGCAGCTCACCATTGCCTGTGCTGGCACTGTGTGTTTTCATTTTTAAAGCTCTGAGAGCCACACAGATACAATCTGGAAGCAAAACTCAGATGAGTGAATCACAGCAGACATAGCTGGTATTTGTAAAAAGGAAAAGGGAGGAAAGCTTCACGAGAGGCACAGGAGGTGACATGAGGCCCACACAGCACAGGGTGATGGCCTCTCACCAGGAAGGTCACCCGGAGAGCGGATGTACTCGGGCTGTGTCACCCATCTGTGCAACTACTAGCCATAATAAGGCTGGATTAGTTTGGACTTTAAAAAATTACTGATGGAAAAAATAATTCCTGATGGCAAACATTGGTTTCCTTTATTTCTTCCAGGAAGACACTACTCATTCGTTCACACATGAAAACCTGCATGAGGCACTGATGCTCAAACATATACAAGACCCAGGAGACTGGGACAGATTTAAAAATAAAAAATACAACTGAGGCTTTAGATGATCCTCCAGCACAGGCTGGTGTCTTGGTATTTACCTCCTTGTCACACTCATCGTTACCATCAGAAGCACTTCCTGGATTAAAGCCATAGAGAAGGCACTAGATCCAGTGCCTTCAGGGAAACAAGGAACTGACAAAGATCTAGTGAGGGTTGTAGTTATTAATTTTTTTCTTTTTTATTTTTTTTAGTACAGGGTCTACAGGGTCTTACTGTGTAGATCGCACTTGTAGTGATCCTCCTGTTTAGTCTCCCAAGTACTGGGATTACAGGTGCTCGCCACCACACCCAGTCTCAATTGCCGGCTCAGCACGCCCCAGGGGCAGGGCCAGCACAGCAGGCTGGGGGATCGAACCCCCAGCCCTTGTGTCTGCAAAAGCAGACGCTTTAATCCACTGAGCTATTTGGCCAGACCTGATTTAGCCAATTTCTATCTGGGTTTTATCTTATGGGCTATATAGACCCTGCACAATTGATTACCATTGGATTGATGTGGAAACATATGAAACAGAGCTTTTACATACAACACAATAAGCCACATGACATGATTATCCCTGTAGGCAAGTCACATCATGCTCTTACCTGAGTTTTCTCATTTGTAAAATAAAAGAATAAGGATACAAGACAGACAAAATCTTTTCCAGCTCTAAACAGCCAACTCTCAGAATTACATGTGACACTCAGAGAGCCAAAGAGTGCCACACACCCAGTGTTAGGTAAGGACCATGGAGTATATCCCATACCTCAGTCCTTCTGAGCTGCTGAGGACAGTGACCTACAAACAGCAAAGAATTTATTCCTCATGGTTCAGGAAGCCAGAAAAATCTAAGTGTGTGCAGACTTGTTGCCTGGAGAAGTCCTGCTTCCTGGCTTGGAGACAGCACCTTCTTTTTCTTTTTTTTTTTTTTTCCATAATTTTATTGAGAAACAAATAGCAATGAGACAGTTTCAAACCAAACTGGTAGGACAGTTTCAATAATTAACACATTGCATACTCTCTTCCTAGTGGTTAATTGCTGTACAAGATGTAGACGTGATATCCTATTTACAAACACTATTAGAACAAATCCCTCTATTCATTAAGAGAATGTAACTATATATCTATCCTAACCACTTTGAATACACAGATACAAAATGGACATTCATCTGTATCCCCTTTTTTTGTTTAGTTCCATTATTTGAATATTATAGATGTGTTAACTCAGCAAAATATTCTAAAAGAGTCCAGTAGCCCATAATAGTATTGGGTCTTCCGCTTGACTGGCAATGTCAGAAATTGTTGACCTGAGTCCCCTACAGCTCAACATAACAGCATGGCTTTACTTCTTATACTTTGTTTTTATACTTTTCTGCTGGATGGTTAAGACCAAGGTAAAGCAGGACCTATGCAACAAGAGTTGTAGCTTTTGGGTCTGATAAGGTCAGTTAAATCCCCTCAGGATTTATCCTGAGATCCTTTACCTCAGATTGTAGAACCTCTGTCAGTGTCAGCCATGTGGATGAGTCATGGCCATTGCTTGACCAATGAGACAGCACCTTCCTGCTGCATCTTCTTGGAGTGGAAGGGATAACCAAACTCCCCGAGGCATTTCTCCTCCAGGCACTGCTCCCACTGAAGATGCTACATCCTCATGGTCTAAGCATCTCCCCAAGGCCACGCCCTCTGATACCATGACATTGAGCTTAGGGTTTCAACCTATGAATAGGGGAGCAGCAATAAACACTGCAACCGTAGCACAAGGCAAGCAAGTGTTCCCTCACCAGTCCTTCCCAGAGCCTTGTAGGAGACATGGTCACTATTATTAGATCCCTACTCAGCAAAGGAGGGCCTAAGACACAGAAAGCTTAAATACCTTGTGCAAAGTAACAGAGTCCGTAAGCAGAGGAATGAAGGTGCAAGCACAACTAACTCCAAGCCTCCTTGTAGCTTCATTCCAAGCACCACGCTGCCTAGAAATCCACATACCTTCTTCTAGCTACAAACCCAGTCTCTTTCTACCAACTCCAGGAATCCCTTTCTTAATTTTAGGTGGCTATGGCTCCCACAGTAGCACTAACTCTATCATATGGAAGAGAAAATTAAAAGCAAAGAGCCAGTGTAGGCAAAAATAGCTTGATGGTGAATTTCAAAAGATAATATGTCCAGAGTGGGCCGTGCTTGGGCAGTGCCAGCAAGGAGCCAGGGACGAGAGCACTCTTGGTTACTACTACTGATACTGCAAACTGCCTCAGACCACGCAAGCACAATCTGGCAATATTATCAAAACTAAAAAATGAGCAGATCACTTAAACCCCACAATCTCTCCTTGGAATTTAAATTAAGCAGGTTTCTTACCCGTTTTGACCCTTCAGCAGCTAAACCTTTAGACAACTGATAAAAGGTAGCATCTTTCTCACCATAAAAATCAAACACATCTCCACATTTACATGCAATAAGAGGAGATGCATAATGCCAACCTGAAGCCCATCTGTGAGCTTCAGAAATAAATCCCCAAAGAATAGAAGAGTGTTAATGTCTAACACCTGGATAATATAACACATCGATTCAGTTTTGTATCATGCAGCCATTAAAACTTACGTTGGGAAGAGTAAGACAGAAAGATAACAAGTTCAAGGTCAGCCTGGGCTTCTTAGTAAGACTTTGTCTGAAGTTAAAAAAATAAAAAAGGGCTGGGGATATAGCTCAATGAGAAAGTTTAATCCTCAGGACTACAAAAAAAATAATTAATTAAAATTTTAAAAGTAAAGGTAGGTTGGAAACCATGAAAGAACTTGTAACGACAGGAGAGAGTATTCACAACGAATTGTTAAATGCAGAAGCTAATTATACAATGTACTAACTATACAAAATGATTGCTATAAAAATATAGAGAGAAAAATGAAAAAAGAGCAGTGGATGGGTAGGTATCAAAACATTGCTAGTGATTATTTCTGGATATAGGATGATCGGTAATTTTTGTTCTTCCTTATGGTTTTTCATATGTCCTAAATTTGCTGTAATGATTGAGTCGTTCTTTAATACCCAGACACAATTATTTGTGAATAGAAATAACCTAATTGCATTGCTTCAGCAAGCTGGAAGTTTCATTTCTTCCCCCACAACTTGTAGTCTTCCCAAAGAAAAGGGCATCTGCCTCAAAACTACCTAATCAAAATCAAGCTACCATCGCACAATCGAGGGAATCAGTGGATTCCATATTCCTGTGTGGAGACAGGGGAGACACTTTTACCCACAGAAGAGAAAAAGTGAAACAGTACAAACAGAAGGGGAGGGTGTGCCTGCCGGGTAAGGAGAGGATCCTCCAAGAGTCAGATCTCTGCACATGCCCGATGGGAAACTCCCTTCCCAAGGGTAGCCAGGAGAAGAACTGAGATAACCATGAAGTCCATGTCACAGCTAGGAGCCCATCGAACAGATGAGCCTGGAATCTCTGTACCAGGCAGATCCGGGGTACCATCCTGAGCAACTGGGAAAGGATATGGCACACCTATTCTTCTTTCACTTTTAACATCCCTCTAGCCAGAAGAGGTTTGCTGAAAACAACTGTATCCTTTGACGAGCTGACAAAACACGCACTTTAGCTGTCCTGCTCAAACACATCCATGAACAGTAACTGGGAAAGCCAGCCAGCTAAGGTGTCTCTCAATCTCCTCCCACCCCACTCCTCCAAGCTCTGTTCATCCTTAAACACCGCTGTCTTCAAATGACGAAGTGGAAGAATGCCATATTTATAGAAGATGTTGCTCGAAGTGAAAGCCTCGGCTATTGCAGTTTTCCTTAGAAGAAGGGGCCCAATCAGAGTGTGGATGATGATTACAGATGTGCCCGTAATCCCAGCATTCTGGGAAACTGAGGCAGGAGGATTGCAAATTCACGTTTAGCTTAGGCAACTTAGACACCTAATGAGAATTTGTGTCAAATTAAAACAGGAAAAGAGGCTGGGGGCCATAGTTCAGCGTCAAGGTCTTGCTTTCAAGCCATATTAACCAGAAAAACTTTTTAAAATTAACTTCGGCCCCATACTCCCTCCTCAGATACTCTGTGCCTTCAGTGGCACCCACCCTGCTCATCAAGTCAGACCGCAGCTCTCAGGGCAGCTTGGACTCTCTCTGCTTGTCCCCTCTCATCTGTGTTCTTCCTATGTGAATGTGCGGACATCTCAAAACACAGCTTCCTCAACTGGCTGGTGTGGCAAGTAACGTGTGTTTATATTTTTATTTCAAGGAAAGTCCGCTTCCTTTCCATTACTGTAGGCTATAAGGAAGGCTACCGGTTATGATGTTGCTCTATGTAGCAGATTCATATTACCAAGAACTACAAAGTCTACACTTGTAAAGCCCCCATATATATTACATGTATATGGTATAGTTAAAAAACTATAGTAAATGCTTATTTTTTTATTTTGTTACAGTAATATTGACTACATTGTCATTAATCCTCCAAAAACAATACTCCCTGTCACTTGAACACAATCATCCCATCATTCTTGACACTTTCTGAAGCAGTTCTTGGAAGTTTTCTTTCATGAGTATCTTTGGTTCACTGTTATGACCTCCTTGAATTCCTGAATCTGTTAAAAAATATTTACCTTCTTGGTTATTTTGATTTTGATGAGGAGCTAGGAGTTGCACAGTGCTTGATCTGGTGGCTAAGTTGGGGACACACCATGCTGTTCCTCCAAGCCTGTCTTCCCATTGGATAGCACCTGGCAGCAGCATTACTAACTTTTGATCACACCTCATAAAGACTCTCACAAAAGAGGACCTCTAGAACTGCTTCAGAAAGGGGCATGAATGATGAGGTAAGTGTGATCAAAGCTAGGGGTGGGAGGATTTGGAGAGGGATTCGTGGCAATTTGTCTTTAACTGTAATAATTTTTTATATGTCAACATTCACCATATGTTATGATCACACTTCATACAGAGGTCTGCAAACCCCGCTCAGAGCTCAGCTGCCTCTGCCTCCTTCATCACACTGTGAAGAAGGGCCTGGGACATCTCTAGATCCCCATCCCCACCACAGAACATGGGGTCCCCACTAAGTGAGCATGTCCAGCTACCTGTCTCTACCTGTGTTCTCTCCAACTCTTCCTATTTCTCCCTTTGTGTCACCCAAGTGCTGGAAACCTTACCTCAGAAACTAAAATAAGGGTTCACCACCCACATTCCAAGGAATTTTTTTTAAAGTTACATGTTTAGCTGGGGTGGTGGTACATGCTTATCATCCGAGCACCGGGGAGGATGAGGCAGGATAGCCAGAAGTCAAAGACCAGCCTGGACTCCACAATGCATTCAAGGAAATCCTGTATTCCATAGCAAGATCCTGTCTCAAAAGAAAAGTAGATGTCTAAGCTATGCCTCTCAGGATTCTGGTATAATTGATACAAGCAGGGTCTGGGCATGAGTTTAAGCCTCCCAAGAAAGAAATGTGCTACCCTTCATCTCAGCAGGTAAGTGAGGATAAAAGCAGCTCTAGAAGTCTGAACTTCCAACGGGGCCCAAATAGTCTACGATGAAACCTCTGGATGTTCCCAGTTTGTACTTCAAGAGTAGAATGCTTTGAACAGTAAGGTGGTGGGGCAAAAGTCCCAGGTCCTCTCCATTCCAGATGCAGACAGTGGGACTCGGGATAGACGAGTGGCTGGACACTGGTAGAAACAGACAGATTCCCAAGAAGTCCAGGATCCAACTTCAAATTCTTGTGACCTCCAGGAACATTCCTCCAGTGACCCCTTCTGCCTCTTCCAAGCTAGTCTCCAGGGCATCCCATTAAGAGTCACAGAATTGAGCCTCAGGTTAGCATCAGTGTTCTCCGGCTGGAGGACTCAGGCAACCCATTCAACTCCCAGATTCTGCTCCTTCCTCTACAAGATGGAGCTAACAGAACCAAGCCCACCCCGTGGGCCATGCAGAGGCCACCCTGTGAGAAAGCAAGTCAAGCATCCACTTCACTAGGAATACTTGTTTTCCGAGTCAGGAAACCAGATGCATAGCAGCGATGCAAGTTACTCTTACAGTAGAGTTAAATGTGAGATATGAGTTGAAGCCTAAAATGGCCCCAAGAGGCACCTGCTTATCAGTGCTTGCTTCCAAAGCCCATGCTGGTCTTTCCAGGCAGACATGCTCATCTCGGGCAAGACTGGTTCTTGTACAGCCAGTGGGAAAATCAGAGTTTGTTGACTGCCAGTGGAAATCTCTCTCCTTGAAGGCTGAAATGACTGTGGGAGTTCAAGCATGGCCTCCAGCTGAAAGGCTGTGGTTGAGTCAGGGAGGAAGTGCAGCCTCAAGCTAAGGTAATCATCTGCAGGGTCACAGGGCAGAAGGGTCTGAACTGCATTAGAGAGAGCGGCATCTACACAGCAGAAGCCAAGACTCAGATACTTAAGAAGTGCCGGTGCGCACAATTAGCACAAAGCTGGAAATGACATTTATGAGCCATCCTGGATACTGGCAGCCAGCCCACGTGAAATGCTGAGGTCATCTCTCAACACAGTGAACCGAAAGAAATCAACGGAGCACTTTCTGTTGAATTCACACAAGGTCTAATTTCCCTGGAACCAGAAGCCTTCCTCCCAGCCCCACAGAAAGGACTGCAGTCGTTGAAAACAACCAAAGCGACCAGTGACTGTAGATGTGTCAAATTACCATCATAAAATTGGGTACCTAGTAATAATGAGAGGAGAAAGCACAGAATCCAGAAAAGTTTTTATTTTATAAGATTAACAAATTAAAACAGGACCAACACCTACATTGTGACTGCATGCAAGAAGAAAACAAATATTGTGTATCTATTTTGTGCTGAGCTCTTCACAACACTAATTTTATTCCATTCTAGAAACAAGGCCAAGAGGTAGTTTTAGTTCTTAATTTTCCCATGTTATAGGTGAAAAATAAAACTCAAAGAGACCAAGAGCAGTATGTTTCAGACTCATGACCTAACTAAAGCCAGTGGCCTTCAGCCATAGTTCGGCGCCCAGATACCTCATCTACCTCTCCCTTCAATACCTATCCTGTGATCAGGATGCAGAGGATGTTTATAGATATCAGCATGAATTTCAGCCATTGCTTCTCTCTGGATATTTGAGAAGAAAATGCAAAGGCAAATTCACCTGTTAACAGAGCTGAAGCAACAAGCAATTCAAGCAAACATTGCCAAAACACAGACTGCAGTACCCAACCTGCCTTTGTGGCCAGTCCCAGTTGTGTGGCTACTTGGGGATGGCAAAGGAAGGAAGCATATTCTCCTATTTCTAGCCTAGACTCCAGCCATGAGGCCATGCTCTCTATCATGGAAAGCCCTTAATACCACAGGTCGGAAGGTATTTTCTGCCTGAAAGATATCATTATTGAATAAAAGGGGAGGGAAAACAGGAAAAGGGCATCAAAGCCTAAACAAATAACATCAGCATGAAATCTTTAATGAATGGCTCATCCAATGCGATCTACTCAAATCCAGAAGGTTTAGTAAAAGATGCCTTAAACCCAGTTTATACTGCAAATCAGCCATGAAGAAAAGTCAACACCAAGTTAATCCCCATTTAATAATTCAGTTTCAGGATGTTAAAACATATTTCTCTCTTGGAGATCCTGCATGTATGGCTGATAACAGGCAACCAAGATACACACTAAAACAAAGAGAAAGTGTTCTTTTAGGAACTACACTATTAGCAACTTCTGAGCAGGGGCAGTCTGCTCTTCCTGACCCCTGACTTCATCTCCCAAATCCTTTCTTTTCCCCTCTGACCTTTCCTCCAGGGAGGAAAGTGCTAAGCCTTGACCCAGCAGGACTATTAGGCCGCAGTTCAAACACTCTAGGACTGGCCACCAAAGACCCTCTGTGGTACACTGGGTCAGGAAAGTCCTCCCCCCAGCCCTGTGGGAAGAGTCAGTCACAAAATGATTTAGATTTCAGCAGAGGCCTGAGTAAGACACACAGGGATGGTTCCAGGCCAACACCCTGACCGCTCCTACCCTGAACACTCACCAAATATTTTGGGCTTCGAGTTGCCAGAATCTGGCACCAGTTCATATGTCCTCAGCACTCAGATGTCAAGTGTGACCTGTCTACCGCACTCTCCCCTGGGCCTTCTGGAAAGGGCTTTCTCAACTCTCCTGTACACATGGACGGATACGAGAGACGAGTGTCTGTCTCATCTTCCTTTGCATTAAAACCTTGAGCAAATCCAGCTCGAGCACTCCTCTCCTGCCTTCTAAGCCCCACCCCCACACCATGCCTAAGTGCAGAGAGAACGCGCGTCCAAATGATTCTCACCTGCTGCTCTCCGAAAGCAGCACGCTATGCACACAGCAAGCAGGAAGACCCAGTGGCCAAGCCCATAATTGACCACAGAGCCTCCCCACTTCCTCACGCCCCGTGACAGCTCCCTGGACACCTTGACAGCGCCTGCAACTGCACAGAAGAGAAATTAAAAGCAAATTTGCATCACCTTTGCTCAGTGCTAGAGCGCTGTTTTAATTTACATTTTATTTGCAGAGCACTTGCATATAATATTGTAGAAATGCCCACAACTCTCTCTCTCCCATCTCACCCCACCTGCCGCTCCCCATCCAGGATGCTCAGAATGCTTGCGAAGCCAGGTATGTAGCAGCTGGATGCAGCACCCTGAGAAGCCAAAGGGGAGAGTTTCCTGGCAGTGCCAGACAGCTAGAGAACCTGGGGGCAATGGGACTACAGCAGGTTTGATCTCTAACGAAAGGTAGCCCATGCCTGCTCTCTTTTGTACAAAATCAGAGTAAAATTCTCCTTTCTATGCACTGTGCAAATACACACGATGCTGACTCAAAACCACCAGCTCTCAGGAGCGGCTTAACACAGTCCCAACCTGGTGAGAAGCCACAGGGCGCCACACGGTACCATCTGTAGAAGCCCCTGCCAGGACATTTTAATATCCCTTTCCCTTTAACAGGGAACTTTTGACTGCTATGGTGCTATTGGGCGTTACACCCACCTGCCTGTGGTCCCACCTGGTACATGTATCCTTCAACACCCAGCTTCCCAACCTGGGTAGTGTTTGGCATCCATCAATTCAAGCCTGAGTCCAAAATAACACCTGTCAACAAATATGTTTTTCTGCCAGTACAATACTACAAGGAGTGATCCGACTGTACCCTAAATATGTCAATTAAAAAATTTTTTTTTCAGTAAGAGACACATTGCATGGATTCCCAGCAAAATACGCCTTTCACTTTGAACACACATATTGCATCGCGCTTGTCATCTTCGGAAGCATTTTGGGAAGTCTCCTTTCATACCTTTATGGAGTGTGATGGATAAAAAAAAAAAAAGCCACAGTGAGTCCTGCTGCTGAGTGGAATCTAATAGAAAGGCAGACTCCAGAGAATACCATGGCATGTCCTCATCCCCCTTTTTCACAGGATCTGGCCCCACATGACTTCTTGTTCTTCCCCAAAGTTGAAATGACCATGAAAGGTAAACAATGCAGGACTTCAAGACAACCTGACAGCGCAACTAACAAGATTCGGAAAAGCAACTTCCAGAACTCCTTCAAAAAGAAGCAAAAATCACAGGATCAGTGCGTTCTAATAAAGGAACTATCTTGGAGGAGATTCATAGAATGTGTCTCCTACTGTAATAATTATTCAAACGTTCACTGTATTTTTTAATCATATCTCTTATACCACACTAAATCTCTATAAGAACTAAAGTTACTTAACAGACACACACACTCACACACACACACACACACACACACACACACACACACACCCGTAAAGAGACTGGAAAATGTGCTGCTTGGTTTCCAGTCTGCAGCTCCTGCTTACTCGAGCTGGATTCTAAGAGAGCCCCCCGCCCACCCCCCTTCTCACAGACAGCAGCTTCCAACCTGAGGGAATCTGGCGTTTAGAAAACAGTGAGAGCACTTTGCTAAATGTGCTCCTTTGGTGTCAAAAATGACAGCCAGGTTCCAAGATGTACTTTAAAAAGAAAACAAAATCCGGATAGTGAACACAGAGAAGACCCCCAGAAAGCACAGAGGAAACTGCTTCTTCTTCTTCTTCTTTTTTTTTTTTTTCTTTTCTTTTTTCTTTGTTTTCAACTACTGCCAAGTTACTTATTCCTGAGAAAGCTGCTCACTTCTTCAGGCTGAAGCATTTCTTCACAAGATCACTTGGTCCCACTTGAACTGATGGCTCCCCGCTAAGGGGGACAACACCAAGTGACACAGAGCCAGAGTACAGGGCTGCATTCACGACATCACCAGCTTCCTACTCACGCAGGACGAGCTGCGAGCCATGCGCTTTGCTGGCGCACAACCGAGTGACTTGCCCAAGGTCATATGACCACCCAAGCAGCAAAGAGAGGGCAAATCCAACCCTCCACTCCCCCTTTCCAGCTTCCTTCCCCCTGGGTTATAAAAGAAGGGATAGACTATTCCAAGATGCCACTGATGAGGCCGGCATCATAGCTGTGCAGACTTGTCCTCCTTGCCCACTGCCTGCCCTTGAAAATGACCTTCCGTGTTCTTGTCTTTAGTGTCTCCTTCTGTCCCCCAAAACATGTGTGCCCAATGGCGCATTTTTTTTTTACCTCACCTGAGCATGGTGAAAGTGAACGACACAGCAGCATCACTGAACCTTTGCAAGGTCATCTCAACAAGATCTGCCTACTAAGTAGCTCCGTTACCCTGGGATGACCAGCACTGCAATTCCTCCTCCTCCTCAGTGAAAAGCACTAGGGCAAAGTCTTCCTCTCTCAGTGCATGGGGAAGGAACTACCAATCGCTAGACACTGAGCCCTCTATAAATCAGCTCGGTTGCTTTTCCCCCTGGCTTCTAGGAAGCTCTAACTAGAAGTTCAATTCAAATGAAGCCCTTCCATTGTGTTTCTTGGAGCATTTCTTGCACCATCCCACCCCCTTCATAATTTTGCTTTTATTCTTCTATTCTTGCTTCAATTATTTTATTGTATCTTTGTTCTTATTATAAATTGCCTTAAATCCTCTTTGGAAGGATATAGTATAAATAACCATAATGAAACTCTCAAGACTTTTCAAGCTTTGAGAAGAAAGATAATATATAATTTTCATGCCTCTTGGTCCCAAACCAGGAATGTTGAGCTAGTGAGAATGCTCCTTTTGGACCAAGTTCATAAGACAACATAGAGAACTGCAAGATGCTTCCGAATAGGAAGGTAAATCAGAGTCCAGCACCCAGCACCCACACCTTCCTGCAGCCCACGGTCCTCCTGCTGCACTTATCCCCAAAAGAGTGCATCTCCTTTGTGGCCCGCATGTGGCATCTGGCATTTTCCAAATGTGCTGGGGTTGGGAACGCTCTGCGGCTGGCTGACCTTGTACCCACCCTGGTGCTTTGGGTTGTTCGTGGAGCCTCGTCAAGACTTACAAAAGCGCAAGACAGATGAGAAGTGGGAAACACATTCCTCAGCTGGAAGAGTGGCCAAGAAACCACAAACTGCCGGCCCTCCCGGGACCATACTGGTCACGGACTTGGCTTCAACAGCCTCAAGACCTGCACCTCCAGACATCGCCTATGCCTTCAGGCAGCCATTCTTCACTTAGACCACCAGCCCTCTGGGTCTGGAGGAAGCAAAGCATGATGGGAAATACTCAGGTACTAGATGGAAAGGGTCACGGTAGGACCAAGAAAGAAGCTACTTTCCACAAATTCAGTAACCTGCAGGATCTTAAGATGCCTCTGTCTTAAGAATTATCTTTTGAACTTGGTCCAAGTTATGGAGTCTGGGATAAATTTTAAGGCAGTAACAATGAAGCATAAAGGTTTTTTTTGTCTTCTAGTGGGTTATTACAGCTGATATATGGATGGGACTGTCCCAAACCAGAGGCTACTTTCTTAAAGTATAAAACATCACACTTTCCTTCCAAGATGCTCAGACCCTAAGTGTGAAAGGAAGAGAGGTCCTACATGGTCAGTGCACTACACACTGTTTTTAAAGCCAATTTCTAGAGGGGTCAGAACTGTCGTGGGGAAGCAAGACTGTACTCCACTAGTGAGCTGCACTGGAAAACCTGACTTTACCTATCCAAACCTCCCTTCCCTTGTCTGTAAAACAAGAGCAACAAGAGAATCCACTTCATGAGATCAGGAGACATAGAGGGTATAAGGGGTTCATAGCAAATGCTGTATAAACTTTAGCTGCTCCTTCCCCCTAAGAAGTCGTCTGCCACAGCTATGGTCCAGTCTCAGAAAAAAAAAAAAAAACACTTAATAGTCAGGAGAGTCATTTCAACCTTCCCTTTGTTTATCAGCAGAAACAACACTGTTTGGAGACCATCTCACCTATGCCCAACCCTTTATTCTACTTGGTCATCAGGGCACATAGGACTGACTTGGAAAGTATGTATTAGTTGATCTGTGCCTTATTTCTCCTCCTTTGACTGAGGTAATTAAGAAATAATTATACCTTTATGTCTGCTTCAGATCTGTCCAAGACTCCTAATTCCAGGCTTCTTACATGAGATCCAAGCATATTCATGATAGGACCAAGATGACCTTCCGCACCTTGTCACCTGCCGGTCCCTGTCTCCACCTCCATAATCTGGTGACAACAAATTGCTTCTTCACCTCTGCTGCACAGTACATTTCTCTTTGCCTGATGCCCTTCCATATACTGTCCACCAGCTGGGAAAACCTCCCCCGGGTCTGCCATTCTGCTATGCCATTGTCTCCTTCTGGGCTCTGCCCATGCACCTCCCCTTGCCCACCTGCCAGCAGGTTGGGGTACACCTGTGTCCTGCTCCAGCTGTCACACCCATGTTTCTGTATCACTACACTTACAATCCCATGGCACGACAATCCCTTTCTTGGGTCTTGGGCCCTTCAGAAGGAGGATGTTCTGAGGACAAGAGTGTAGCCTTTCTTTCGTGTGTGTGTGTGTGTGTGTGTGTGTGTGTGTGTGTGTGTGTGTTGGGCAGCCAGCACACAGGAGGTATTTATGGAAGGAAAAACCAGAAAAAAGGTAAGCAAAATATACAGTGGGATTGGTCTACAGAAAGAAGTGACTTAGATGAATAGCACTTTGAGTCCTCTTCTGTATTTTTTTTGTACCAGGGATCAAACTCAAGACCTTGCTCTTACCAGGCAGGCACTTATGTCGCTGAGCTATCTCCCCTGTCCCCTCAATAGCACTTTATAATGAGGTCTAATGAATTCATGGATGTACTGCACCCAGCAGTTGCAGAGCCCTGGAGAAAAGGCTTCCCCATTAGATATCCAACTTATAATACCACATGCCTGTAATCCCAGCACTGAAAGAGGCTGAAGCAGAAGGACAGCAAGCTTGAGTCTTGCCAAGGCAATTTACCTTGAGGTTGTCTCAAAATAAAAAATAACATAAAAATAGCTGGGGATATAATGCAGTGGTAGGAAGAAAGGAAGAAGGAAAGAAGGGAGGGAAGGAAAAGCTATGGGGAGAGAAAAGGTGGAAAAGCTTCTGCCATTAGACACTATGTGTCCTGGAACATTCTAAAAACTAACATGAAGAGAAAAAGACATAGGGAGGGAAACCTCATTGAAGTTTATGTCTGAAAGGACCTATTAAGTCAAATATCTCATTTAAAAATAAACTGATCCAGGGCTGGCCAAATAACTCAGCAGATTAAAGCACCTGCAAGAAGGCACAGGGCCCAGGGGTTGGATCCTTGGGCCTGCTGTGCCAGCCCCACCCCCGGGACGCCCTGAGACATCAATTGAGACTGGGTGTGGTGGTGTGCGCCTATAATCCCAGCTCTTGGGAGGCTGTAAACAGGTGGATCCCTACAAGTCCGATCTAGTAGTGAGACCTTGAACACCCTATAGACCCTTCCCTAAAATACAGGGGAAAAAAATCCATTCAAGTCTGAGGTAAGAATAAGCTGTTGAGTTTAAGAAATCAGGGGTTGGAGAGATAGCTCAGCAGTTTAAACGCCTGCCTGGCAAGTGCAAGGTCCCAAGTTCAATCCCCAGTACTGCATGCCATGCCAGCCTCAGAACTGAAACCAGGTATGGTAGCACATTCCTGTAATCCCAGCACTGAGGATGCTGAGACAGGAGTATCACTATGAGTCTAAGCTGTGCAGTGAGACCCTGTACCAAATAGGTAAGTAAGTAAATAAATAAATGTTAAACACTATACTATAGCAATATCTATCTGTATACCTACATTTAAGACTCTCTATTTTTCTTTTTTGTACTGGGAATTGAACTCAGGACCTTGAGCTTGCCAGGAAGGCCTGGGTCCCTGAGCATACATATCTCTGGCCTATGCCTATGTTTACGCCAGTGCAACTCATAACAGCTAAGCTCTAGAAACAGCCTAGAACCCTGTCCATAGGTGAATGAATCAAGAAAATGTACACAATGGAATTTTATGCAGCCATACAGCAAAATGAATCCGAGGCATTTGCAGGAAAATGGATGGGTCTTGAGACCATAATGAGTGAAATGAGTTAGATACAGAAAGTTAAATATTACATGGTTTCTCTTACATGATAAATCCAATGATAAAGAAATTAAAGTGCACTATAAAGGCAGACTTTCAGGAACAAGGGATGGGAGTCAGAAAAAGAAGTAGAGGGATGGGACAGAGAGAGGATAAGGGTGGGAAATGTGCGAGGTGAGTTATATATATGTACAATTTTCCCCAAACAAATGTAAATATCACATATAGCAAACATACGCCAATTTTTTAAAAGGCACAGGGGATGTGGCAGAGTCCAGAAACAGGAACTCCCTACAGCCTGTCCAGTTGACAACTCCTGGTACAGCTCGGCCAGCCAACCATTCCACAGCGGCTAAGTCAAACTGAGCATCACTCCGTTGCTCCAAACTGTGACCCAAGCATTGGCAGCATCTGCCTTGAGCACGGCTTCATTTGATCTTCGTAGTGATCTCACTGATCTCATTCACAGGCTATTGAGAACCACAGCCAGCTAATACCAAGACTCTAGAATTGGAGCCTAAATGACAAGATGCAGGTTGAGGGCTGAGCAACAAAGAGGCATAGCAAAGGGACACCTGCCCTGCCCTCACCAGGATGTACAAGTCAGCCCTCTCACAGCTCAGCTGCTGCCTGACTGTCCTTCCCCCAGCCTGGCATAGCTCACACTCCCCACCTCATCAGACATCTTTCACGCTTTCAAACTCCATCTTTCACCTGCACATGCGATATCCAGAGTATGGGTTAGTGGAATGTGTAGATGTATAATCAAGCGTTGCCTGCTTCACATAATTGCTCAATAAATATTCATTGTCTTCCCACCCCTTTCCTTTGACATTGGGCTTTGCCATACGGCCTCGTTGGGCAACAGAAAGGGATGTGGCTTCCGTCATCCTGCAGGAGAACATGTCTAAAGGGTTGCTGATCCAAAGAGAATGTCAACTGGATTTAAACCTGGCATAAGTGTGGAGCCAAATCCAAGTGACCCTGAAAGCGAGTTGCCTCTGCCAGACCCAAGACCTATGAGTGACAAAATAAATGCATGGTTGTTTTAAGGCCCAGGGACTTAGGATGCTTTGTTATGCAGCATTCCTGTGGCAAACACTAACCAATACAAGCTTGTAAAAGCGAAATTGATTGTCAAGCTTGTTCTTTCTCCATTTATCTGTAGTGCGCGGTCATGGCTCCCTTCCAAATGCAGTCAGCACAGTCTGGTCTTTGAATCTCACCCACAGCCTGGTGGTGGCTCCCACAACAACATATATTCTTCCCAGAAATTTGGCTGCCTCTGCCTGACTTCCCGCCATCAGCAGGATTTCCACTCCAGTCCTTGTTGGAAGCTGTGCGTGCCATAACACCTTCATCCCTTTCCTCCCCTTCCCAGGCAGCCATGGAGCGAAGTGGCCAGCAGGAGATGGGGCTCAGCCCTGCGCTGCTGGCAGTGGCTCCCCCCATGTCCTCTTGGAAGAAGACAGCTGCTCTGTCTGTGCATATGGACAGTGGTAATGAGAACTCCCTGTGGCTGCGTGCAAGGGAATCAGGCGGTGGAGGCAAAGCAGGCCAAGCTTCCCTCCTCGTTCCAGAAATGACAGTGAAACAAATGGCAGGAAATTCATTCTGCTGACCAACACTGGAAGAACTGCCAGGGCACAGCTCTGGAAGTGGGAAGAAAGTGAGAGGGAAGACAACAGGGAGCAAGAGACAAAGAAAGCGAGAGGAGAATGCTGTGAAAATCAGTCTACACTATGCCACTAGCCTTCACAACCCTACCCATCCAAGCCTTATCTAGTCTAGCTTTGAAAAAAGCTTAACTCTTACAAAGATCTGCCATCCAGAAAAGCTGGCTGACATTACCCTAAAATTCTAGATAGCCAAAGTGCCGGAGTGGGTGAAAGAATTGATTTAAATAATTACAAGGCTATAGTACAATGTGAGTTACTCACTAGAAATGGTTTTGGCCACAGACAGAATGACAAACATCAGGACCCCTCCCCAAGGCCATGTGACGCCCAGAAGCAGTTCTGGATGGTGTATGGTGTGCACATACCTGCTCCTGAGATGTCAGTTGGTTCTATCTGAATTTGCAATTAGGTGGCCACCTTAATCCAGATGAGTCTGCACATGCTACCCCCCTCCAGGAGACTGGATCATGGGTGGGAGGGTGCAAAGAACAGAGAGATTGCCCAGCCTCATCTGACCACCTACATTGGAACCAGCACTTGGGCTTGAGATCAAAATAGAAATTGATACTAAGGAAGAACATCTTTTCAGTTTTAACTTTTAACCAAAGGACTGCAAGGGCCACTATCCATGATTACAAAGGCTACTGTCTCTTTCTCCTTTGGTTCTGCCACGACTGAGTCACAGAACCATGGCATGGAGGGCAAGTGACCACAGAAGGACTTCTAGATCCTATTTTCCAGTGTAAGAGCAAAAAGAAGAAAAAAAAAATAAAACAAGGAAGAAATAGTTCAAGGGACCAGGGAGATAGCTCAGTAGAATAAGCACTTGTTTGGCAAGCACAAGGTCCTGAGTTCAATGCCCAGTACTGAAGAAAGAAAGAAAGAAAGAAAGAAAGAAAGAAAGAAAGAAAGAAAGAAAGAAAGAAAGAAAGAGAATTCTAAGGAAAATACCAGTCTGCATTTTCTAATGAAATTATTACTCCAGGTCTGATATAGCTACAATGATGCTATCATATTCAATGCATGCATAGTACAGGAGGCTAGTCCAGAGCAGTGCTGCAAACAGAGAGAGAGAGAGAGAGAGAGAGAGAGAGAGAGAGAGAGAGAGATCCAGAATCAGCCCTGAGATTAGATGCCAGGGTGGAGAGGAAGGACACCCCGGAAGGGGCAGTCAGGGCACCTTATACTGAACCACAAGACCAAGGCCACCCACTTCACAGACTCAGCTTCCTCAACTACAAATAGAAGCAGTAAGAGCCCCAGCAAGAACTAGATGGGATAGCTCTGAGTTCAATAAAGCTCTCTATAAATGTGAAGTGCATGATATCTGTGTGACTCTGCAAAGTGCCTGGGAAGAGCTGAGGAAATCAAAAGCATCATGGAAAAATGAGAAGGAAGACACAAGCTCTTCTATACTCTTTTCTTTCCAGTAATGGGAGTTGAACCCAGGATTATGTGCTGAGCTACAAGCCCAGCTCTTTTTTTCCCTCTATTTCTTCTTCTTTTCTTGTTCTTCAAGGCCCTTCTGGGTCACTAAATTGCCTGGGCTGGGCTTGAACCTGCAATCCTTCTGCTTTGGCCGTGCACAGTTCTAGGATTACAGGCACAAGACCATACTTGGGACTTTAGCCGAACATTAAGGACTCTACTGAACATGAATTTGGTGACACACACTTAGGTCAGGTTTGTATCAGTCAAACCTCAAAACAATTCCATAGCATAAACGCTATTATCCCTATTTTGTAGGCAAGGCAGTTGAGGCTCAAAAGGATTAAATGACCTGATTTAAGTCATGTAGTTAGGAAGAAACAAAGAGAGGCTGGTCCCCTGAACTTGTGAGCTTTTATTCTCAGGCACCATGTCCTATGGCGTGTGTGTGTGTGTGTGTGTGTGTGTGTGTGTGTGTGTGTAGAGTAACTTTCACTGTGCCTACCTGTCCACTTAGAGATAGACTCTGTGCCTCAGTGTGTACTCACCCCACTCCCCAGAAGACACTGAGGAGGTCATGTGTCATTTGCAGTGAGAGTTGCTCATCCTAAAGCACCTCCCTCCCTCGTCAGCCTGCAGATGGGACCTGACACCACCCCGGGGTGCTGTTCCTGCCCCCTCTGTTTTGTTGACATGGATATGATTATAGATGATACTGAGAGAGGCTCATGGGTGTCTCATGTTCTGTTGTTGGTCTCTATGGAAAGGGAAGATCTTATGGAAAACCTCCCTTTCCGCCTAAGTCAAGACATTCCTTGGGTGATTGGAGGGGAGCCCCCTCCCC
This sequence comes from Octodon degus, assembly GCF_000260255.1. Lineage (NCBI taxonomy): Eukaryota > Metazoa > Chordata > Mammalia > Rodentia > Octodontidae > Octodon > Octodon degus. The sequence continues at coordinate 1,328,591 of NW_004524692.1, read as the reverse complement.
ACCCTACCGCGCCACCATTTGGAAGTGATTACCACCGCAACTTGCCCTGACAGAGTGAATGATGCTGAGGGCTGGCTCCTGGATGCTGAGAGAAGCACTACAGCCCTCTCCCCACCCCCACCCCTTGGCGCACGCTGCTACGGAGTGAGCCGGGAATCCCACTTGGATGCCGATTTCCAAGGCTTGCCTTCCACTTTCTGATACATGGGATCAGCTTTAATAACAAAAACCTGGCAGGGAAGGCACCTCTGCCTAGCAAGAGCCCCCAGTGGCAAAATGGGGGGTAGGGGATGACTATAGGCTCATTTGTTACCTCCTACCCAAGATGTGACTTGAGTGACTTCACCAGGGCCTTCTGCCTGGGATCCAACAACAGCAGCGATTGTCTGTGCAATGGCTTCTTCTCCTTTTCTCCCACTGCCTCCAAATGAGCCCCACCCCATCCTTCCTCCAGGGGCAGCTTGTGTGGCAATTTGGGGGCAATCTGAATCCCCCACACAGTTCTCAACAGCTTCTCCAGGCAGGAATGCAAAACCACTGGGACCTGATATTACTGGACAATCGAGAAAACCAGTGAACCATGCATGTTCCCCATGACCCATGGAAACCATCACCTTCTTATGCCTAGAGGTAGAAGCCTGTTGGAAAGCTATCTTGGCAGGCCAAATCATAGTATCACAGCTTCATGAAAACCACTGAACCATGAGATCCCAGATAGAATGCATGTCCCAAACACAGCCTACATGAGAAAAAAACAGAAGGGAGCAAGATGCTTGTGCTCTTACCCCAAGCAGCCATTTCTGCAAAGCCAGAAGTCTCAGTTATCCTCCTTACTTTACCAGTGAACAAAGCCTCAGAAATATAAAACACTCCCTGAAGCTCTACTGCTACAAGGTGGCAGTCACTGGGTTCCAGACTAGGATCCAGATCTCAGAATTTCCCTCTACTTCATTTCACCAGAGTTTTGGGCTCTTCAAATTCTTGTTCCCTACTGTGTCTCCGTGAACACTTAAAGGCAGAGACACTTGACACTCCACCAACTGCTCTATGCAAAATATATCTGAATTCACCCATCAGTTATGGTGACAATGACATTTGCTCCTGGGAGCAGAAGTGGATCCCTTTCTACCTTCTTAACTTTTTGTACCTTTCCCCCAGGTCTCTTACCAGATGGAATAACTTGGTGTTGGGTTATCAAATAAACAGTGCAGAGTATTAGAAACACCCCCTTTGCCTCTTCCTGTGTGCCTTAGAAATGCGATCCTACCACAGACAGTAGCCACAGGACAACCAAGAAGAAACAGTCAGTAAAAAAGGAGTCATCACACATAACGCCAGCACAACCCCAGACAAAGGTGGAAAGAGTGAGGCTGGTCTCTGTGCGCAGGGTGAGCATTAACCAAAGGACCCGGAACTCACTAGGGGAAAGATGCAGGTGTTGCCTATATGCCTTAATTTCCCCTTCTCTCTTCCCCATCATGTTTTATTTTAGTGAATGTTGTGGGAGTTGTGTGGGTACTTGTGTCACAAGCCCTTTGGGTTCATGGGGTGTGGGTCACTGGGGTCTGTGAGAGAGCCAGATGCAGAGAGCTTAGCACCTTGAATACTAAGGCCACACTGAAGGGATGACACACAGATGTAGTCTTGAGAAAGCACAGCGTAATTGATCACGTCCCTTAGAACATGTTGGGTAGATGTGATCATTGACAGGAGGACAGTGAAAGGACTTTATACACAGAAGCTGTGATGACAGCATATTTGCTGTCATACTCTGCGAATCTGGAGGTCTATTTCTATTTCTGACCTTCTTTCTTCTTTTAGCGCCAACATTCAAGGAGTTTATGATGTACCCAGAATCTTATCCCCAGAGGTAATGGCGGCCCAAGAACTGCCATCCACAATTGACTTTTTTTACCTTTCTCTAGAGCTCTTACTTCTTCCCCAGGAATGCTGAGCAGGTTCAGAGTGGTCAGAGTAAATCATATCTTTTCATGAGCATTTTTTGATATAATGGACATCAAGTTCTGAAATGCTAAACACTTTATCAGAGGTTCATAATTATATGAAAAGTAATTTCCTATATGTTAAAAGACTCTTGGCCCACTCATTCTTGATCACTGAGCTATCTCCCTTGCCCGACTAATCTGTAGTGCCTGTGCTGAGGAGAAAGAGAAAGACATGCCTTCCCCAGAGCTGGGAAAGTGAACTCTCCAGGTCTCCTTTGAAGGAGGGAAGGAAAAATCTTACTGCAAGGTGTAAACACTTAGAGCTCATCAGATAGTGCCGGTGTAGAATGTGTCTTTCCTCATGTCTGGGACTGCCTCAAAAGTCTGCAGTCTTAACTCATAGCTTCAAATGACTGTTCCAGCAGGTGGTTCCAGGCCATCTACTCTACCTCTAGGACAGTAGATGGCTGCCACAGGCAGTGGTGTTCTTATAACTCCTAAACAATTCTGATGGATGGGAATTCCTTCTGTGCTTCAAGGTGTGGGAGTTTTCTTTTGCTTTTCAAATGCCTATACTCTAGTCCAGCAATTTTTTAAAAGTATTGTAATATCCCCTTATTAATATTCTGATGTGCTTGGAGGTTAAAAATTGAGGGCATGCAGATGGAAATGAATTATTGCTGTTTATTAAATCAGAGAAGCAGAAGTATGGTCTGCTAGACAGAGTTGTGTGGAAAATCAAGAGCTGATGGACACAGATTCCCACTAAATCCCTGATCTACACCATGTTTTCTAGTGCTCTGAGAAAGGTTTTTTGCATTAGTGTCTTAATTATTCACATATAAAACAGCCGTGTTTATTGTGACAGATTACAGATAATCTGGCCATAAATTATTGGACTCTCGGGGCTGGGGAGGTGGCTCAGTAGAATAAGCGCTTGCCTGGCAAGCGCAAAGATCTGAGTTCAAACCCCGGTTCCGGAAAAAAATAAAAAATAAATAAATAAATTATTGGACTCTCTTTCTATTAAAAGTTATGACTATGAGGGGCTGTCCATACAGCTCAGTGGACTAAAGCACCTGCTTGGGCAGAGCTCAGGGACTGGGCTTCCATCCTTGGCACCACAAGCCATGCCGACCCTGCTCCCAGGGCACACTGAAGCAACAATTAAGACTGGGCATGGTAGCAAGCCTGTAATCCCAGCTCTTGGGAGGCTGAAAACAGGAGGATCACTATGAGTGCAATCTGTGTAGTGAGACCTGGTAGACCCTGTAGACCCTGTCCTAAATAAAGTTTTTTTTTTTAATTTTATGACTATACCCCCACACCAGGTATCTGATGGGCTCCATCATAGTGAGAGTTACAGTGGAAATCACATTCTGCCAGTTTCCCAGACCTGTCACCTGGATCATGCATAGTTAGAATCCAGCCACCGTGCAGTTAGGAAGCCCAAGCTTCTCTCTGCATAGAGAAACATATATGCAGGTTCATTAGCAAGCTAAGTGGCTAGAATTGTATAAAACCACTAACTTCTGGGTCTGTCTATTATGTGGCAATAAATAGAAAGATCTCTAGCTCACACAAACAAGTTGAACTGCAAGAAGCAAACCAAAAAGTTCCCTGAAAGAATGGCATTGTCACCTGCCCTCTTATCCCCGTCACCAGAGAGGGTTGGTCCAGTTTGGCAATGACCAAATTATAAACAATATAAAACCCACAGGACAGCTTGTCTCAGTAAGAAAAACAAAAAGTTGCAAATACAGCACATGGGGACAAAGTCAAAGGTTTAGAATTATATTATACTTATATAAAACTAGTTAGTATTTCGACTGTAACTTGTAAGGGTGAGGCAGGAAGATCACAAGCTCAAGGCTAGCTTGAGTATCTTAGACCCTGTCTCAAAAGGTCACATTAAAAAGACTGGGGATGTAGCACAGAGGTACAGCATTTGCCTGGAATGCATGAGGTGTTGGATTCAACCCCCCAAAACTTCAAGAGTGGATGGCAGGAATTCAAACTGAGAAGCTGATCCTGAGTCTTGGCTTCATGATCTACTGATTCCAATCACAGGTCCATGCATGCTGAACACTGGTGCCTCCTAACCTCTACCCCTACCCAAGCCCATTCTGATATTTTCATTTAGAACAAATAGGGTCAGAAGCCAAGGTTCAATATGAATTGAAGCTTAGTCTCTCTCTCTCTCTCTCTCTCTCTCTCACACACACACACACACACACACACACACACACACACGTGCACGCATGCGCGCGCTCGCACACACACACATCCTTCTCCTTTCTTTTTCTTTTCCGTAGTGGTTTTGGTTGTTGCTGGGGTTAGGTAATAAAAAAAAAAGCTTTGTAAAAACATGGGCACAGTTTAGGAAGAAAAAAAAAAAAAAAACAGCGACTCGGGACTGGAAGCTTCCAGGAGCTGCTTCTGCTTTGGGCCCGAGGGGAGGGAAAGGAGCCGGCACAGAACCAGAGAGGGTGCGCAGAGCGGAGGTGCAGGCAGCAGCTGTGGCTTCTGGCTCCAAGACAAAAGCGACTCGGGGACCACACAGGGAAGGGGCCAGGGAACCAAATATCCGGCCTCCTCCTCCTTCCTCTCAGCTCCCTCCCGCACCTCTAACTGCCCAGATCCACGGAACCGAAGGACAGGGGGGCGCCAGGTAGGACCCACAAGCTGGGCTCACAGGCATGTCCCTCCAGATGTGCTGTCTCCTCCATCCTTATTTTCAGTTCCATCAGTACACATGTGCAGTGCACAGTGGTTGAGTTTATCATAGGAGTTGGCGTACCAACATAACACCTTAATTCTTTCCGTATCTCCTTCCCTTCCCCTCCATCTCTTGCTTGGTTCCTTTCCTTTTTGCAAAAGGTCTAGCTCCCTGTGTCCCATTATCTACTTTTAATTTTACTCTTTAATTTATTCATACTTTGACTTTCTCATGTAAAAGAAAACATGATATTTAAGCTCCTGTGTCTGATTTAGTTCACTTAACATAATGGTCTCAAGCTGCATCCATTTTCCTACAAATGCCTCAAATTTATCTTTCTTCGTAGCAGAGTAGTACTTCAGTGTATATAAATACAAGGCTATTCTATAGGAATTTGGAAAAACACTCTGTAGAGAATCTTAACAGCTTCTCCCAGACCCTGAAGATAAAATTCAGTCTTATTGCTCCATGGCTGCCCCCAGAAATCAGGGCCAAGCCAGGTGGCTGAGGTGACCAAGGAGTGAAAGTGTTAAGCTGTGGGTAGCAGGGCCTGTCCTCACCCCGGAGCTGCACAAAGAAGGTGCTAAGTACAAATAGAGAGTGCACTGGGGAGATAGCTCAGGAGAATAAGCACTTGCCTGGCAAGCGCAGGGTCCTGAGTTCAATCCCCGGTACCGCAAAAACAAAAAACAACAAAAGAGAGAGCAGCCACCAAGCCAGCTTCCAACTAGGCAGCAAACGTCTCCACAAACTGCCACCTCCTTGGGAAGCAACTGCCTTCCCGCCCTTCATGTGGGACATGCCTTGCAGAAGCAGAGGACGGGCACCACTGGTGAGAGGCAGACACCACAGGCTACCCTGCCGAACTCCAGAGCAGAGCTCTGAGTGTGGGCAGCAGGGGGCCCAGCAGCGGCCCCCTGAGATCAGCTCCTGGGAGCACAGCTTCCCAGGGTGTTTCAGGGCGGTCCTGAGAGCTCGGCTTTGGTGCTCCCATCTGTGATGCAGGATGCCTCCAGGACGGGGCAGCGCTTCCCTTGGGGCCCTCCCTCTTAACTATTACAATGAATGGACTAAGGTGACATGCAGCGTATCAGTCAGATACACAGTAATCACAGGCAGGCAGTCCTGCCTGGTGCCGGGCAGGAGCCGTGGAGGTCAATGCCCCATAGCTCCTGGTGGACCTGCTGCACAGTCCTCTCTCTGCTGCCCTCACCACAGGTTAGGCCGCAGATTGGGGTATACAAGAAGAGACAGTCATAGCCAGGTGTGCCGCCAGACACCTGTAAGCCCCAGCATGAAGAGGGGCTAATGCAGGAGGATCACGAGTTAGAGCCCAGCCTGGGCAACTCAGATGCTTAGGAAGACCCTGACACAAAAATGGAAAATGTCAGGGGACATAATTCAGTATGAAGGCCCAGGTTTCAATAGCCAGTATGGGAAAAAATAAAGGAGGGAAGGAAGGTGGAAGCAGAAAGGAAAGGGAAAAAAAGAAGGAAGGAAGGGGGAAGAAAGAGATGAGGGATGAAGGGAGAGAAGCCAGGCAGGCAGGCAGACATATGGAAGGAAAGATAGGAGAGAGGGAAGACAGGAGGGGGAGAGAGGGAAGAAGGGAGGAAGAGAGATTAGGATGGGGGAGAGAGGGAGGAAGGAAGGAAAGGAAGAAGGAAGGAAGGAAGAATAAAGAGGAAGGGAGGATAGGAGGGAGGAAGACAGGATAGGAGGGGGAGGGAGGGAGGATAGCATGGGGGAGAGAGGGAAGGAGGGAGGGAGGAAGGGAGGAAGGAAGGAAGGAAGGAAGGATAAGAGGGAGGCAGCAAGGGAAGGAGGGAAGAGTTAAAACACCATTTCTGACTCTGGACATGTCCAGCAGAATGCATTTATCAATGAATTCCACTCCTTTCTTTTTCTTTTTTTTTTTTCTGTTTTTTTTTTAACTTTTTTAAGAGATAATAAAAGAAAGAAAAAATCAAACAATACAATGAAGCAGTTAATGTTTAAATTTTTTTCCCTTTTTAAAAATTTTTTATAACTCTTTTCGACCCATTTTGCATGCTTCTATCTGGTAATCTGAACAACTAAGTTGAAGACACCAATGTGTAACATGACAGCCAATGTCGAATTGCTATTATTTCGTCTAGTGAAATTCTGCATGCACTCCTTTATCTTTTTCTTTGATTCTGATCTACCTAATGAAAGCCACTCTAATAGCCACAGCCTCATGTTCAGAGAGGGGATGGCACCCCAGGCCACCCCCACAAATTCCGCATGCCCCCCTCTGCACTGGCTTCCCCACTGCCCTCAGCACCCCCCTCCACAGCCCCGGTAAGGAAGGGAGCAAGAAAGCTGCACGTTCTTTCATCTCCACCCCCGCCAGTCTTGGCTGAAAGCCCCTGGGACAGCAGCACAAGAACTTCAGAAATCCTGACCATAACCTTGTACTTTGAATACTAGCTTTGAAGCGCATGCTAACAGCTATAATTGGCATTATGGAAGAAGGTTAGAATAAATTACTTGTAGCTAAGGAGCCGGCAAAGTGAAAATTATCCAAGTCATGTTGTACTTGGCCCTTAATCCAACACTGTAAAAGTAAATCCCTATCACCCTGACTCCACGTGAGTCTCTACAGCACAGAGCCTTTGCTGATGTGAGACTTCCATCAGCCCCGACTCAGTAGCAGCAGATGCCTCAGAACTATCCGGAAGGCACCAGGAGGCTTTGGAGAGGCCCAGAGCTCCAGACACAAGTGACCCACCGAATACCTGTCCCTCTCTAGAAGCTCAACTCCAGCAGCTTAGTGTGGCTGTCCCAAGGAGCACCCTCTCCATGGCAAGGGTCTTCAGCCAAAGGTTCTAAACATGGATGTCTTAGAGGCCCAAAGGCTCCTTCTCTGGAGTAGAATTCCAGACAGTATCCTGGGAGGTAGATAGCTGCTCTTCAAGTGAGGCCCTTCAGGGTCTCGGCAGTCCAGTGCCAGAGTCGCGGACACCTCCCTCCCAATCTATATCCTTGGAGACACGGTGGACATAGGGCTCTTTACTTGTTGATAGAAGGCTGTGTGGCATAGTTGGTGATTTTCTGGCTTTGGTGCAAATGGTATATGGTGAATGTTTAAACACTTAAAACATGACCATTCAACTTCCTCAGAGCACCCTCACTTCAGATCTACCTATTCCCAGGTCCTTGCCACTTTCTGAAGCAGTTCTGGAAGGCATCTTCCATGAAGGTCTTTAAGAAATGTGGTCAAAAATACAGTGAGTGCTGTGCCTGAGTGCCATCTAATGAAAAGGCCGGCCCCTGACACCATCATGCTGCTCCCCCATCCACCTTATCCACCTGATCTAGCACCACACAACTTGCGGCTGTGCCCCAACATGACCTTGAAAGGCAAGTGTTCTGAATCAATTCAGGACATCAAGGCAGCCAAGACCGAGGCCGAAAGAAGGAGGTGCCAGGGAAAGCTGGCAGCTAGCTCTATGGTACCCCGCTGATTCCCAAGTGCACCCAGGCCGGGCAAAGCCTCTATCTCCATGAAATCCAGGCCTCCCTTCTGTTGGATAGACCTTATCAGTCAGGAGCTGGCTCTGTGAGAATGGCCTTGAAAAATTCAAAGAAAGATTTTTCAAATAGACAAAGTTCCCAGACATTATTTACGGAATCAAAATGACTCCTTCCACGCGTGTTGTCAGTACACGTTTGCTGTACACAACGATCACATTCGCCACGGGGAGTTGGTCTATGCACATAAGGGAATTTATTCCTCATTACTTCCCCTACTTCTCCCCTCCCTCCAGCTCTTGGATCCTTTTCCTTTTGCAAAGGATCTATCGCCCTGCTTCCAATGATCTATCTTCTATTTTGCTCTTTATTTACTCCTTAGTTTTCTCATATAACAACAGCTGCCATATTTAAGTTTGTGTGTCTCCAGCAGCATCTATTTTCTGGCAAATTACTCAAATGGACCCTTCTTCATAGCAGAGTGGTACTTCATTGTGTATCAATACCTCTGTGGCTCGGAATAAGGTGGGCTGTCCTTCCTAGCTCTCTGCCCCGACCCTTCTTCACAGCACCTACCTTGTGCAGCCAACACAGTGAGCCCACAGCCCATATCCATAGCCCTGCTCAGATCAGATAGATGCTCTGAATTTAGCAAACCCAGCCTGAGTGAGGAGAGCAGAGATAGGAAACTCTAGTTTTTTTAAGCCCATAGTGATGCAACTATCCACAAACAAAATTAATGCCACTCCAATTATTCTAACTATGGACTACATGGGCAATGGTACCCTGGATACTTTTAGGAGAGAAATTCATGAAGGAGGTGGCAGGAAGAACAATTTGTGCCATCAAAATAAGATAGAATTGCAGTTCTCTGATTAATATGAACCAACTATTTAAAATCCACCATATGTCTTCACATTGGGGCATTTCAGACGTGCCAGCTCCAGCTTCTACCGTGTGAGGAAAATATAAGCCACCGTGGGTACCATTCTGTGCACTACGACACAGGTACAGCCCTCAAATATGAAGCATGACAATATAAGAGGATAAAATCCTTCTGAGCAGGGCTCCAGGCCCAGAAGATTTCTGCAAACTATTATCTAATTTGATTCCCTTCATTGCATTACAGGGGGATTTAAAACACATCACCTCCAGCTGCAATGGGTTCTGGTAAATTTCTTGAGTGCTCTCTCGGATCTCACGTCATCCTCTGGGTTCAGGGTCAAGGCTACATTAATGACCCATCATTTATCCACTGGGTAATTCACTCTCTGGCAACCTATTTTATTTTTGCTGTATAAATTCAGGAAGCAATTAATAGTTGCCACAAAAGCAATATGATTCAGGGTGTTTTTCCCAATAAAACTTTGAAGTAAGGCACTTCTCTTCCCCCAGAGAAGTGAATCAAAGGCAGAGAAGGAATCAAAACAGATTGGGGAAAAGTACTAAACCACTTTGAAACATGTTCTCTCTTCCTCTTTGCCCTGGTCAGAGAGAAGCGGAGATGACTTTCTGGCTTTTTTTCTGTCCTTTTCAAAGGGATCATCCCTATTCCCAACAGCTGTCCTTGCTACCTTTTTTGACATCCTGTTCACCTTGTGGTTCTGTTCAGGCAAAAGTAATTTAATAATAACACCATAAAAATCAAGAGGAAAGAGCAGTTTACTCATTAACCAAAAGCAAATTATCCCAATGCAAAAGAGAAATGAAAATAGGATTACCTTCAAGATTTCATTTCCTCTCACTTCACGAGCACCCTGCCAGGTAGACAAGACAGATAAAACCCTGTGAGCACAGCTCCTCGCTCATGGAGATGCGGGTCAAAGAGCAGGAAGATTTCAAATACAATCAGCCAGCTCTGGGTTAGAGCACGGGGAGGGCATTATGTTCCTTCCATCCTGTGAGGTTTCGAGCCATGTGCTTGCAAGCTGAGGCAATGCCCTGGTGGCTTCACCCAACCCACATCCTCAGATCCTCTTTTTCACACCATACCCAGCCATAGAAACTGCCAGCTTGACCCAGTGAGATAGAAATGGAAGTTCCAGGGTGCCTTTCCACAAACTGAGCTGGTGTGACTTTTGGGCCATCTACCCTTCACCTCTTCATCCTAACCTCTTCTCCCTGCCTGAACGGCGATACCGAGGCTAGTGCTGCAGTCATTCTGTAACTGAGAGGAGAAATGTTTATGCACTAGGGTGGAGAGGAGACTGTCAGAAAGAACGGGGATTGCTGATAGCATCCGGGAGCCCCCACACCACTCCTGTTCTGCTCATCCCTAGATTTCTCACAGTGAAGAAATGAGCTAACTTCTCTTCTGCGTAAACCTTGGTACACTGGGTTATCTAACTTGAAGCTACTGAGCTGAGGCTCTCGGCTCCTCTCTCCATCCTTACACTCCCCTTCTTACACAAAACCATACGCCAACATCCATCAACCCCTTAACAGGACATAGAGAGATGCCTTAACATGATAAAGAATGTCAGCCTTAAACCCAGAGGCAACATCATACTTAAAACACCAAAAGGCATTTTTCCCTGTCAATGAAGGAGAAAGATAAGAATGTTTTCTATATCCTCCACTATTTAAATACTTTAGAAGTTCCATCTTAAAATAAGACTGACATAGAGCAGACATTTTTGGCAGAGGAAAAGAACCAATAGAATCCATAAAGGACTCAAAATTAATAGCTGCAGTAAAACAAAAACAATATGTAAAAATTGATAACATTTTGTGCTGTTAGTAATAAAATTTATGATAGAGAAAAATGACAGATTTCACGTACAGGGCAACAAAATATACAGTATCAGAGAAGAACCTCAAAAAGGAATAGGTGGGGTTCTTACAATAAAAACATCACTTGGAGAATAAACAGAGATTTAAATGAATGGAAAGATGTGTTCTGAAGAGAGGATCCACTTAGAAGGAAATCAGATAAATCCAGTCAAAATTTCAATCATATTTTTCCTCTAACTTTCCAAAAGGGAAAAGTACAACATGAAGAATGGATAAGAGAGAGAGAAAAAAATCTTCATTAAAAAAAAAAAAAAGCTACAGGGCTGGTGAGACGGCTCAGTGGTCTAAAGCACCTATTTAGAACAAGCTTAGCAAAGCACAGGGACCACAGTTCAATCCCCCAGCACCACATGCCAGCCAGCCCCGCCCCCTGGTGGGCTGTAGCTGGCCACACACACACACACATAAATAAATAAATAAATAAATAAATAAATAAAATATTTTTTTAAAAAAGCTACAGTATGAGGTCTTCCTCTATTGAGATACTGTAACACATGTTACACAAAGCAGAGTTCTAACTGCATGGGGCTGGCAGACCTAGAACTGGTGCACCTATCAATGAACAATTTAAGTAGTCTAGAAGCTCCCTGAGAGTTTTGTATACCAGGATATGATAAGCATCAGAGATAGATGGGGAACTAATCCAGAAAGCTAAGGAATTTGTATACTGAAGAAAATAAAGTTATTTCTTTACTAGGCAGTACAGAATCATAATTCTAGATGGACGGAAGAGTTCAGTGTAAAAAAATGAAACTTTAGAAACAAAAATTATACCATAGGAAATCTCAAGAAGACCAAAGTCCAGGAAAACAGGGACCACATCTATTTTCACTCTTATTTCTCATGCAATGAGGAAGGATATTAGGAAATATCTGTTTACTGATTAATTGACATACACTTCAGGAGTGAAAAGAAAATTAACATCTAACTACAAAATAAAATGCATAAGAATGTAGGGAAGGGTAATAAGGTGGGTGGATGTGCTCAAGGTATGTTAGTGTACATATGAAAATGTAACAATGAAACCTAGGACTGTAAAAGTGTTATACATAGAAAAATAAAATGCAGATATGACAAGAATTATAAAGCAACAGAAAATCTGAGAAAAAATACCCAATAAATGTGATAAATGGTTAATGCATATACACTAATGGAAAAAAAAAACACACTGCAGAAAAGTACAAGTGATTAGCAAACATTTGAAAAATTACTCGAATGTATATCCAATGAAAAAAATGAAATTTAACACTACCAAACCAGAAGTGCTTATAAATATAAAATGGTAGATAGAAAACAACATAAGAATACCAACCACACACCCCTTAGGTTGGCCAAAACACAAAACACTGACAACACCAAATGCAGACCAGGGTGTGAAAATGTCACCACCACTCGGAAGACTGTTTCTTGCAAGACTACACGCACTCTTCCCATATGATCAAGTAATCATGTTCCTTGGTGTCTACCCAAAGGAGCTGAAAACTTAAGTCCACACAAAAATACTGTGCATGCATATTTTAGCAGCTTCATTCATAATTCCCCAGACCTAGCAACCAAGATGCTCTTCGGTAGATAACTGGATACACTATACTATTACCAGCTGATGGGCACTATTCAGCAATAAAATGAAATGAGCCATCAGGCATGAGAAGACATGGAGGAATGAAACACAAATGCATTGAGCTAAGTGCCCCATTCCATCTGAGCAAGCCTTGTCCATTCAACTCCACCTAAACTGCCTTCTGAGAAAGGCAAAACCATGGAAAGCTCAGAGGTTGCCCAGGGCTGGAGGGGAGGGAAGGAGGAAGAGGCAGCACCCAGAGGACTTTTAGGGTTGTGAAAGAAGCTATATACTCTGCGTAATGCAGTGACAACGGAAACATCCTTTTATATTTGTCTAAAGCCACAGAATGCAGAACAACCACATTTGTAAACTATGGACTTTGAGTGATTATGTTGTGTCAATGTGGCTTCACCAGCCACAGTGAACATCCCACTCTGGTGGGAAATGGTGGTCACAGGAGAGGCCACATGTGCCCAAGAGCTGGGGAAATCTGTGCCGGGTCTAACTCTGGTCTGATCCATCCCGGTGGATGAGCGCCCGGTACAACGAGCGCATCACCCTCACACAGCACTCACAGAGGGCAAGCTGGAGAGACTTTCTGCCCAGCAAATTAGTAACAGCTATCAAGAATTTTTTTAAGTGTTAGTATGTGTCACACCATAAGTTTCCCTCTAGCCATCTAAGAGTATAACCAAAGGTGTTATAAAATATTTGTTTTAAATATGTATGAGATGTATATTGCAAGCCTGCAAAATTATAGAGCTCTTTGGGAAGAGTTTGGCAGTTTCTTACAAAACTAAACACACCCTTACCACATTCCTTGGTATTTACCCAAAGGAAGTGAAAACTTGCCCACACAAAATGTGTGGTTTGTGAAACTCCTTGAAGGTCACCTAAGTGTCAGTTATGATAACACACATGGCTAAATAAATTGTCTTATGACAAAGTTTCATAATTATTAATATCATAATTTCAAAATGAATAACATGAGTTCACAGCATCACTTTAAAAAAAATAGATGATCATAAAAATGTACACACAGTATGAACAGGTAAAAAGCAGGTGAGTAGGAAGATACATGTATACACACAGTAATAAAATGCAAAAAAAGCCCTGAAAGAAAAATATCAAAATACTAAGAGGACAAGTGGTGAAGGATGGGAATACAGGTGATCTTTATTTTTTTGTATGGTATTTTGAATATTTTCCAGGTGCTCCTCAGTAAGTAGCTAGTGTCTGACCATTAAAACAAGGTAACATTCAACCATATATATTCTAGCTTTTGTGGGGGGTTATACAACACTACAGCAGTGTGTAACAAACACTACAATTGTACGATCTCTACCTCCAAATCTTGGGAAATTTTTTAAGTTCAACAGCAACAATAGGTATCTTGAAACTTGAACTACTCAAGTGGCAGCAAATACAGAGAGGATTTCCCCCCATCATAACTGATGCAAGCACACTGTATAACCTATGTAACTTGTTACCATATAGTTGACAAGTTGATATCTTTGGTATGCTGCGGTCTTCAGCACATCCTGTGTTGTTGTTAGCCAAGATACTGAGCACAAATTAAGGACAGGTACTGCTACCTGTTTATTTCTCAAAAAAAAAAAAAAAATCAAGGGGCAAGATGAAAATCCTTTTAAATTTATTTTGTTCATGCATATTAACTTCATACAATATTTGGTTGCAATGTGGCATCTTTATGTATGCATTTAGCATACTTCAATCATGTCCATTCCCCCATTACCCTCCCATACAGCTAGCTCCCTACCCCGTATTTGCTTCCTCTAGTCTAACAGTCTCAGAATGGGATTCTTGAAGGATATTATATAAGGAATTAGAAAGAATGAGAGAAAGAAAGACCGAATATATAGATGAGGCTTTGTGTCAACAGACAGTGATGGCTAATATGCATAGGTGTTCTTTAATGGGCAACAATATTGTTCTAAAATGAAAAATGAGAATTGAGACACTGGTTCCTTGCCTCTAAATACTCTAAAATTCATTCAGCTTACATACTTTAAAAGAGTGACCTTACAGTATAGAAATTATATCTCAATAAAGCTGCTTAAAAATAAACTCTTTTATTTTTTTCTCCTCCACGATAGCATCTTTGTTTTTCTATGTCATTCTAAAAATAACTGCTAGAATAATCTTCCTAATGTTGCCACCAAGCAACTTCTCTGGTCAAGCATCACCATGCCTAAAAATCACATCCCTCACAAATTTTAACTCAAAAAGAATGAAAGACCTCCTTGTAAAACCTAAAATTAATCAGATTCTTATAAAAAACAGAGAAGTAAGTCTGCATGCTCTGGTAACAGGTCATTGGATGTGTCATCAAACATACAAGAAAAGAAAAACAGGTAAATTAAGCTCATGAAATAAAGAGTTGTATTGTTCATCCAAAATACAACCAGGAAAATATAAAGGCAACCCACAAAATGGAAAAAAAAAACTATTTGCAAGTCATATAACTGATAAGAATCTAATTATAAAGAGTGCCTGTAATTCAACCAGCAGAAAAGGACACACACACACACACACACACACACACACACAAATTAAAAAATGGTAAAGGGGCTTGAATAGATATGTCTTCGTAGATGGCATATAAATGGCTAATAAGCATATGAAAAGATGCTCAACATCATTAGTCATTGGAGAAATGCAAATCAAAATGACAATGAAATACCACTTCACACATACTATGTTGGCAAAAATCCAAAAAACAATAAATAAATAGAAAATAAGTGTTGGTAAGTGTGGAAAAAACCTGAGCCCTTGTACATTGCTAGTGAGAAGAAACAACGGTGCAGCTGCTACAGAAAAGAGTTTGAGGGTTCCTCCAAAAGTTAAACATTGAATCGTCCTGTGGCCAAGCAATCCCATTCTTAGGTATACTCAAGAAAATTGCAAACCAATCCTAAAATAAAACTCATGTGTGAATGTTCATAGCAGCATTATTCATCATAACCAAAAGACAGGAACATCTGAATTTGCATCGACAGATGAACAAATAACACAATGCAGCACACACAGCAGAATATGATTGGAGTATAGAAAAGAAGCAAAGCACTGACACATGCTGCTGCGTGGAGGAGCCTTGAAAATATGAGGCCAAGACAGAGAAGCCAGACTTTACAGGCCACATAGTGTATGATTCAAATTATATAAAATATCCAGACAAATTCATAGAAATAGACATCAGAGTACCAGGGCTAAGGGGAGAGGAGGAGAAGGGCACCTCCTTAGTAGGAATGGGATTTCTTATGGGGACAAGGGAAGGATTCTGAAATGAGATAGGGGTGGTTGTTGTATAAAATGAACAGTGCAAAAGTCACTGAATTGCACGCTTTAAAATTGTTCAAATAGTGACTCACATGCTAAATTATTTTTATGTCAATAAAATAAATGCACCATGGTTCTTAAGCACCTAGATTATGAAAATCCTTGTTTCTATAGTTGGCTTTCCTAATTTTTGATTCTGTCCTCATCCAATATGCTCTTACTGTATCCTTCAGACTCAAGCACAATTATTAATTTCAAATTCCATTCTATCAAATGCTCTTCCCCTCTCCTAGCATACCTGCCCTCTTCCTCTACTATGGAACAACTGTCTCAGACAGAATCAAAAACCCAGCTGTAATCCCAGGCCAGCCCACTTACTTAATAGCTGTCTCACCTTGGGGAAGGCAACTTCTCCAAACACTATCAAAATGGGCAAAGAAAATCCAATTCCATGTACGTATTCTAGCTTGTGCCAGAGTAAAAATACCTGCTAGTCCACCCTAAAGGGCAGTTTTAGAAATGAAACACATACAACAGATGAAGATGCTTTGCGCACCATAAAGCATGGCGCCCACAAAGAAGGCAACATCCACACTAGTACTCCAGAACCTGAGGACGTTCACATCCCAGACCATGCGTGCCTGCGGGCTCACTACCCATATGACTCGCTATTCATAATCAGCCCTCTCATCTGATGCACACTGCTCATCTTCTCTAGCCAACCTTCCCTGATCTACTCCTCAGCCCACTGTAGAGACTTCGCTCGTTCGTGGTGACCCCCTCCATTTTCAGTCATGCTGCGTCACATTGCCTGTGTCACTGCCGTTGTTCCCAATATGTTCACGTCTGTGATTTCAACTCCTGCATTATAAAACATCTTATTACTTCTTTTATCACCTCCTACAGACCCAACTCCAGGAATACCAACATTTGCTGAATGGAAGAACCTATGAGATGGTTTACAGGTGGGTTTTGGCAGTACACACTTAAAATTCCAGCACTCTGGAAGATTAAGGCAACTTCAGACTCAGTTTGGGCAACCTAGGTACTTAGAGAAATCCTGTCTCAAAATAAATGAAATGGTCTGAGGATAGAGACCTCAGATAAAAATGTCTCAGGTAAACACTCTGGATTCAACAGCCAGTATGTGTGTGTGTGTGTGTGTGTGTGTGTGTGTGTGTGCGTGCGTGTGTGTGTGTGTGTGTGTGTGCATGTGTGTGTGTGCCTGCATGTGCATGCACAAATTTAACCTAAACCATTTCCTAGTCTATCTTTGGCCACATCAAGAACCTAACAGAGATAAAACTGGTGGGAATGACAAGCATGTTAAAGTAAGACTAACTAGTAGCTGGCACACAGCAGGCCTTTCACAGCCTTAGTGGGGTGGGCTTTGAACAAGTGGAGAAATTACTCACAGGCCCTGCCTTCTCCAAGAGTGCACCTGCAGAAGATGACCAACACATGTGAAGGCTAATGTCCACCCGGGGACATCTGGGATACCTGAGCTTTATCACAGCCTGGGGCACACAGCTCACCCCAGAGGTCTGGTCCAAGCCTCCTTTCACCAGCCCAAGTGCAGCTCTGTCCTGAGGAGGGGACCAGACTTCTATGTGATACTCTCCTAATTAGAAGCAAATCCTCATGATACATAAGTGCCCTTGCGTGTCCACAGTGCATTTTGGCCATGAGTCTCAAAGCACCAACAAAAGAAACTGCGTGTAAAATTACTGATTGGACACATGCAGACACACAGCAATCCCTGTGTCAATGTTGACAGAGCGGCTCTTGCCATCCGGCTCTGGGAGGGCAGATGAAACACAGAACCACGGGAGATGCAGGAGAAAGGGAATGCTCACAGCTACAGAATGGTAGGGCCTTGGAGCCGTGGAATAACAATTAAATTAATAATAGCAATAATCGTTTTAAGCCTGAAAGACATAATGCTCTTTAGAGTCTACAAGGTTCTACCCAGATTTCACAGTCCCACGCTATCTTAGATCAACCCTGTCAAAGAGATCATTTGCCTCTTTATCACAAATGAAGAAATAGATTTTAAAGGACATTTTAAACTCTGGTTTTGAGACACCAAGTCCAGTGCTCATTTGACCTTAGTGTCATCTGATAAAACAAGTTTTTTCTTTGAACTAAAATATAGTTAACAAATAGTAAACAAATGTTGCCCGTAAGGATTCTCAAATGACTTCTATACCAACATCATCACAACGGACTCACTCCCTTTAAGTTTAAAGCAGTGTTACACAGTCTTCCTCGTGTGAGCTGTATGCCTCTTTGTGGAACCCCTACCCTCTTCTCAGTCCCAAGTGACCATCACATTTTCATCTCTAAAACTCTCTAAAAGCCATGGTACAGCACCTACCCCCAAGAAGAACATCAACACATCCAATTCTTAATCCCTATTCCAGGATGTCAGTTTTAAAAAATGATGAAGCTGCACCCAGGTACCTGCTCCTCACCATAATTCTCATCAAAACTTCCCAATCTGACCTCCTCAGTCCTGTGTAGTCAGTGTTCTCCCTTATTTAGTCTTGGATTATCTGTACTAGTGAGTAACTTCAGGGACAGAACTAGAATTTCTAATTAAACCATTCTTTTTATTTCCCACCTTCCCTTTTGTATTTTGTAGCAATAATGACCAGCTGCAGATAGACAGGCTTCCTTTCCTGCATCGTTCAACTTAAATCTATCCTTAAAGCACGTATATATTCTTTCCAGTACGGACTGCCCACAAGCTACCCGCTGCCCCCAAGGTGAGGATTAGCGGTGACAGCCCCACAGTCATTGGATGAGAGAAAACAGTGCATCCTCTTCTCTGAGTTAATTACCATTTCTTGCCTCTGCATCTGATTTCAATAAAGTCTTCTAATTACTTCAAATATCACTGTGCCTCCCTCCTCCCCCTCTCCTGTGCCCCTTTTTCTCTTTGAGAATCTGAGACTGATGAACTCAAACACACCCGCAAGCCTCAGGCATACGCTGTGACCAGCAAAGACTTCTCCAAGTTAATAAGCCGGGAGAGTTAATAAAGCAGACTTCCCAGAGTTAATAAACCTGGAAAACACAATTATAGCTATTTTTACTATTATTAAAAGATTGTCATTATTTTTGTTGTTGTTATTCCTGGCCTCATCTGCTCTTTTCCGGAGACCCTCCCTCGTGCCTGCTCCCCCGACCCCCCACCCCCACCGGTGGCAGCAATATTGTGTAAGTAATCCCAGGGGGTTCTCCCCAGCACTGCCCTGCTGGAAGCAGCAATATTGGAGCTTGTGCAGCCCCCGGTCCCTTCAGGCTCAGCTCTGCCCTTTTATATTACACACTGTTCAGTCAAATCCATCAGCAGCCTCCCAGATCTTTCTAGTAGGCTGGAGGATCCTGGCTGGAAATGATGATTAAAGGAGCTGGAGAGAGGGAGGAGGGGAAGCAGGAGGACAGAACGGGAGGGAAGACGTTTGGGCTTGAGTCACGCCTGAGCTGTTAGTGCAGCCTATTTCCATAGGCGGGCTTCCGGAGCTCAATGTTTCTCCATACCCCATAGATAAGGCTATGGTCCTCTCAAGATCACCTTGGAATATCTGCAAATGGGGGTACTATTAGCCATAACTGTTTTCCACACTCCCAGAAAACATGCCCAGCCTCATTTGCTTTCTTCTCTTTAGAGAGAATCACTCTATCCACAGGGATGCCACCTTTTGGAATTGGTCAGTGTGCTTAAACATAAAAAGGGGGCATCACAGAGCCATGTGGTCTGACAGTCTGTCTATATTAACTTCTTTTATGCATGAAGAAACCGAGGCCCAGTGAAGTTAAGAGATTAGGCCAGCTGGCTAAGAGGAGCCCTAACCTAGAGCCCTGCCCGTTTTATACAACTTCTTCACACAAATGGCTGCATCTCTTCCTTCCCCAGCCCTCCCTACACCCTACTCATCCTGTATCTGATCAACACCTTTGGTGTCCAATCTCTAAAATCAAACTCATCTTTTTCACCCAAACTAACTCAGTTTCCATGAGGTTCCTACTTCAGTGTCACTGTACCCAATAGGTCCCAACTGGGGGAGGCCTGGAAATGTCTAGAAATGTGCTGATTGCTATCACTGAGGCTGTTGCTGGCATCCAGTGGGTAGAGGCCACGGATGCTGCTGAGAGTCCTATACTGCACAAGGTGGCACTCACAACAAAGAATCAGCCCGGCAACACTACTGAGGTAGAGGAACTCTACCGACAACAGCTCATCAACTCAGTGACCTTCACGTCTCAGCAGGCAGCTTAAAACTGAACCTAGAGACCAGGGTAGAGGTGAGCTTGGTAGGCTTGGCCTAGGAGTCACTCTCATAAGGAAGCCAGCTGAAACTCAAGGAGTGCAGGAGCTCATTGGTTGGGAGAAAGTGGGCAAAAGAGAGGTAACTAGAGGACTACAAAAATAGCTCAGTGGACTAAGCACCTGCTTAGGCAAGCACAGGGACCAGGGCGCCATATGCCATGCTGACCCCGCTGCAGGGCGCACTGAGCTGGCCACTGAGACTGGGCCGGATGGTGCACACTTTTAATCCCTGTGCTGGGGAGGTGGAAAACAGAAGAATCACCATGAGTTTGAGCTGCATAGTGAGACCCTGTACTAAATACATTTTTAATAAAGGAGAGGACTATGGGAAAATGTCACAGAGGGGACAAAGAAGTAGCACTCTGGAAACAGAAGAAACATACTAACTCTACCTTTGCACTTTTGCACATGGTCCAGAAACAACCATAGTTCCAGACTATGCTTCAAAGAGCTACTGCTCCAAAATAAGCTTTGGTCATTCTGACCTTGACAGAGAGGCACTGAAGTGTTTCGTTGGCCCGCTTAGTATGCAGAAACACCATGAGGCCAGGGAGAGGCGTTGCAGAGCCCTGGAGTTGAATGCAGAGCCCACCAGAAAAGGACACGAGACAACCACTGCTCTGTCATGCTGAACACACAGGCTTAGGAATCAGCTTCCACACTGACAGGCTCAGGTTTCCCTCTCTACAGCCTCATCCTTGGGAGAAAAACTGGAGCTACTGGGCCTGGACTCGGCACCCAGCTGGGAAGAGAGTGCCTCACTTCCAGCTTCTCAGCCCAAATCCAGTCCTTTTTCAGCAAGGTAGCTACTGTCAGCAGGAGGCTTCAGGAGTCAAGTGTAATTAAAAACTGTGAAAGCCGCATTGTCTCAATTGTAAATCCTTCTCACCGAGAGGCCTTTACTGTGGAGTTCTCCGAGGTAGGGGGAGGCCAAAGCTGCCCTAGCCTCAACTTCTACTTAGAAGCCTCCTGCGAGAAATTTTAATGGAAAAATATTTCCACCTCATATGGAAACCAGGAAGGCTGTATGGCTTTATTCTTCCTCTATGCTTGAGATTAGGAAAATAAGAGTGATAAGAGTAGAAAGAAAGAAGCATAAGACCCAGACTGGTGGAAAGAAACACTTACCAACACAACACCAAGCACTGCCCTAGTTAGCTC
Source organism: Octodon degus (assembly GCF_000260255.1). Classification (NCBI taxonomy): domain Eukaryota; kingdom Metazoa; phylum Chordata; class Mammalia; order Rodentia; family Octodontidae; genus Octodon; species Octodon degus. The sequence continues at coordinate 1,307,277 of NW_004524692.1, read as the reverse complement.
TCTCTCACTGCTTCCCACATGAGCCTCTACATTCTGATCAGTGGCTCACAGGACCAGGGCCTGCTCAGTGATCAGCGCTGGAGACAGTGTTCATTCATCCAGCTCCAGCAATAGCCTGCCAGCCTGTGACAGAGGCCAGTCACAGACAGACGTCAGCGACTCTCATTCTGTGCCCGGGCATGAGGGCTATTCCACAAAGCTGCATCCCAGTAGGGTAAACTAGTGAGTGGGCCCAAGTGTGGCTGGACAAGCCCCAGAGGTCTGGAAAGCAAGCTCCAGTTGCGCTTTTGCAGTGCTCCCATCTTCCTGCAAGTCTGTCCTGGTACTGGACCAGAAACCTGGTAAAGGTGGAGATGGGTAATTCACCCAGTGAGGCAACCTTGGCAGCTTGTGCACCTGTGCCCAGGAGGGCTGATAACCCTGCAGACAAGACAGCAGTGTGAAGATGAGGGGGAAACAACCAAGAGGTTCTGCTGTGTCTGATTTAATCTTATTCACTAAGAAACTGTAGAGTGAAACAGGAGTTAACTCAATTTTCCATGAGCCCTACTTTTCCTCCTGAACAACAAAGGGAAATGCTCTCAGTGTTTTGGGTGCCCTATGCTATTTCAAGGTGGTTTTCCACATGTAAAAATCATTGCTTCTAGCTCATGGGGCAACTGTCAGGAAAACAGCTATTTTGCTCTTTGGGGCAGAAATCTCAAAATACAAAATGATGCTCATGACTACACCAATTTGCATTAGGGAACACTGCCTCATGGTGGGAGGGAGCCCATTCCTGAGAACCATAAGGGTCATCCACCCAGAAGCATTGTGCAATGAGCTGAAATGCCTGGTTTGACTTCTGCTACAGTCTGGTATGATTTTTACTCCAAGGGTCTGTGTGCTGGAAACTTAGTTCACAATGTGGAAGAATTCAAAGATGTGGAGGCTTTAAGAGGTGGGGTCAGTGCAAGACAATTAGGTCACTGGGTGTGCTTCCCTGGAAAGGCTTAAGTGCAGTTATCCTGGGACCTGGCTTAGTTCCCCCAAGAGTGAGTTATTATAAAAAGAGCCAATCAGACTCCCACATCCCGCTGGCTTCCTGTCTTATCACATGACCTCTTGTTCCCACTATGCCCCTGCCATAATGACGCCATCTCCCTCCAGGCCAACATCAGAGCTAAGCAGAAGCTGCCATCATGTAGAGCCACAAAGTGAGAACAGAAACCTGGAGAGGCCCAGTGAAGGGGCCCCATGCTCCAGGAATAAGCCATGCCCACACCTCCTGATGTCCTCAATGGCACACATGCTGGGTGGACTGTAAGCAGCCTCATTAAGGACCAAAGAGCTGAGCTGAGGTTCTAGCTGTACCTCACTGTGGGGGAGGGAGAGCACGCAGTTTGAGGTCAGCCAAGTTGACCAACTACTGGAAATGCTTAAGAGCATGACTGAAGCCCTCATTGCAGGAACATAAGAATTCAGGTTACCTATAATGTACCACAGCCAGGATGCAGTCTATCTGCATTAACATGAGCCACAGTCAAAGACAGCAATCAACAGAGGCCAACCTCAAAATGACCTAGCTGTTAGAGGTTGCTGGCAAGGATTTTTTTTTTTTTTTTTTTTTTTTTGGATTTCGAGGATTGAACTCAGGCCCTTGCGCTTGCCAGGGAAGCACTTATTCCGCTGAGCCATCT